>NC_138380.1:55788851-55832394 GCF_054177405.1 Leptonychotes weddellii
ATACCTGGGAGCTCTGCCGCACTCAGGCACCCCCAGTCTTTCTGTGACCCCAAGGGTCCTGAGACCACACTGTCCCGGAGGGTTCCACCCCCCACTTAGCCACCAGAGTGACGTCCCTCGGCGGAGCAGACTTTTAAAAGTTCCGATTTTGTGCTCCGTGGCTCTATCACTTGCCAGAAGCGGCCCACGGAGGCCCCTCCCCCGCCGTCTATCCTCCCGAATATCGCCTCGGATTCACTTCTCCGCACGTCCTACCTCCCAGGAAGTGGTTGCTTTTCTGTTCAGAGAGTTGTTGCTATTCCTTTCTTCGATCTCCTGTTGAGTTTGTAGGTGTTCAGAATGGTTTGATCCCTATCCAGGTGAATTCCTGAGAGGAGATGAAATCCAGGTCTCCTACTCCTCCACCATCTTGCTCCTGAGTCGGCTATTTATGTATTTCTTATTCCTTACTTTGTTTGTTTTGCTTTGGATACTCTTGATACATCAGCATATGGAAATAAAGAATGCTGATGAAATGTCTCTTTATCTTTATTAGCTAGAAATAGCTTATATAGACAAATTTATATATGGAATAACTCAAACCATTTTGCCCTCTACTGAAAGTCCAGAAGAAGATGATTCTTAAACTTGCAAGCTAAGTAGCAATCTCAACCTTTTGATTTAAGCTTTAAATAAAACCTAATTATCTTAAAGATAAATTTTATATAAATCAAAATCCAGACTCCTTGCTTTGCTGATTTGAGAATTACTAATTTTGTAATATTTTCAGTCATTTAAAAAAAATACCTGGAATATGCAGTAAAAATCAAACACTTGTTCCTTGTTTAATTTTATTTGGGTTTTTCAGTTTTAATTTGTTTTTTTTTTTCTTCAATCATATATGTTTGCCAGATACTAATTAGAATTCAAAAACCACCATGATGCACACTGAAAGGGTTACAGAATTTCTAACAAGGAGGAAAAGATGAATGCAATTTATAAATTACAATTTTGACAAGAAACATATATATTCTTATTAGCTTAAGTAATGTTGTCATGAAATACTAATTGCATACTTCATGATTCTGAATCTAATTTTAGCTAATTTAGAAGGATTGTTAGAAACAAATCCAGTTATCTTTGATGTCTTCCCAAGAGCATTTTATTTCCCTTTTCTTATTTATAGCTCTTCTTCCTTTTGTTCCAGTTTCTTGCAAGTTCAAATCATATATGCATGAATAGACATTTTTTCTGTAAAATTAAGATCCCAGCATCCACAATGTTTTACAGCTTGCTTCCTTTACTTTCATTTCAAAGTTTCTTCAACCATCTAATAATAACATGCAAAGTTAAACAAGTTCATACTACACAATTTAATGTACATTAAAATGATGTCTCTTCATCTTACACATCCAATTTCTATCCAAAGCACACAGTTGTCATTTTTATTAACTCTCTAAATTGACATTGAATATTCCAAAAGATATGTGTAACTACATCATTTCTTGTAAGTGTGAGCACATCATACTCTTTTGAACTTGAATCAATAGATTTCACTTGCTTGTGAAAGGATATTCCTTTTAGCATGCTTATACTATGGAAACACCCTAATGCTTAGCCATGAAGCCCTATTTACATAAATTATGATACAGTCATACAATAGAAAAATATAGAGTTATTCAAGAAGAGCAGATGTTTGTGTGTTAGATCTGAAAAGTGTCTGTCATATACTGGTAACATCTATTCACCAATGTTCATTATCACCTAGGCTTATTATGGTTTTAGTTTTCTTTTTAACTTTGAAAGCAGTTAAGTAGGATAAAGCATTTGATTGAATGCTACATATTATGTCCTAAATTCTCAGTGAAATTCAGTCTATTTCTTACTACTATCTTCTGCTCCATTTTCTCTTTCTCAGGAAAACAGAAAACTTTTTTTTTCTAAATTCTAATAAAAATGTCATTTTTTAGTTGGGGAAACTTTAATTTACAAATTAATTTGGAGGTAATTGTTATATTTACAGGAAATCTTTCATTTCAAGAACAAGTCATGTATTTCTATTTAGTCAAGCATTCTTGTATCAAAGTTTATAAATGGAGTTAAGACTCCTTTTATTTCAACTCCTTATAGTTTGTCTTAAATGTTCTGCCTATATTTTATCTTTTGATTTATTGTTGTTACATAGCTTCTCATATTTTCTAATGCATTATTGCGTGTATATGAATGCTAATGATTTCATGTCAACTTTGTGACCAGAAATTTTAGTGAAATATCTCTTCTTTCATACCATTTCCCATTTTAAACTAATTCCTTTGATTTTCCAGGTACTGTGTCTATTACAAATAATAGTTTTTCCACTTCATTTATAATACTTACACTTTGACTTTCTCTAATCTAATTTTATTGACTAATATTTGTAGAATGATATTAAATAGATGACAGTAAACGACGTTTCTTCTAGACTTTAATAGAAATGAATCCATTGCTTCATCATTAAGGGTGATCCTGGTTTGGGGTTTGAAATAACCTATTTCTTTATGATTGTGTGTGTGTGTGTGTTTTCAAATAAGGAGCAAATATAAATTTTATCAGTTGCCCTTTAGCATCTCTGAAGAGGAACATGGTTTTCCCCATCAACCTGTTAATGATTAGTTATAGATTAATATTGAGCTGTCATTACTTTCCTCATATGAATTTTACTTGGACATAATACTTTTTTGACTTAATGTGAACATTTATTTTATGTAATATTATTGTTTAGGATTCTGCAGTTACATTTGTGAGCGGGTTCTCTAATTTTTCTTTACTGTATTATGTTTGTCATATTTTTATATTAATGTTATGCTGCCTATGAAGAAAGGAAGCATGTTTTTCTTCATACTCTGCTTTGAAACATCTTAAAAGAATCAAGTATCTGTTCAAAATGTTTTGATAAACTTCAACAAGAAGTCATCAGGGTCTGGAAATTTAAATAACTGTGACAATTTTATTTTATGCCTTCTACATTAATTTGTTAGACTTTTGCATCTTGTGTAAGTTTCAGCAACCTAATTTTTTGTAGATTTGTTTATTTCTTATAGGTTTTTAAATTTTTTATTTGCCTCCAGTTGAGACAAGTCACCTTCTTGATTTGGCAAATATAATTTGTAACTATAATAAGTCCTTGCTTTGTACATGACTATGTTAATGATAACTCTTATGAGTGGGACCTGTGAAAAGTGAGAACCTAGTTCTAATATGCACACATTTCCGTTAACGTGGTATGGTGCAGTGAAGACTGGCTGTATAGATTTTCCCCATTCTCAGTTTTTACTTTGTACAATTGTATTTTTTCCCTTTTCTTGATGAGGCCATCTCCTTCCCCAAGAATGATTATGTATTAATTAAGCCATTTTTCTATTTTGTTATTGATACATTTTTATTTTTATATTTTCTATTTCTCCCTTCTATTGAGTTTTTTTTTTTTTTTGCCTTCATTTTAAGTGCATAATTTTGCTTCATTTTTTTCTTAAGTATATCAGGCTAGAGTTTTTCCCCATATGTAACAATATCACACTGACTTTTAATATGCAGGATTTTTACATTTAGTTATTAGCTATTCTGCAGATTCTGATTGGAATCTTTTTGATCCAAAGCAGTTTACTTCTTATCTGGCTACTCCTCTTGTTTGATTCTTCAAACTCATATACAACATCTAGTGGTACTCTAGAAACACATCTACAAAGCCATTATTAATATTTTAATTATTTTAGGCTAACACACAGATAAGAAGTATGGAATGTCATTATCTCAAAATCTCAGGTCAAAAAAGTCATTCTTTGGCCCTACCCAAGTGTATCAATTATTTTCTTCTCCCATTTACATTGCTTTGCAGTTTTTTATTGTCATTGTGGAGAACAATGAATTATGAACACCATTATTCTATCATCTTCAAGGACCATTAATCCTGAGAGTTTAATATTATTGGATAGAACTGAACTTAAAGACAGTACCTTATCTGTTTATAAAGGAAGAATTCATTCAAAATGTCTGAATGGAATGTTTTTCACTCCTTTTTAAACAATCTTTAAGAGAAAAAAATGTGGTATGATATCCCTTCAAAAGCAAAATCATATTTTTTTAAAAGACTATATTTTGGATGGGAGTTTTAAAAGACAGTAATAAAGGTAGAAGCATAAAACAAACAGAACAAATAGACACCAAAACCCCTGGAAAAGCTATCCCCACAAGTAACAAAATTTAGTTAATGAAGGAAATTCTCCTCCAGGTTGGAGTACCTCATATCAGACTTCCACTCCCTGTACAAATAACTTAAAAACTCGATAAAATACATAAAATGGTCATTTTTAGTTATTGGGCAATATCCAAAACAGGATTGATCTCTGAGGTAAGGGAATTAAATAGGGTGAGGCTAATGACTGTCTGAAGCTTCTTCCTGGAGGCAGATCTGGATCATGATGTAGGGAGGAAGAACACAAACAGAGCCCAGTGGTCTCTGAGCTAAGAAAACAAAGACTGGAGTTCAGGCATTCTGAGGAAGGTGGAATCAATGGGACAGGGTAACGGAAGAGGCAGAGCCACAGACTACTAGGTTTACCTCAAAAACAAAAACAAAAACAAACAAAAACCCAAAAAACTCAGAAGCTAACTTGAACAGATTCCCACTGACCAAAGATGAGGCAATTTGAGTTTCAATAAAAATGAGAATTGCAATGGATTGAATTTATATGAAAAAATATTTAAATCCATGAGTTCCTGATGTTATATAATTTTAAAAACTGGTTACTTTCTAAAAATGATGACAAGGAACCCAATTTATAATCTTAAAAATGGACTAATAAGAGGAAAAGGTGATAAAAAAAATTTCTTCCTTTACTAAAGAAAATAATACCATTATAGATTAGAGGAAACATAAAATTTTCTGAGATAAAAAATGTAAATAAAATGATAAAACATAGTTAATGGAGCCAGGTATGGAGAACTGATGGCTACTCAAAAACTAATGAAGACCTGGTATCATGGGCCTTCTGATAAAATAACACAGCATCAAAAATAGTCTTTGCAAAGAGATACAAACTAAGCCAGAATAAGTTTCTAAATATGGCTGCCAATTTCCAGGAAAAGCAGAGGACAGAAGAACAGTTGAACTACACCAGGAGTATGCCAACAGCAAAATTCAGACTATGGAAAACTACAAGTAAAATAACCCAGGTTCTTCAATAGGTAAATTTTAAGAAAAGGATAGGAGAGAAGCACCTGGTTGACTCAGTCACAGGAGCATGTGACTCTTAGTCTCAGGGCCAGGAGTTTGAGCCCCACATTGGGTGTAGAGATTACTCAAATAATTAAAATTTTAAAAAAGAAAAAGAAAAGGATAGGAGAATCTGTAGATTTTTAAAAAGACAAAGATATATCAAGTTAAAAATTGTCTGAGACTAAACAATAGATTCTAGTAATTCTCATTTGGGTGATAATAAAGAACTTCAAGGAAGTGGTTACTGCAAAATTCCAGATGGTGGTTTCTCTTCAGGGAAGTTGAGAATGTGAATGAGATGAGACACATGGCGGAGATGTTCTATTTCTTGACCTGAGTGGTAGCTGTGAGAAAAGTCTCCTTATACTAACTCACAAACTTCATATTTGTCTTGTATGGTTTTCTGTATCTGTGTTTTATTGCACTATAAAAAAAGTTTAAAATAAATAAAAGGAAAACAACAAAAAATAATACCTCATTTTATAAATTGATAGAATAATTTAAAGTGTGCTAGTGATCACCTATTGTCTGTCTCCTAATGGAGGACTTTCTTTTATAGCAGCTACTCAAAGTATGGTATGAAGTCCACCAGCTAAACCATCCCCTGGGAGCTAGTTAGAAATGCAGTGTCTCAGTTCCTACACCTGACCTACTGAATCAGAATCTGTATTTTAACAAGATACCCAAGAGGTCCATGTTTATAATAAAATCTGAAAAGCAATGTTTTGTGGCATCCTCAACAGACTGTTACCTTGCATAATTTTAGTTCAATTCAGTAGTTTCCTCATTTTTCCCAGGTCCTCTAGTTATTAAACTTTTTTAAAAATGGGTTAAACAATTTCTTCCTGTAATTTTCAGACTCTGGTCCTCTATAGAAATACAACATCAATTCAGACTTTTCCACATGGTGTGCTCCTGTATTTGAAAATAGTCCTCTATTCTGCAAGCTAAGAATGCCACATTGCTTCAATTTTCCCCTGTGCCTTGATTTCCAAACTTTCATACATTCTCATATTTCTGCAAATGTACAATATCCTTCCTAAATATGTCTGTCCAAATTGTGCAGCATGTCTTAGAATTTATGTGACCAGTATGCAATGGGATGTAGGGAGAAGACAAATATTCATGAGAATATTATTATATGACCAGTGCTAATCTTTACCATCCTCATTTAAAAACAAAAAAGTCCAAGATTTTCAAGACAAAACCAGACCTCTTTATTCATCATGATCTCAACATTCCACATCTCTTATTCAATGTTGTTGTTATTGTTGTTGCTATTGTTGTGGCTTTCTCTGAACCTTTGGATCATGACAAGCTTGGAGATAATTAAAATTCCAGAAAATTTTGCATATGAACATTTGCAAAGCTTGTATTCTCCCCTTCTTGACAAATATAATTGATTTTCATTGTGTAAATGTAAGCAGCTACAAGTATTCATGCTATCTCATTTTATTGTGTATATAAGGTTTCCTCCTTATTAAGATATAGTCAAGGGATACCTGGTGACTCAGTTGGTTAAGTGTCTGCATTCATCTCAGGTCATGATCCCAGGGTCCTGGGATAGAGCTCCATGTTGGGCTCCCTGCTCAGTGGGGAGTCTGCTTCTCCCTCTGCCCTTGCTCATGCTCTCTCTCTCGCTCACTCACTCTCTCTCAAATAAATAAATAAAATCTTAAAAAAAAAAAAGATATAGTCAAGCATCCATCAATGATGTTGTCAATGGGAATCCTGCCTTCGTCCTTTTTGAAATTTTATCCTTGGCGTTCTGAATGTAAACTTAGGGCAACTTTAACCCAAGTCTTAGCAGAGCTAAGTAAAACAGGATATAAAATGTGTTATGTTTTTTTTCTAATTAATTTGAATGATTGTTACAGTAAAGTAAATGTATTCTGCCCTTTTATTGAATAGCTAGCTTTCAGTCTATATCTTGTTTTTAATTAATACAGTATTGAGTGTTAACTCAGCTTTATCTAAAATGCAACAGAGGACAATGAGGAGTTGAGAGCCAGAGTATCATAGTAAACTTATTAGCCCATTGAAGGGTATCCCATCCCATTCATTGAGTAATTACTCTGTATGTAACACTACAGATAACAAGATTAATAAATTATGGCCCTTGCAGTTAAAGAGCTTATAGCCAAATTAGTGGGAGAATGACATTAATAAATAGTTATTTGTGGGTAGAGCATTATTCAATATTCAAAATTCAATTGTCATGTTATGGAGGTGGTCCAAGATGGCAGTGAACAGACTGAACTCACCTCCTCCCCTGGACACACCAAATTTACAGCTACATTTGGAATGATTCCCGCTGAAAAGTAACTGAAAACTAGCTGAACAGCTCCCTCCACAACAAGGGATAAAAGCCCTCCCATTGAGTCCAGTAAGAGAGGAAGAGATGTAGTCTCACCAAAAACCCTACCCCCAGTACAGTGACCCACAAATGGGAGGAGTCTCATGGGTACAGAGCCTCTCCCTGAGGAACAAAGGATTTGTGTCCTATAATGCACAACCTGAACCTTGAGATGTGCACCAGAGAGACAACGCCCCAAAACTGTCTAGCTTCAAAAATGACCTGTTCTAACAATGATGGGACCCCAGGGTTGTGGGGATATGATATACTGCTTTAGAGAGGCTCATGTGTGGACTTACACATCCCAGGACCCAATAAAAAGGCAGCAGTTTGAGAGGTGACTGGATTACATGTGAAGGAAATTTGTTAATCATAAACCATCTGCCAGAGGAACAGGAATCAATGAGTCTTTCTTTGGGGATGGAGGCACTGATGAACGCTTTTTTGTACTCCTCCTCTTTCTTGCTAAAATAGGCGGGTGTGTAGAAACATAGACTCTCTAAAGCCATGAGCATACTCTGCTCCCAACATTGTTGGCCTTGCTAATTGCAGGCATGCCCCATGCCCAGCACTTTTCCCTTGCATCATTAAGGCTATAAATATGCCTTGCCCTCAGCCCTGTCTCATGGCCTTGCTATAGCTGGCAGGTGAGTGCAATTCAAGTCCATTCAAGGACCACCCCCTTGATCACCTAGCCATGGTGGTCAGAGGGGCTTGCCTTTCTGGGCCCCATGAGACTATAACCATCAGAAAGATAGTTTGGGGTGGGCTACCCTACCCAGGTACTGCACAGAAAGCCAAACTGTGAGCTTAACCTGAGGGGTAGGCTTCAGGTCTCTCACACATGTAGAAGCTATAAAGGCACTCTCAGAAAATAGAGACAGGGAGACACCATCTTCAAGTCCTCCCTTGGCCTTGCCACAGTTTGCTGGCACCTCCCAGAAAGGAACACATACACTCACCTGAAGCCCCAATTTTTGCAACTGTCACCTGGGGGACACCTCCAGATCTTCTGGTCTGGAAATCAGCAGAGTTTACACAGGACTATATACATTTGTGTACTTTAAACAGTGCTGATTAAGGATCTAGCTTCCAATCAGCCTGAAACTAGATACTGACAGAGATCTCTCCCTTTGGAACACTGGGCAAGTCCAAGTTTTGGTGCACCCTGAACAACTGGGACTTAACAAGAATAATTTAGGCTACTTAACAATAACAAAAATTGAAAAGACAACCAAGAGCTAGGGCAAGTTTGAACAATAACATTTATCTCCTACACAAGGCCACTCCTTCAAGACTGGGAGATATAGCTATTTTGCCTAATAAATAGAAACAACCACAGAAAGTCAAGCAAAATGAGGAACAAAGAAAAATCTTACAAGTGAAAGAACAAGACAAAACCTCAGAAAAATACCTTAATGAGCTGATATGATTATTCTACTGGATAAAGAGTTCAAATAATGGTCATGAAAATGTTCACCCATTTTGACAGAAGAATGGATGAACATGAGAGAAGTTGAGCAATGAGATAGTTAACACAAGAAAGTACCAAACAGAAATCAGAGAACTGAAAAATGCAATAAATGAACTGAAAAATATGCTAGGGAGTTTCAATAGCAGGCTGGATGAAGTAAAAGAACAGATCAGAAAGCCGGAAGATAAAACAATGGAATTCATTAAGACAGCAGCAAAAATTAAAAAAAATTAAAATAAAAATGAAGATAGTTAATGGACCTATAGGATAACATCAATCAAAATAACATTTTTATCATAAGAAGAGATAAAGGGGCCGAAAACTTACTTGAAGAAAGAGTGGCTAAAAGCTTTCCTAATCTGGAGAATGAAACAAACATCCAGATCTAAAATCACAAAGAGTTCCAAATAAGATAAACCCAAAGAGAGCTATACCAAGACACACATAATTAAAATTTCAAAAGTTAAAGATAGAGAGGGAATCTTAAAAGCAGCAAGAGAAAAAAAATGTTACATAGAGGGACTATCAACTAATTTTGCAGCAGAAATTTTGCAGGTCAGAAAGGGAGGCATGATATATTCAAAGTACTTCAAGGAAAAAACTTCCAGCTAAAAATATTCCACCTGGCAAGGTTATTATTCATAATAGAAGTAGAAATAAAGAGCTTTCCAGACAAGCAGAAATTAAAGAAGTTCATCACCACTAACTGGCCTCAGAAGTAATGTTAGCGTCTTCTTTAAGCCGAAAAGAAAAGGCACTAATTATTAACAAGAAAATATATTAAAGTAAAAACCCACTGGTAAAGGTGAATAGATAATAAAAGTAGTGGTTTAAAGACTTATAAAGCTAGTATTAAAGTTAAAAGACAAAAGTAGCAAATTTAGCCATAACTACAATAATTAGTTAAGGGACACACAAAATAAAAAGATGTAAAATAGAAGATTAAAAACCAAAAATATGGAGTGGAGAACAAAAATGCAGTTTTTAGAATGCATTCAAATTTCAGTTGCTATAAACTTAAAATAGACTGCTCATATATATATTATATACTGATTATATATAATCTATATTATATACATTATCCACTGATTATCTCTCTCTCTTTATATATACAGCATTATATATATGACATTATATATACTATATATATAATGACATTATATATATATGTATATATATACATATATATATATATAACATTCACATATATATATGTGAATGTCATATGTGAATATGTCAATCTCATGGCAACCACAAGCAAAAACCTATAGTGGATACACAAAAGTAATGAGAAAGGAGTCTAGACAAAACATTAAAGAAAGGCTTCAAACCACAAGGAAAGGAAACAAGAGAAAAAAGAATAGAGAAAAACTACAAAAACAACCACAAAGCATTTACAGAAATGGCAATAAGTACATACCTATCAACAATTACTTTAAGTATAAATGGACTAAATTCTCCAGTCAAAAGACATAGAGTGTCTGAATGAATAATAATCAAGACTCATCTTTATATTGCCTACAAGATACTCACTTCAGATCTGAGGACACTCATAGACTGAAAGTAAAGGGATGGAAAAAGATATTCCATGTAAATGGAGACAGAAAAAAATGGTGTAGCTATACTCATATAGGACAACATAGACTTCTTAAAAAAATATTTATTTGAGAGAGAGAGAGAGTGTGTGTGTGTGTGTGTGTGTGTGTGAGTGGAGTTGGGGAGGAGGGTCAGAGGGCTCAAAAGAGAGTTTAAAACAAAGACTATAATAGAAGACAAAAAAATATTATATAATGATAAAGGGGTCAATCCAACAAGACAATGTAACATTTGTAAATATTTATGAACACAATATAGGAGCATCTAAATATATGAAGCAAATATTAACAGACCTAAAGAAAAAATTTGATAGCAATACAAGAACAGTAGGAGACATTAATACCTCACTTACATCAGTGATAGTGCATCCAAACAAAATACCAATAAGGCAAAAATCAACTTTAAACAACATATTAGACTAAATGGACTAAATAAGTATGTACAGAACATGCTATCCAAAAGCAGCAGGATATACCTTCTTCTTAAGTGCACATGGAACATTCTCCAGGATAGATCGTGTGTTAAGCTATAAAAGGAGTCTCAATAAATTAAAGAAGACTGAAGTCATATCAGTCATCTTGTCCTTCCACAATGGTGTAAAACTAGAAATCAATTACAAAAACTGGAAAAATCATAAACATGTGGAGACTAAACAACATGCCACTGACAACCAATGGGTTGGTGAAGAAATCAAAGGGGAAATTAAAAAATACCTTGAACAAATGAAAATTAAAATACAATAACCCAAAATCTATGGGATGGAGTAAAAGCATTCTAAAAGGGAAGTTCAGAGTGACACAGGCCTATGTAAGGGAAAAAAAAAAAACAAACCCTCAATCTAACTTTACACCCAAAGAAACTGGAAAAAGAAGAACAAACAAATCACAAAGCTAGTAAAAGAAAGGAAATAATAAATATCAGAGCAGAAATAAATGAAACAGGGGCAAAAAATAGAAAATATCATTGAAAAATCTGAGCTGGTTCTTTGTAAACATCAACAAAATTGATAAACCATTAGCTGGACTCACCAAGAAAAAAAAAAGAGAGAAGGCTCAAATAAATAAAATCAGGAACGAAAGAGAGCAAGTCATGACTGATAGCCACACAAATACAAAGAGTCATGAGACTACTATGAACAACTTATCTCCCAAAAAATTCTACAACATAGAAGAAATGGTTAAGTTCCTAGAAATATACAATCTTCCAAGACTGAATTAGGAAGACATAATTGGTCTATTCAGATTTTCTACTGAGGAGATTGAATCAGTAATTGAAAACCTCCCAACAAACCAAAGTCCAGGACCAGACAGACTCAGTGGTGATTTCTCCCAAAAATTCAAAGAAGATTTAATACCAATCTTTCTCAAATTCTTCCAAGAAACTGAAGAGAAGAAAAGGCTGCCAAACTCATCTTACAAACCCAACATTACCCTGATACAAAACCAGGCAAGGATAACACACACACACACACACACACACACACACACACACACCCCATCATCATCACAGGCCAATATCCCTGATGAATACAGGTGCAAAACTTTAAACAAAATATTAGTAAACTTAATACAACAATATATTAAAGGAGCATACACCATGTTCAATTGAGATTTATTTCACAAATGCAAGGATGATTCAACATCCACAAATCAATCAATGTGATACACCAAATTAATGAAATGAAGATAAAAGAAGCCAATCAAGATGCAGGAAAAAAGCACTTGACAAAATTCAACATCCACTTATGATAAAAACTCTCAACAAAGGGGGTGTAGAAAGAATAGAACTCAATATAATAAAGGCCCTATATGACAAGCCCACTGCTAACATCTTACCCAATGGTAAAAAAGCTAAAATCTTTTCCTCTAAGATCAGGAACAATACAAGGATTCTCACGCACCACTTCTATTCAACATACGGCTCTATGTCCTAGCCACAGCAATTAGATAAGTAAATAAATCGTAACCAAATTGGAAAGGAAGAAGTAAAACTGTCACTATTTCAGATCAACTGATACTATTTATAGAAAACCCTGAAGACTTCACCAAAACATTGTTAGAATAAATGAATTCAGTAAAGTTGCAGGATACAAAAATCAAGGTACAGAAATCTGTTGCATTTCTACACATTAATAATGAACCATCAGAAAGAGAGATAAATAAAAACAATCCCATTTCCAGTTGCATCAAAAAGAATGAAATATGTAGGAATGAATTTAACCGAGGAAGTGGAAGATCTGAATATTGAAAACTATAAGACATTAATTTTAAAAATGAAGAAAACACAAATGTAAAGATATTGCATACTCATGGATCGGAAGAATTATAATCGTTAAAATGTCTGTCCTACCCAAAGCAATCTACAGATTCAGCGCAATTCCTATCAAAATCCCAATGGCATTTTTCACAGAACTAGAGTAATTCTAAATTTTGTACAGAACCACAAAACACTCCAAGTAGCCAAAGCAATCTTGAGAAAGAACAAAGCCAGAGGTATCGTGCTCCCTGATTTCAAACTAAACAAAGCTATAGTAATCAAAACAGCATGGTATTGTCATAAAAACAGACATGGATCAATGGAATAGGAAAAGAGTCTCAAAGTAAGCCCATGCATATAATTATTCATACATTCTTAAATTACTACAAAAGATCCACGAATACACACATGGGCAAAGGGTAATGTCTTCAATAAATGTTAATGGAAAAACTGGACAGTCACATACAAAAAAATAAAAATGAAACTAGACCATTATCTTACACAGTACACAAAAATTAACTCAAAATGCCTTAGAGACCTAAATGTAAGACCTGAAACCATACAACTCCTAGAAGAACACATAGGTATTTAACTCCTTGTCATTGGTCTTGGCATTGAAATTTTGGATCCAACAAAAAGCAACAGCAACAAAAGTAAAAATAAAGAAGTGGGACTGTAACAAACTAAAAAGTCTTACACAGTGTGGAAACCATCAACAAAATGAAAAGGCAACCTACTAAATGGGAGAAAATATTTTCAAGTAATATATCCAACAAGGGGTTAATATCCAAAATATATAAAGAATTCAAACATTCAATAGCAAAATACCACATAATCTGACTTAAAAATGGGCAGAGAATCTAAATAGACTTTTTTCTGAAGAAAACATAGAGAAAGCCAACAGGTACATGAAAGGATGTTCACTATCACTTATCAGGATAATTATCAGAAAAATGCAAGTCAAGACCACAGTGAGTTATCACCTCCCACTTGTTAGAAGGGCATTTATCAAAAAGACGAGAAATAAGTATTGGAGAGGATGTGGAAAAAAGGGAGCCATCACACACTGCTGGTGGGATTGTAAGGTTGTACAGGCACTGTAGGAAAGAGTATAGCGATTCTCAAAAAAACCAAAAATAGAAATACCAGTTATTCCACTTCTGGTTATTTATCAGAAGAAAACAAAAACACTAACTCAGAAAGATATACACACTCCTATGTTCACTGTAGCATTATTGGTAATAGCCAAGATATGGAAAATAACCCAAGTATCCATCAACAGGTGAATGGATAAAGGATATGCTGTGTGTGTGTGTGTGTGTGTGTGTGTATATATATATATACTCATATATATATATATATATATATATATATAGTTTACCACTTAGATTTTTGATTTTGTCCTTTGCAAAAGAAAATCAAATTCAGTTTCCGAGTAGTCTAATAAAGAATCCAGTCTTATTTCATGATATATTTTTTAATTTATAAATTATTTCATATGAATGAGTAATATTCCATTGCATGTATATATATATATATATACACACATATATATGTATATATGTATATGTGTGTATATATATATATATATATATATATACACACACACACACAATGGAATATTACTCATTCACAAAAAGAAGGAAATCTTGCTATTTGCAACAACATGGGTGGACCTTGAGGGTATTACGTTAAGTCAGATGGAGAAAGATAAATACCATATGATTTCACTTACATGTGAAATCTAGCAAACCAAACCAACAAAAACAAAATAAAACTCATAGATATGGACAAGAGATTGGTGATTATCAAAAGAGAAGGAGCTTGGGGGGTGGGCAAAATGGGTGAAGGTGGTCAATTGTATGGTGACAAATGGTAACTATACTTGTGGTGATTATTTTGTAGCATACATAAAAATTGAATTATTACCTTGTACACCTAAAACTAGTTTTTTTACCAATTTTACCTCATTAAAAAAAAATCCATTGTAGCACAGAGTGTGTAGCTCAAGATGGGGGGTGGTGGGCGGGGAGGGGACCCTCTGGTCATAACAGTGATAAGTAAGCAGTAGGGGCACAACATTTCTCATTTTGTAATGCAAGTGGAATTTGGCTACTATCACATGGAAGAATGGAAAGAATCAAATGAGAATTGAATATGAATCCTGAGTCTCCCACTTTCTAACTTTGGGATTTGGCCTTAGGCCTCCGTTTCCTCAGCTGCAAAACACCGATATTATTGTCTAAAATGTGGGATTGTGGGAAGTTAGATATAATGCACCTAGCATGGGATTTGATACAGATATGAACTTCCAACAATGGTAAACAACTCTACTAATCATAAAAAGATGAACAAGCAAAAAAAGAGAAGAAATGAGAGAAGCGACCTGGATCCAGTAATGATTGTACAGTTAAGGACTGTGTAAGTCTTAGACACCAGCTGCTTTCTCAGTGATGACCTATGTTAAGAGTAATAATTAAATGCCCTTTTCTGTGATAGAGATGCAACTCTTGTTCTTAACAGTCATTTAGACTTATTAGAGAACTCAGGGAAAGTGAGAAGAGGTTAAGACATAGCCAGGCTGAGCTGCAACTGGGGTCTCGCAGATGGACCACAGACCCTTCAGAAGGTCACAGGAGGTTGGTTATTTCAGTTCAAGTGCATCTGTGACCACAAATTGCTCCTCTCCAAGTAAGCACTTTGTTTCAGGCCATCACACAATGGAAATTAGATTATTAAGAATGTAGGCTACTCAAATAACAAGAATAAGCAGCATTTTAAATCAGTTTAATATTCACTTCAATTAAAGAAAAGGCAAGCATTTGTGTCAACATAGGTTTGGTCTAGAAATACTGCTGCAATTTTCTGTGTTGCTGGTCCAATGTGAACATTACTATGTGTTAATAAACTTGCAGCTTCACACGCTGTTAGTTTCACCTATAAATGTGATTTTAAGTGTTTATAAAATAGGGTTATACAGAAGTCTTATTCAGGCTGTTTTTGCTTAGCTCAAGCAGTAATGAAAGCAATGGCAATTCAAGCTAAAAAGATTAAAAACTAATTGCCCAGCGGTTGTGAGCATCAGGAGAATGCTGACATGACTGCAAAATTAAAACCTCTGAAAACAGAAGCAGTTGTTTAGGCTGATTTCAAGTTATGCTAACTAACCAAATGCAACAAAAATTCTCTCTCACAGACTTTATTAATTTCCACAGGAATTTAATTTCTGTTAAATTTAATTCCACATTAATTTAAACGGGCATTTTCTATACCCCCCTTCTTTATACCACTTCTCTTTACAAATAGATCAGATTATGTTTAAGATCAGAGATGTAAAAGAAAAATGGAATTTACAATGCAAAAAAAATGCCTAATTAACTCCATTTTCAGCAATGGAATAAATTATATCAAGAGATTCTTCAGGTTAAAATCAGTTCAAAGATTAACCTGAAAGAAGAGAAGGTAAGTAAAATTTTCCTTGGCTGACAAAGACCTAAATTTGCATCACCCCAAATTTTCACTAAATAGTGCTTTCAAAACTAAAAACCATTATTAGTGAACGTTCACAAATACTTAACACCTAGTTTTCCTTAAAATGATGCCTTAAAAAGTTCTTAAAATATTTTAGGGATACGTTGTCACTCTTATGCTATTATTTTTATGTTACTAATTATGTTATTCGAAAACTACAGCTGTACAAAAACTCACAGGCAAACAAAACTACTTCACTTTGATCTTCTACCAGGCAGCAATAAACCACAGTCATTTGTGATTCCAAACTTTACATATTTCTGTTTATTGTTTTCAACACAATTTTACATGCATTTTATTTTCGATAATGAACCATGCAACAGAGGAAGAGGTTTAAAGAAAACAACAACAACAGGGGATGTAAGGCTCAATACCTTGACAGTAGGAAATGCTACCGGAAAAACAATCTGGCTTCCTTTAACAATCAACGTCACAAAACTGCAGAGGATAGAGACAGATCAGTTATTGTTTTGCTGTATAATAAGTCACCCAAACTTATGGTATAAAAGTATAACTAGGAATAAGTTATTATCATCTTTTATGGTTTGGAGGTCTTATGAGCTCAGCTAGACCCCTGACATGGGGTCCTAGGCTGTTACGGTAAGATGGGGGGCTGGGGCTAAATAAATTAGACATGATTATTACTTAAGCTCCTAAATTGTCATTCTTGACTAAAAAAAAAGTAAAGAGGAATTCAAATACCCTCCTTACTCCTCAAATAGAAAAATCTTGTGGGTATTTTCGATGAAGAAGTTTGTTTATTGTCCTTCACCTCTATGTAAGGAGAATGGAGATAGTCAGATTCCTCCTCTTCAGGAAAAGTTGTTCGTTTAGTCATCTGCTCTACAGAAGCATTCTCAATAATTCTCTTGGGGCGCCTGGATGGCTCAGTCATTAGGCGTCTGCCTTCGGCTCAGGTCATGATCCCAGGGTTCTGGGATCGAGCCCCGCATGGGGCTCCCTGCTCCGTGGGAAGCCTGCTTCTCCCTCTCCCACTCCCCCTGCTTGTGTTCCTGCTCTCGCTGTTTCTCTCTCTCTGTCAAATAAACAAATAAAAATCTTTTTAAAAAAATAAATAAATAATTCTCTTTATTGAGAAATTTTAATTCTCTGCATTGTGTATTGCAAGCAACATACACTCTGCATTTCCGACACCGTGAAGCCTATCTCCGGTTGCAGAAAGCCTGAGATGAGGCATCGCTTGCCCCATCCTCCAATGCCATCACATTGGCTCAGTGTCTCTTATGCCCTCTCCAGAACCAAAGCCACGGCTCCACGCTGCTCGTTCAAACAGCGGGCGGGTCACGAGTGCCAACGTAGTTTGTTCTCATGCAGCAGTACAGGCATTTGGTAGATACCAAGTAAGTTTTCACTCAGCCCTGACCCTTTGGCCCAGATGGTTGGCAGGGTCTAGCAGCGCCCCTTTTCAAGTGGACAGACACACAGGAAAGAGAGCTATGAAACCTTAAAGAGTTGGTTCTTTCGGAGCTAAGTGGCAGGGGATTAAATCAATGAGACCATCAAAAATGAGAGTTACCGGAAACTCTGGATACACGATGATCCTGGGTCTAAACTTCCTTGTAGGGATAATCAAAAATTGGATTTTTTGTCATGTACGTGAGTAAGTACATCGTTACACGGGTGAGGATTACACAATTAGAGCAGGGATGTGTAGAAGAGGCAACGTTCTTTTGATGACAGTGAAAGTTAATAGAGCCAGTGAAATAAACCCTCTAAGGACCCAGGGAGAAAGTGTGTCCTCAGTTGGTTTTGACTATAGGAAAAAGAGCGGTGAAGAGGAAACACGAAGAGGTACATTATCCAAAGAATGGTAACCAGTACCAGAAGATTCGGATGAATAAAACCACAGGATGATGGCAAGATTGCTGGAGAAAAATTACAGTACAGAATATGATGAGATAGGCCAGTGGCAGAGGCCATTTTATTGCTCATCTCTTTATATAAAATGATGTGAGATTGAAAAATAGTCAACTGATGTTTACTGTTAGCTTGGGCATGGACATAAACCTTTACCCTATACTAATAGTAATTTCAGATTTCTCTATCTATCCCTGAATAGGGCTTCCTGATTGCCCATTTTGCTTCATCAGACAGATCTACAGTTTCTTAAAAATACAGACTTCTAGATTCCAACTCTAGAAATTCTGATTAAGTGGGTGTGGTTTGGGGCCTGGAAATTTATTTCGCAAGCTCTCTAGATACTGTTGTTGCATAGCTCAACTTCAGAACTGATGACATGCTTATTAGCAAGGCACAACTGGAAAGCATCCATCCAATATGAAATTAGTAGCAATAATAGCATAAGAAACTTCAGCATATGCTCTCATTCTACTGTTTCATCCTGATAGTAAAATGCATTCTATGGTAAACACCATGAGATCACAGATGACGCCCCTGTGATTTGTTATTTTTCCCTACGACCTACCTAACATTGGTACATTGCAGGCAATATGCATTTAATGAATGAACAAGTCACTAAATTGTTGAATAAAATATTTAATATCCAAATAACTTTCTCATGCTGCCAAAAAGGAAAAATCAAGAAATGTCATTCTTTCATTCTTTTATCAACCCACAATGCAACAATTACTTATTAAGGGTTTATTGTATGGCAGATATTATGTAACACACTAGCAATGTAGCAGTAAATTAAAGTATCCCCACCTCCTATGGTTATAGTCCTCAACAGTGCTTATTTCTAATAAAAAAAAAAAATGCCTTTTGAATCTCCAAGATGAGAGGGGTTTTTTTGAGTACTTGAGTGTCTCTGTTTTCTACAAAGGCAACTGTTATAGAGTTGTGAGTCACTGCAATAAAATCACAGGCAACATTTCATGTGCTAAGTTTTACAGCTGAGGTTTGTGATCTGGTTCATTTTCCCTATGATCTGTGTGGGGCTGAATGTCCTTTTTCTTATCAGAGAAAATTTCGGTGAATTCCCTCAGAGGCAAAGCTTTCAAATCTCTGACCTCTTCACCAAAATACATTTTCTATCAGTTTTTTTTTAATTTTATTTATTAAACAAAGGATTAGGGAAAAAAAAGTCAATACTTAACACAGAAACATACACAACTATTTTCCCAGCCATGCAGAGGGAAAGTATTACATTAAGATTGAAAAGGATACCCAGGGAGGGTTGGTTTAGGTAAGCAGAGTAACTATGGAATTGTAAGTGACAGAAACAGTCAAATCAGATCAGAAACTAATTTCAATCTACTTCCTATCTCTGAAGGATTATCATGGGAAATTGTTAGAAATAGACCTGGCGTGTTATTTCCTGGGGAGTAAGATGAACCATTTCCTCATTGCTTTCTTAGAAAATCCTATCAGAAAAACATCTGTTCCTAAAATTTCAGTTTTCTCTAGATTAAGTCATTTTTGTATGAAGCCATATTCTTTTAAACAGTCCCATTTATTATTTTAGAAATTTCACAAGCCCCACACCCCTGTCCAAAGCAGCAGGGACATCACTGGATTTCAATTTTTAACTATCCCAAGAAGTCCCAAACAGTGGGCATGAGTGGATGAGGACATTGTGAATTAACCATACCAAACAGGTATGCCTTTTATGTGTGCATGTCTTTGTAGGAATCTGAACATTTTCATATGTCCTCTACTTAATCAGGGTAACCGTGAAGAGAATATACTCTACCTAATTCACAACCTTAGTTATAAGGTCTGTTACTTTGTTGGAGCTTGGGGGTTGTTCTAGAGAAGTGTTTGACGAAAAAGAGATTTATGATTACAATTTTGGGTGTTCTAAGTTTTTATTAAAATTCCAGTTAGTTAACATTCCAAACCTAACAAGGTTAATATCAGTTGTACAATATAGTGATTCAACACTTCCATACGACACCCTGTGCTCATCATAAGTGCGCTCCTTAATCCCCATCACCTATTTCCCCCAGCCCCCTACCCATCTTCCCTCTGGTAACCATCAGTTTGTTCTCTACAGTTAACAGTTTTTTTCTTGGTTTGCCTCGATCCTTCTTTTAGAAAAACAGAAATTTTCTTATAAAGCAGTACACCAGGTCAAATACTCAAGGGATCTTAGAGTTTATTTGCAATAGGACTGCATAGTAAAAATTATTCCTCAATTACTTAAAGTAAAGCCCTAATTCTCTTTCGGGTTTTTACAACTCGAATTGAAACTTTCACTAATAATTTCAAGAATATACCAAGTGTTTGTTTCACTTCAGTTTGGTTAGTTATATCATATTATTATTATATGATATATAATATACTTTTACTATTTTATTTTTATTATATAACATATATAATATATATTATATTATTATTAACCATATGATTTTATATGATTATTTGATATAACCTAAGCAAAGGAGCTGACATAACAGATAGCAAATTTTATTTTAGTTTATTGAGTTATTTGAATTAGAATGTTCAGATTCCTAAAACAAATATTTATCAAAGTTTAAAGAAAATTTTAACTCATTCCAGGGGTGCTGGATTCATTTATCTTCAGGGGGGCATTATGTAATTTTGTTTGTTTACAGGCTCTATGAACACTGAGCCAGTACATGGTCTCTCCTAAATGGCACAGCAGTGTGTTGTGAAAAACACTGAATGTATTAAAAAGTGACTAATAGATATATAGGCTTATATGTGTCATGCCCCTTTTGTTTCTTCGTGCTTAAATAGATTTTAAGTAGGGAAACCAACAACCTAAATTCTCAAGTAGCTATCTCTTCCCAATTACTTGCAATATCTGAGCTAAATTTAGGTCAGAACTTTAGACATTTTGAGACTAAGGTCAATATGAAATGAAAGGTGTCTCAAAAGTTTCAGACACACCAGAGTAGGTTAAAGTCCTGCTTGGAGTTTTCTAGAGTTTGTTGCTGTTTTAATACCACAGCAGTAAAATGTGATTTTTAATATATATACAGCACATATTTTGTGATATAATGGGTGTTACCCTCCAGAGACCATTAATTCTAACTGTAATTGGAACCAGTGGAAAGTGTAGGCCATCTATGACCGACTTCTCCAAATACATTTACCTTAAGCCTTTATTAGAAAGAAGACCTAGAAAACGAAATAAAATTCAGTAAGATCAATGTTGTTTGCACTTGAGAACACAGAGTCAATAGAAGAGATGATTTAATAGCCATTTATCTTCCACCTAACCCAGGAAGCTTCCTAATGTGAATTTTCCAAGGCAGCAGTGATGCAAGGTTTTGAGAAATGCTAAAGAAAATGCTGGAAATGTGTTTCAATGGAAATGAGGGAAGTTTAATCGAAACCTAAAAAGATGGCGTTTGGGGGGAATTCAAAAGTCAAGTGGTTAATTATTTTGTCTAAACAAAAATGCTTTTAACTAGAGCAATAAGCCCATCTCCACTCCAGATGAGTCACTTCTCTATAATCACAGAGCCAGCAGAAGGCGCCATTTAAAATACAGTCCCATCATGTACTTCGTCTGCTCCCAACTCTTCACCAGATTCTCTTCTCTTTCAGAGTAAACCCTAAGTTAGGCCCACCAAGCAAGACAAGGCCCTTTCCTCACCCCTTCCTTCTCTACTCCTCTCTCACCCTGCCACACTGGCCTCCTTGATTTTCCTTAAACATGAGGGGTGGGATCAAGGCCTTTGCTTTCTTGCTTCCTGTAAACTGCTCTCCCAGATTTCAGTGGGCTCACATCCGCACCTCCTTCAGATTTTGCTCACCCTCTCAATGATACCTGCTCTGACCAGGCTGTTTGAAATTGCAATCCCCCTGCCCTCCGCACTTTAAATCCCTACTTTCCTGCCCAGCTTTTTCTCCCCATCACTTATCACCCGTAGATATTATAGGCCATATCTTTTTCTAACTAGAATGTCAAGTACATGAGGGCAGGGATTTATTCTGCTTGGTCGATGCTGCATCCCCAGTGTCTGGAAGAATTTTTGGCAAATGAGTGCCCCACGAACACTCCTTGTCTAAACAAATCAATGAGAACCGCAAGTCCCAAATGCTCTGGGAATATTCGCACAACTATCAGCCAGGTGTTGCTAATTCCCAATGTCTATTTCCAACCTCAGGGGTCTCCCTTGACTTCCTGGCCACATTGTCACCAGCCAGCTGACATTTCATTTTGGTTTTCTCCTCCCTACCTTAAACTTCGATTTCCCAGGAAAACCATGTTCCCAGCCAAATTTGGGACCACCTTTGAAACTCCTGCATGTGAAAATACTGTTCTCCATATCTATTGTTTCTCACACCTGTTTCTTTTCTATTCTTGGCACATCCATCCAGCCTATTTCTACAGACTTAGTATCTGATCACTCTACCCTAATTTCTCCTTGTACCAATCAAGTGACGTGGGCAAAAAGGCATCCCCAAAACATAGCTACTCTGATCCTAGGTACATACTCAAGAGAAATGCATGTGTATGAATTTATGAGTAGAACACATTTTTCAAATATACTCTTATTTCCTCACATGCTCAAAAGCATAGGCCTCATTTAAAAATGTAACATGCGGTATCCTTGTCAACACAAAGCTTCTAGACTTTATCCCCAACCCTATCACTGTCTTTCTTAAACTTTAAGTCTCTGCTCTTGCCAGCATATTCTAACTCCATATCAAAGGGAACTGAGCCTATCTCCATCTGCTTCTTATTCAGAAGATTGATGCCATGTCTTATACTTGTCACTCACCTAAATCCCATCTATCTTTGTAAAGCCCTGCTAAAGTTCCATCTCCTCTTGGATTTCCACAAATATGTATCAGTATGTTATGTACTCTGTGAGGCATGTCACTGGATACAGATATTCCTGAGACAGAAACTCTCTCCTTGAGCAGTTGTCACACTAAAAACTTGAGGAAAAGGCACATGCCCACACATGTCCTATGAACATCCATGAACAAAATATGTTCTTCCTCTCAAAGAACTCACAATCCAGTGGGTGGAGACAGCTAGTAAACAATAAATAAATGCACAATTTGTCTAAGCTGAATAAGCGTGTGCAAGTTGGTAATAGGTGCCACAGGGAAAAATAAAGGCAGGAAAAAGGAACAAGGTAAATATGGGGATTTTATGTGAAGGAGTCAGAGTCCCTGTTAATAACCTATTATTTCAGCAGAACCCTGACAGACAGAGAGTGAGCCATGAGGACATCTTGAGAGGAGTAACCCAGGCAGGGGAAAAGCAAATGCAGAAAAAGAAAAAAAAAAAAAGGCCAAGTACAAAAGGTCCTTTCAAGATGCCAGCACGGATGGGCAGGATGAGGGAACTACAGAAGGAAAGGAGAAACTGGGGCATGAGATCAAGGCAGGTCTTGGAGAATTAATGGTGTTTTCATCCCGCCTCCCCAGCTTCCAGGTAAAGTTCTTTTAAGACAGAATAATTTTACATACGCACTTTAAACCCTCCATGGAATGAGCTGTGGGACCTTGCACAGAGTAAATGTTTAATAACATGAACCATGTTGAGAAATTACCATTTGTACACAAAGAAATTGGCTGCAAATATCTTCAAGTTCCTCAAATGAGAACAATTTACCCCTGGAAACATGAAATGAGCTGTAGACCAATTACCCCATCTATTACGAATTCAAAACATTTAGGCCAGAGCAAAAACTCCCAAAATTATGACCTGTCTCTTTTTGCCAAATTGTGATCTCTCCCCCACAAATTACCATTATCATTCCAAATCTTTTCTTTCTTATTTTATTGTACTTGGTCAGTTGTTGTTGTTGTTGTTTACTTCTTTTTTAAAGATTTTTTTTAATTTATTTATTTGACAGAGAGAGAAAGAGAGTGAGCACGGGGTTGGGGGGGGGAGGGGGAGAATAGGAGAGGAAGAACCAGGCTCCCTACCTAGCAGGAAGCCTGATGCAGGGCTTGATCTCAGGACCCCAGGATCATGACCTGAGCTGAAGGCAGAGACTTAAGTGACTGAGCCACCCAGGTGCCCCCTTTTTGTTTTACTTAATTCATCTTTACAATTTCTTTTTTTTTTTTTTAGTAAAGGATTATATCCTTTGGCTTGCTCCTTTTTTTTTTTTTCTTCTTCAGGCACATGATTTGCAACTTCAGGTTGTCCTGGGTTACACGTAGTATGCAGTTGGTCATCCATTAAACATGGGCTGGGTGCCAATTATATACAGATATTTATCTAGGCATTGGGATGACACAGGGTTGAGATTCAAGCACAAACACTGAAATTAGAGTCAAGTCTGATTGTGAAGCCCTTTACTAGGTGGGAGACCATATTTATGAAAGAAGGCCAAGAAGAGTAATAAATTCAGAACTCTTGGGGGACTTAAGAAAATTCCTATCAAGTACTTTTCATAGACCTGTAACACAATATTATCAATTATATTATTATTTAACATTATCAGTATCAAAATAATTTTCAATATTACATATTTAATATGTGATCATTCTACTCATATATAAAGCAAATAAGATGCACAACTTCAACTTTACACTTTCTCCATCTCTACCATGTCTCCTGAGCTCCGTTCCCAGGTATATTTCTACCTGAACATTGACCCAGTGCCTGCCTGCAATCCATGAACCCAGAAGAGAGCTTTCATCATCACTCAGATTCAGCCTCTGCTTTAGGATACACAGTCCTCCCATCATTTGCCATTTATCTATAAAGCACTCACAACGGAAATTAGGTACAGAAATAGCTTTCCACAGAACTTTTCTGCCTCCATCTTTCCTCCCCTCCAATACATAGAGTACACCATCTGACATTTGTAGTTTTTATTATTCGTTGTATAAATGAATTAACCAAGAAAGCAAATCAAGTGATAGATTAGAAATGTCAGGATGGCATAAAAACAAAACAATATAAAACAGGGCACCTGGGTGGCTCAGTCGTTGAGCGTCTGCCTTCAGCTCAGGTCGTGATCCCAAGCTCCTGGGATGGAGCCCCACATCGGGCTCCCTGCTCGGCAGGAAGCCTGCTTTTCCCTCTCCCACTCCCCCTGCTGTGTTCCTGCTCTCGCTATCTCTGTCCCTGTCAAATAAATAAATAAAATCTTTAATTAAAAAAAAAAAAAGCAAAACAGAAGGAATTCCTGCCATTTGTAAGAACGTGGATGAACCTGGAAGCATTATTCTAAGTGAAATAAGCCAGGCACAGCAAGATAAATACTGGGTGGTCTCAACGTTTTTGGGGACGGGGGTGATCTCACTTCTACGTGGAATTCAAAAAAGTTGAACTCACAGAATCAGAGTAGAACAGTGGTTGCTATGGTGGGGGGGGCGGGGGGGATGGGGGGTGGGTGTGTGTTCATCAAAGGATACAAACTTCTCGATATAAGATAAATGAGTTCTGGGGATCTAATGTATGGCATGATTGTTATCATGTTGATAGTTAACACCAGACTGTATACTTAAAATTTTCTTAAACAAATCTTAAGTGTTCTCACTACACACATACACACACAATAACTTTGAAGTGATGCATTTGTCCATTCACTTGATTGTGGTGATCATTTCACAGTGTATAATGTGTATCAAATCATGTTGTATACCTTACACATACACCACTTGTATTCATCAGGAAAAAAAAAAAAAAAGAAAGAAAAACAAAAGAAATATCAGGCTGGCCAACTCACTGGGTTCTTAATTATTAAATGCCGCGCTTTTCTTTAACTCGGCTTAAGTGGAAACTCTTGGAACAAGCTCCTCTTAAGCCAGCCTGCCCCCAGTTTACCTAGGGTGAGAAGGATTAGCTGTCTCAGGCAAGTCAGAGGCCTATAGCAACATAGGAAAGGAGATGATGAACAGATCTTCCTCCTCTGGGCTCTCATGGGGACTTACCTCAGCGAAGTCTTTAGGGGTTTTCTTTTATTACTTGCATCTAAAACCATAGTTAAAATTTTTGCTCCGCCTTTTGCCCACTTACTAGGAAATTTTATCAATAGTATGCTTTGCGAGTCTGATTTGAAAAGGTAAAATGCCCATGTTTTGTTTTCACACAAATGTTTCAAAAATCTCAAGTAAGGAACATAATCTGATAGAATTTCAAAACATTTTGAAAACGTGAACTCTTAAAACACTCTCTCATAACTGCAGAATTAAAATATGCCATTGTTAGCTTAAATGTTCTGGCCTTTTTCGTTTGTTTTGCCTAGTAGTGAATGAATATAAAATTGGGACACATAATACCTCATTGTGACAATGATACATATTAATTTTCCTTTTACTTTATTTGGCTTTGTTTTTCAGTTTGCGCAAGCAAAGGCTAATATCAAAATATGTAATGTGAGAGAGTCTTGAGAACCCTGCTGTTTTTAAATATGTTTAACCATTCAAATAGTTTATAGTTATTTAATAAAATTTTAAGTTACTTATTCTGTTGTGGCTTTGTGGGTTATAATACAGTAAGCAATATGGAAATGACTGTCCTCATAATTTCTTTATTCTGTTTGTGATGAAATCAAGTTTTCTCTAAAAATGAAAGTCTAAAACTATACAGTTACATGAAATCTTTCAGCTGTTAACAGATATTACCAACATGTCAAAATGTTATCAACAGATTCTTGATATTCTTCCTGAAGTAAAAATGTTTAAAATGCTTCCTCCAGGAATTACTTCTGCTTTACTGTCACTGAGCTGTGATTCTTTTGTTTCCTGATTATAGTGCCTAATTCCCTATTATCCTGCAAAGTGTAATATATGGGACTTAAAATCCAGACATCTTTTTCTCAATTAGAAAGGCTCTGCCCTTTAACAAGTAGCTTCAAAAGAAGATGTTGGTCCTAAGGAAATGCTCTAGCATTGAGGAATGGTAAAACTGGTCACATTTTTCTTATGTACAAAACATTTCTTGCCAATTCTGTGGGAATGGAAGGTATTTTTTATTTGGAAAAGCACTTGTTTTCTCACCAAATAGTCTAATGGGTTTCTGTTGTTGAAGGTTTACTGATTTTGTTTTGTTTCCTGTTTAAGTATGTTCTTTGGTCTCAACTGAGTAAAAGGCTTTCAAAATCTAAGACAGGCCTCCAGCCACAGGTAACAACAGCAGAATCAGACAAGTGGGATTACATTAAACTAAAAAGCTTCTGCATGGCAAAGACAATAATCATCAGTGAAATGGTAGAGTGCAGAATGAGAGAAAATATTTCCAAACCCTATTTCTGATAAAGGACTAATATCCAATATATATGCAATAAAGTCCTACAATTCAGTAGCGGAAAACACAAATAACCTGATTTTTAAAATGGGCTGCAGACTTTAACAGACATTTCTCCAAAGACAATATACAAATAGCCAAAAAGTACATGGCAAGATGCTCAACCTCACTCATCACCAGGGAAATGAAAATCAAAACCACAATGAGCTCTCACCTCGCATCTGTTAGAATGGTCGTGATCAGAAAAATAGGACGGTAAGTGCAGGTGAAGATACGCATAAACTACAAGATCTGCACACTGTTAGTGGGAATGCTAAATGGTGCACCTGTTGTAGGAAACAGTGTGAAGGTTCCTCAAAAACTTAAAAATAGAACAATTCCACTTCTAGGTGTTTATCCATAAGAAATGAAATCATGATCTTGAAAAAAATCATCACTCTCATGTTCATTACAGCACTATTTCCAATAGCTAAGTTGTGGACGCAGACTAAATGTCCACTGACAGATGAGTGGATTAAGCAAATTTGGTATATACATAAATGGACTGCATATGTATGTACATATTATGTATACATAATGATCATAAATGGACATTATTCAGCCTTTAAAAAAAAGACAATCCTGCTACATGAGACAACATGCATGAACCTTGAAAATAGCACACTAAGTGAAATAAGTCACAGAAGTACAAATACTGCATGATTCAAGTTGGATGAGGTATCTAAAATAGCTCATTATATATTTGAGAGAAGAGACACAGGGAGAGCACAGGATGGGGTTAGAGGAGCAGTGGGAGGAGGAGAGAGGGAATTTCAAGCAGACTCCCTGCTGAGTGTGGAGGCCAACATGGGGCTCGAGCTCACAACCCTGAGATCACCTGAGCCAAAACCAAGAGTCAGACACGTAACTGACTGAGCCACCCAAGGTGCCGCTAAAATAAATCAGAGAAGCGCATAAGAAATGTGTTGTATCAACTTCTGTCAAAGTTTTCTTCCAAAGCAGAGTATTCACAGAAGTAAAGAAGAATATGGTGGTTGCCAAGGGCTGGAATGGAAGGAGATGTGGGGAGTTGCTAACCAACTTGTACAAAATTTCAGTTATGCCAGATGAGTAAATCCTAGAGATTTGTTCTATAATACGCAGTCTATAGATAGCTATACCATATTGTAGACTTAAAAATCTGTTAAGGGGCACCTGTCTGGCTTAGTCGATCGTGCATACAACTCTTGATCTCAGGGTTGTAAGTTCAAGCCCCACACTGGGTGTAGCGGTTACTTAAAAAATAAAATCTTAAAAAAAAAAATCTGTTAAGAGAATAAATCTCATATTAAGTGTTCCTACCAAAATTAAAAAAAAAAATTAAGAGACTGAATAGTAAATAAATAAAAATAAAGTCTAGGCCCCGGTACACGACCTCAGGCTTCTATTTTTTTTTTTAAGATTTTATTTATTTATTTGACACAGAGAGGGAGCGCACGAGCACAAGCAAGGGCAGCGGCAGGCAGACGGAGGGGGGAAAGCAGCCTCCCTGCCCAGCAGAGAGCCCAGTGGGGCTTGATCCCAAGGTCCCAGGATCATGAACTCAGCCAAAGGCAGACGCCTCACCGACTTAGCCACCCAGGCGCCCCTCTACCTATTTCTTTCCCCACATTCCCCCTCCCTTCTCTAGCCAAAGAAAATGTCATCTAAGTTTGAGAAAATATAAAGGGTAGAGCTACAATTCTAAAGTGGCAGGGACAAACTATGTGTTGTATCAATTTTTCTCACAACTTTCTAGTAAAGCAGATTACTCTAAAGGCCCATGGAAGAGATTACGTGTACTATGGACGTTATATGATCTATCCCCAAGCAGGCTGTTAAAAAGCTTGAAATCTGTTATTTTACGGCTTTCCAATGAGTGTGGATTTTGCAGTCTATATTCTGTGCCATAGTTTGTATAAATGTAAGTACATATATAGATATATAAATAGACTTGCCTCACACAACAACTGTTCAGTTTTCAAAATCACAAATTTTGAGAAGGTATACTATGTTTTATATAATGACTTCTTTGACTTTTTTCTTTATATGACTTTTCACTCAAAACACACCAAATAAGTACACTGTAAGGGTGCTATTTCTAGAATATGGCTTTAGACAGACATACTCGATTTCCTTGTCACTGCAAGTTCTTGTCATAGAATAAAATATGAAAGAAAGGTTAATTATGACCCAGGTTTGAATGAACCTCAAACACCCTTCTTTGGGTACATATAGCAAACAAAAGTAACACAGTTGTAGCACATGAGCTCATGCACACAAGTGCTATTTGCCGGGTTTTCAAGGCCTCCCCTTTTCAGCCTTTATTTTGCCCTAAAGTTACTTTCCTCTTTCGTCTTAATCAGTGAGAGAATGAATTCAAGGGCAAATACCTCAAGAAGAGTGACCGAATATTTGGATTTCATGATGCCTTCAACTGATCATCTTTACAAGTGTTTAGTGGTTGAAGGCTAAAAATCAAAGATGGGGAACTTTCACATGGAACAGAGTCTTTAGAATTAGACCACCTCTTTTTAGAAAACACACACACACACACAAACACACACACACGTTCTGAACCAGAGCTAAACTCTTTCAGCCCAAACTGTGTGAAATTCTATCCTGGAGAGAAAGGAGTTTGGGTTCATTCATGAAGGAAGCTTCACTGCAAACTCTACGGACAAGCAGAATTCCTCTTGTCCTCTTCCATGCCTCCCTACTCCAGCCAGGGCGGCCACAGGGGCTCTTACCACACTCGGCCCAGCCTTGGGATCAGTTACCTACACTCTTTGACCTCCTACTAGACATCTGGGCTCCTCGAGATGAGACAGGTGTGTCAAACTTCTGTTCTATTTCTTATCAATGTGTGACTGTCTTGAACAGTCTTTAGTGCATAATGGCTGCCAGAAGGAGAAATGCATTAAATTTACAACTGCAGATTCACTGATGGGCTGAGAAACATGTGCCTTATTCAGCCAAAGTGTGAAAACAACCAGCGCTCTTACATGGAGACGGGAGGGTATCTTTAGGGACCCTGACACTCCAAAGTCAGTTTTGAATTCTGAGGGGCCAGTGGAACACAGGGATTGCTTCTATGAAAATGTGCACCAGCCATTCCCTAGTGCTTTATGTAGAAGAGCCAGCCTCCCCTTCTACCTTCCAAACTGTTGCTTGAGCTTTACCAAATTTGTTTACTCAACACAAGACTTTTTTTTTTTGCCCACCCTTCCATCTGTCCTTCTGTCCTTTTTGCTTTGGTTTTCTGTTTACGTTTTGCCTGGTCCTTCTCTCATTTCAACTTTGCCTTTCACAAATCACTTGTCATCACATTCCCTCCTCAGTCTTCTTACGTGGTATTAGCCTGTGGGAGGTGATCAAAAATACTTGTTGAAAGAAAGGATAGCTCTTTTTTCCTCCTCAAATAATCGAAGTTTGGAAAAAATATTTTCTCAGAATTCGGTTTCCTCCTTTTTTCTCACTCTCTCATTTCAATAGTATTTTAATATTTGAAAGTTTGTTTTTGACTAAGGCCGTCCCACAGTGTTGTATGAACAAATACAGTCCTAACAATGCAATCGCTGTTGTTCTCCTATTACTTCATGGTCTGTTAATATTAAATACTTGCTAATTTTTTTGAGACCCTCCTCCCTTGGATTCAGCCTGTGTGTTGTCCCTCATTTCCTTACTTCATGTCCACTTCCTGTCTTTTCCATGGACTTAGTAAGAAAAGTGATGGTTAATGTGAAAATAAAAACAACACCGAATATTTACACATCATTACAGATTTTACAAGACATTTTGCAGGGATCACTACTTCTTAAATATTTACTTACCAAACAGGAGTCATAGATACCCTATGGATGCATATACATTGGAGTTTACTCCACATTTTTTTCCCAAAGCTTTTCTTTTTAAAGAGGGACTTGTTGATGTCATCATTTTTTAGGTTTCTTGCAACCTTGTGACATTTACTTATAATGAGAATTCTAAGAGTTGAATAGGATTTTTCACTGAAATGAGGTGACATGGGTAATTTTATTAATAGCAAGCATCATGCTGAGCACTTCACATGCATGGTTTCCATTTACTCTCACAACATCCCTCTGAAGAAGGCACCATTACTGTCCTCATTTTATAGTTTGCTAAAAATGTTAGAAGCATTAGGAACATACCCAAGGTCACTAAAATTCTGGTACAACGGCATTAGCAAACCTGTATTCCTAACCAATACACTCTCAGACTCTTCTCCACCTGCTAAGGCACAGCCCACTACAGGCAACTCTCTGCTCTGAGCTTGGACACCAAGTGAATCGAAAGCCAGGTTATCCCCTAATCTCTTTCCCATAGCATCTGATTGCACTGTTATTTTTATACCTAGGGTGTCCAGATATAAAAAGTGTGTATGGTCAACAATTCGAACAGACATATATCTTAAAGTAAATCTATGGTGTAAAAACAAACTAAGAAGTACATTTAGGAAGTCTGGGCCTCTGTTCCTGTGGGAAAACATCCCTTGCATAATTAGCCATTTTTCCTTAGAAAAACCTCTCTCCAAGCAATGGCAATTCCCAAGCTACTGGCGTCATGGGAGGGAAGGAGAGCACATTTGGAGACCGGAGGGAGGCCGAACACGTGTTACTCAAGGTGTAGCTTGGGGAAAAGGGCCTAAGGCCTCACAGACGGAGTTAAGAGACCATGTTCCTTGTAGGAAACCGTCCATAAATCACTTTGTAGGAAAGCCTCTGTAACCTTCACAGTAGCCTGGAGGACGTTTTCCTCATGAACTTTATGGCATCTGCCATCATGAATAGATGTTCCCCACCCAGCTACACTTAGAACATTCTTGCAGTAATACAGGGAATACCCCGGATATTTAAGAGCTTGGTGGAATAGTCCCTGCCACTTTTAGTCATTCCAAACAGGCGACTGATGTCTGAAATTAGAAATAAAAAGGCTGAAGCGCTTCAAAGAAAACAAACACCACTGATATTCTTATTTCCCCATGATGAAGAAATGGTATTTCAGCATCACAACTGCTCCAGATCCCAAAACAGGCCAATGTTTTCTGACAGCTGCTGACACAAGAAATTTCCTCAGACTCAAACTTCCGGTGTATTTCATACAGAAGGAACCATGTCTTTTCCTAAAGGCTAAATTTAGCTTAAAAGATGGTCCCATTTTGTTCTTTCAACGTGTGTATAATAATGAAAACAACACACCCTATTAAGGTATTAAAACAATTTACAGAATGTAAATCCAGAGCAAAATAAACTGTTGAGAAATTATCTAAAATATTTTCTTGCGTTGTCATAACAATACAATAATTTGCACTCTTGAGAACAATAAAAGTACCTCTGAGAACCGAGGCCTCACATCTGTGACACTCTGAAGCTTATTCATTCACCTCCTCATATTCAGCCCTTAGTGCTCAGAACTCATACTGGTCAGCATGGAAACCAGACAACATATTCTATTTGATTCCATTTTTTAAGAGATGTTTAAAATCTTTACGGAGGACTGGATCAAGTCCTGAAATACATGTAAATAGATATGCTCATAGCAGATTCCTTCGGCTCCATAAGACTGAAGAAAACATTTCTATTTAATGGGGGAAAAAGGGTGCTCTTCGGAGAAGAAAAGAACAGATGACAAAGGGAATGGAGGCATGTTTGCCAAAACTGTGAAGCTCTGAAGCACATCCTCCAGGAAGAAGACAACAGAAGTTCTTTGTAACAAAGGCATCCTGCTCTGGAAGTGATCCCAACAAGCTCAGGTGGTGACCTCCTTGGAATTAGCCTTTCCCTTTTTATGCCAGGGATGATCCAAACTTTTATTGGATGGCAACAGAGTGAGAAAGCACCATTGTCTTGCCTACCCCGATTATATCTCCATGCTTTCACTTTTTTTTTTTTTTAAAGAAAGTAGTCACTCTTGGTTAGTGATACCATAAAGATGTGACATCTGTCAATGCTGGAGGTTGTCTTAATATATATCTATCATCACTTTATTCTGTAGAGTTTCCAGATGCATCCAGACTTCCCAAATTTTATGTCCATTTCAATGTAGACTATTATTGCAAGATAATTGGATTATATTAAGCTTCAACCTAAAATTTTGTCCCAGAAAGATATGTTCCTGTTTATCAGAGATACTTAGTAATTAAGGAGATCTAAGACAATAAATGTAGGTCTTCTTTCTTTCTTTTTTTTTTTTAAAGATTTTATTTATTTATTTGACAGAGAAAGACACAGCGAGAGAGGGAACACAAACAGGGAGTGGGAGAGGGAGAAGCAGACTCCCTGCTGAGCAGGGAGCCTGATGCGGGACTCGATCCCGGGACTCCAGGATCATGACCTGAGCCGAAGGCAGTCGCTTAACCAACTGAGCCACCCAGGCGCCCTTCTTTCTTTTTTTTAATGGATAAAAAGGAACAGCATAACAAAGACAAAGATGATGTGCCTAGACCCTATGTGGCTGAAATCTTACAGTGGGTCTCTTTCATACCTTATTCTTTTCTTCTGAATACTGACCTATTAAAAAGAAATCCTACCCGGAATTAAGTATTCTAGTTAGAATTAGAAATAAGTGTCCTAGGGGCACCTGGGTGGCTTAGTCAGTTAAGCATCCAACTCTTAATTTCGGCTCAGGTCATGATCTCAGGGTTCTGAGATAGAGCCCCACATCAGGCTCCACGCTGGTAATGGAAGCTGCTTGGGATTCTCACTCTCCCTCTGCCCCACCTGCCCCCTAAAAAAAAAGTGTCCTAATTAGAATTGAAAGCCATTTTAGATAAAGGGGAACTTTTTACTGATCATTTGGCAATAAACAAACTGAGATGCAAAACACAGTCTTAACTTGGTTACTAAAACTTACAGTGTGTATAACATACTGACAGTTAAAGGAAATCAGGTCAACATTTCTAGACTCCCATGGAGGTAATGAAGTACAAAAATCTAGGTTCATTCCCTATTAGAATTCCAGAATTGAAAGCTTCTTCAAGACCATTCAGTTCAACTACCAGTTTATAATCCAAATCCCTTTTCTCACATCCCTTCCATGGTGTTACCCAGTGTATGTTTGAATGTATCCATTAGAACGCTTTCACATTTCAAGTAAGAGAAACCCAACTAATCAGCTTAAATACTGAAGATACTCTATTGGTTCATATAACTGAAGTTCAGAAGTAAATTGGATTTTAAAGAAGTATTAATTCAGGGGCAAAACAAGAACACCATGGTTTCCACCTTCTATCCACGTCTCTCCATGGTACTCCATGGTGTTGAATCCTCCTAAAGGTAATTCTTCTTATGGTTAGCAAAGAGCCAAGAGTCCCCATGCCATCAGGGTACCTTCTTTACATCCAAAAGGAACTTTGCCCTGTTAATCAAAGCAAAGTCCTAGGCTTACTAGGATAGACTGCCTTAAGTCACCTGCTCAATCAACAGCCAGTTACTATGAACTGACTCACAGATTAAATCAGCTGTTTGGCTTAGCCTTAATCATGTGTTCTACTTTAAGAGCTAGGATTGAAATGAACTTTTCAAGAACTGCATGAATCCTCAATGATAAATCAGGAGCTCTGAGGGATAGTGAGGGAGGGAGACTACAGGGCCGCAACACTGAGTGTGTCCAGTGATAGGAATCTCACAACTTCACAGAATTGTTCCTTCTGTCTTTGGATATATCTGAGAGTTGGAAAGTACAATAACTGTTCAAATACTGTAAGTTCTAAATAATAATTTTGCCCACTTCAAATTGCACTAGCCAAACATGAAAATAAACACATCTATATGAAATTTTCATCCTGAGCAGTTTTATTAAGTGAGAATCTCAATAGCTACAATTAGATAGGTCATGTGTCCATCCCTTGCTAGGAAGGAATCTGAAGAGAAAGCATTTTTTTAGCTGGTCATATTGCCCTATCCTCACTGAAAAAAAGAAAGAAAGGAAGGGAAGGAAGAAGGGAAGGAAGGGAAGGACGGTAAAGGAAAGAAAAAAGGAGAAAGAAAAGTTAGGGTCTCATAATAATAAGGAAAATGGGGGGCGCCTGAGTGGCTCAGTTGGTTAGGCTTCCAACTCTTGGTTTCAGCTCAGGTCATGATCTCACGGTCAGGAGAATGAGCCCCGGGTTGGGCTTGCACTCAGTGTGGAGTCTGCTTCAGATTCTCTCTCCCTCGGCCCCTCCCCCACTCGTGTGTGTGTGTGTGTGTGTGTGTGTGTGTGTGTGTGCGCGCGCGCTCATGCACGCATGCACACTCTCTCAAAAAAATAAAATCTCAAAAAAAAAGAAAAAAGTATTGGGCAGGCATCCAACAGTGTTTTCCACATTAAAAAAAAAAAGACATGAATAGGCATTTTATAGAAAGGGAACCACATATCAATAAACTATGAAGAGATATTAAAAAGTGATTCAGTAAATGCAAATCAAAACCACAAAAGGACACAATTTTATGTATATTTGATTGGCAAAAATTAAAAAGGTTGACACCATCAAGTATTAGTTAACATGTGAATCTACAATAGCTGATAAAAATGTAAAATGATGCAACTGCTCTAGAAAATAATAAAGTTATTATGACCTAACAAGTCTACGCTTGAATATATATATCCGGGGAAGGCTCTTAAACATGTATTCCCTGAGACACATGTAAGAACATTCATAGCAACATGTTTTAAAGTATCAAAAACCAATGAAGGGGAAATCGGAGGAGGAGACGAACCATGAGAGATTATGAACTGAGAAACAAACTGAGTGTTCTAGAGGGAAGGGGGGTGGGGGGATGGGTTAGCCTGGTGATGGGTATTAAAGAGGGCACGTATTGAATGGAGCACTGGGTGTTATATGCAAACAATGAAATCATGGAACACTACGTCAAAAACTAATGATATAATGTATGGTGATTAACATAATAAAATAAAATTTAAAAAAATAAAGTATCAAAAACCTGGAAATAATCATGATACGGTTTGCAGATGGAAATAAATCTAAGGGTTAATTGTGAAAGAATCCTACAGATGCTGGGAATATTTCTGGAGAAAAATATTTGCACACTGTCTCATTCCAAAGAAATGTCCCATCAATAGGGAAGTAGATGAATTAACTATGGTAAATCCGCCCAATCTAATGTATACAAATACATACAGCAGTCAAAATAATGAACTATAGTGAGACACAACAATATGGATGAATCTTACAAATAATATATAAAGATAAAAAGGCCCAAAAGATTACATACAGCATAAACCCTTTTTATCAAGCTTGAAACTCCTATAACAAAAATACATCCTTTTTAGGTATACCTATAAATGCAATAAAACTATATAAAGGACATCAAAGAAATGATGAACATAGGATTCAGGAGGATAGTTATTTTGGGAGAGGTATGGAAAAGAAATATTGGAGAGAGAGAACATATGGTTAGATATAAATTTAAAAATTCTGGCATTTGTACATACTACTCTGATTTTATCAGAAGGACATCACTAAAAAGATTAGGAGGCTGACTGGTATGTTGCAGCCAAATTTGTAACATGCTTTGTATAGTTTGCCTCCGAGTGCTTGGTGAAACTGCAGCTGACACTTGTAATTTGAAGGCTAACAGCCAAATTCTAGTAATGGGCTAACATTTCTTTAAGGTACATGCCCTCATAATAATATTCAGAGAATGCCACATCTGTGCATGTGGATGGTCATTCCCACGTACTAACTAGGGTAACTCAGACCATGCAAGTTATTTACACATTCTTATTTTACACATGACTCTTAATGTTACACACGCCAAAAAAAGTGCTTTTAATTGTTGCCTTCTCAACCAAGGGCTTATTTTCATGACCTGTTAAGCTAGGCCATATCCCAAGTAATCTGAAAACAGGAAAACTGAATCCTCCACCAACCTTTCAAACTTCAGATCTCAAACCAAATTGCCTGATTTATATACTTGTGACTTGAAATTGAAGCTTCGTTTGTTCACATGACTCTCTTTCTTTATTCAGGCCACCTTTTTCATAAATAGTGCCATGAGAAGTAAGTAAGTTTGAGGAGAGAAAAACAGAAGCAGGGGGCGGGGGGGCGAGAAACCCTATTAATAATACTTATCAAACTCTTTAGAGGAGATAATCTTTAATGTAGAATTCTAATTGATAAAGTCATAGTAGCTTGCAAGTTTCTGAAAACAGAGAGCATCTCTTCTTTTTATTGTACCCTCAGGGCTTAGCCCAGTGCCAAGCACAAGGTAGGTCTTAATTCACGGGAGACAAGTAAATAAATTTGACAATCTTCTCACATGTTTTGACAGTGTATTTTAACTGATTTCTTAAGTTTTCTGGATGAAAATAATGATTTGATGATTTCCAATGATTTCTATTTTACAAGTACAAATGCCAAGTGGATGAAACGAAAGAGTATCTGGTCAATTATTTTCACTTACTTCCTGCTCCATCAATCTCTTAAAAGCAAGCATCGAATAAAGGAGCTGCAGGGGATGACAAATTTTCTGCTGCTTTGGATCTTGGTATGGCAGATTTGAGGATAACTTTAAATGGTTTCTTCAGAAGTATCATCTGAGCTCTGCCAGGCATTTTCCATACACACTTGATGGCACTGCTTTTGCAAAGCAGCGTCTGACTCTGTCATCTATTTCAGATTCCTCAATGTTCTTCCGCATAGGAAACAAAGGGGGCTGTATCAGGGGGCAGGGAGATAGAGTGCTATAGCAAGAAATGACAATGTACGGAATGAGAACACCTCTCCCAGTCCAGAGAAATCTTTGTTTTCAACAAGAATATAGGTGACAATGACTAGTCCAAATTAGTAAATTAAATGCTTTCAAAGTCCCTTCGAGTTCTAAAGTTGTATTATTTCTTTAAAAGATTTTATTTCTTTGAGAGAGAGCGCACAGGAGTGTGCACACATGAGCAGGGGGGGAGGGGCAGAGGGAGAGGAAGCAGCAGACCCCCCACTGAGCAGGGAGCCAGGAGCTGGGGCCCTGGGCTCCATCCCAGGGCCCTGGGATCATGACCTGAGCCAAAGGCAGACACTTAACTAATCGAGGCACCCAGGTGTCCCCTAAATTTGTATTATTTAATATATAGCCAATATTGAAAAAAAGGGTGTCTTGGGTTAACAATACAACCCAAAACCATTTTGCATAAATCCACGTATTCACTGTTTGACTATGAAACTAATAAATTACAATGCAAGAAAGATTTCTGTTGTATCTTGTACCATTCAATGGACCGTCTTAGAAATTATTGTAGCTATCTCGTACTAATAACAGATGTTTGACTACAGTGATGAACATGTGGTTTTCTTTAAGTGAAATCAAATTGGCTGGTCAATCACACTTCTACCTTTAACATATGTCAATATCCTACTTGAGAATAGAGTTATGATTTATGGTAAAAACCATTGCCTTCATACCATTCCATCATCAGTTCCCCTTTATAAAATCACAGAATGTATCATTAAACCATACAGCTTATTTTTGTGAATAAAAAAAATGCCTTTGTCAACTCAACAGTCATCCAGCACACGATTCATATCAGTGACCTGTACTTTTCTGATAGGAGAGTCTGAAATTGAGGATGCAATAAAGCAAGCCTATACAGGCTTGCTAAAGAAAAATGTTTCTCCCAGATAGTATTCCTTATAAAGCCTTATCTTATACAGAGAAGATGAAGATTGAAGTTTTGGGGCCTGGAGACTAACAACATGAGTAATACCATCTGTCACTTAACTGCTGGGTTCTACCCATCATTCTCATGTCCTTGCACCTTTGCAAACTCCTAACTTGTTTGGGCCAACAAACTAGGTTTGTACTTGTAGTCCTACCATTAATCCTGTTATATAAAAAACAAGTTTGTCTGGTGGCTGAACAATTTAGAGAGGAGACAGAATGTCTTTGTAGTCAGCACACAATTATGAAGTTGCGCTGCTCAGAAAGAACACTTGAGCACTGGCATCGCTTGCTTAACTTTTTTTTTTTTCTGAGTATTTTATATTCAGTCAACTTGTTACTGCCACGTTCTTGATGAGACATGCAGATGAAGACATAGAGAAGAGAGTTGACTGAGCGAGCTCGCTCTGGGGAGAGACAGAATTGAATTAGTGGGGAGTAAAGCAAGCCCTTGGGAAATTTTCACATGCTACTCCTTAATCAATTAGCTTAGATGCCAAGAACACTTGGCATTAAGTTAGTAGGCTGCACCCCGTAAATCCCTGATCAATTCTTATTCATAGTCACTGGGTCAACAGGAAACTATGTTCCCTTCTGGTCCATCTTTACATAGTTCTCCTCATAATATATATACCCACAAGTTTCTTAATTGGATTTTTCTTTCACTTTTGCTGTAAGCATTTTTTATGTGTTACCATAACCATCTTAATTATTACTGTTAATGGCTGCAAAATACTCTATCCAGTGAAATGGACTTACTTTTGGCTCCTTCCACTTATTTCTGGTACTCAGCTACAAATAATATCTCCTTGCAAGCAGTTTTTCCCCAATTTTAAGTTTCTCCCTTTAAAATAAGCATCTAGGGCGCCTGGGTGGCTCAGTTGGTTAAGTGACTGCCTTCAGCTCAGGTCATGATCCCAGGGTCCTGGGATCGAGTCCCGCATCGGGCTCCCTGCTCTGCGGGGAGCCTGCTTCTCCCTCTCCCACTCCCCCTGCTTGTGTTCCCTCTCTCGCTGTGTCTCTCGCTGTCAAATAAATAAATAAATAAATCTAAAAAAATAAAAAATAAAATAAAATAAGCATCTAGGGGCACCTGTGTGGCTCAGTCATTAAGTATCTGCATTTGGCTCAGGTCATGATCCCAGGGTCCTGGGATGGAGCCCCATATCGGGCTCCTTGCTCAGCAGAGAGTCTGCTTCTCCCTCTCCCTCTGCCACTCCCCCTGCTCATGCTCTCTCGCACTCTCTGTCAAATAAATAAAATCTTTTAAAAATATATATAAATAAGCATCTAGATGTATTGTTATTCAGGAAAAGACTACTTGATCTTATGGCTCCTGGAAGTTCTTGTCAGAGTTTTTCTAAATGGAGTGGATTTTCACTGATATATTAATATGAGTGTTCTATCTTCACTACACTTTACTAGGGAATGACGCTGTCCCTAGAATTGCTCTTAATAAGAGCTAACATGTATTTGGTACTTACGTCAGATACTGCAAAGAGCATTTTGGTATACAATCTCACTTAATCCCAGAACAACTCTGTGAGGTAGGTACTATCTTTATTCCCCTTTCATTTATGAAACAACTCAATACAGAGAGATTTAGTCATTTGTCCAATTCCACATGGCCTTTATGCAGAATCAGGACTCATCAGGTGTGACTGGCTAAAATCCATGTGCCTAACCCATAGATTGTGCTGCATATTTTTTTTTTTTTACACACCAATTGGTCAAAAATTTAATATGTTTTATTGTTAATCTACATTTTATTTTTACTAGATATGCAACTAATATGTTCAACCTGCATTTTCCTTCACATTGCAATAGTGGTCTACAATTTAAAATCTACTCCAAGGAATACAAAAATACAGATTCAAAGGGGTACATGCACCCCAATGTTTATAGCAGCATTATCAACAATAGCCAAACTAGGAAGAGAACCCAAATGTCCATTGGCTGATGAATGGATAGAGAAGATGTGGTGTGTATATATATACAATAGAATATTATCCGGCCATCAAAAATAATGAAATCTTGCCATTTGTAATGACATGGGTGGAGCTAGAGTGTATTATGCTAAGTGAAATAAGAGAAAGACAAATACCATATGATCTCACTCATATGTGGAATTTAAGAAAAAAACAGATGAACATATGGGCAAGTAGGAAGGAAAAAAAGGAGAGAGGGAAACAAACCATAGAAGACTCTTACCAATAGAGAACAGCCTGAGGGTTGATGAAGGAAGGTGGATGGGGGATGGGCTAAATAGGTGATGGGTATTAGAGACGGCACCTGGTTATGATGAGCACTGGGTTTTTTTTTTTTTTAAAGATTTATTTATTCATTAGAGACAGAGAGAGAGAGAGGCAGAGGGAGAAGCAGGCTCCCAAGGAGCAGGGAGCCCGATGCGGGACTCAATCCCAGGACCCTGAGATCATGACCTGAGCCGAAGGCAGACGCTTAACCATCTGAGCCACCCAGGCGCCCCTGGGTTTTGTATTAGGTGATGAATCACTGAATTCTACTTCAGAAACCAATAATGCACACTATATGTTAATTAAGATTTAAATTAAAAAATTAATAAGTAGGGGTGCCTGGGTGGCATAGTTGGTTAAACATCTGACTCTTGGTTTCAGCTCAGGTTGTGATCTCAGAGTTGTGAGGCAGAACCCCGCATCAGGTTCCATGCTCAACACAGAGTCTGCTTAAGTTTCTCTCCCCCTCTCCCTGTGCCCTTTGCGCCCCATGCTTGTGCACATGTTTCTCTCTGTCAAATAAATAAATCTTAAAAAAAAAAAAAAGAATAAAATCTACTCCAAGGCATAAAGCCATTATTCCCAAATATATCACAGATTTATGATTTACCATACAAAAATCACACTGTCCCAGTGTTACTCTAAATATGGAGTAAGCTACTGTTCTTCCTAATGGAAGATGCTATTAAAAGTACCACGACATTTCAAAAAGGAAAAAGTTTTTAAAGACTTATTTCTCATTACTAATGACTTAATTTTGGGAAGGTGGATATCCAAAGCTATTAACAGACTCTAAGAACAACAAAAAGGAATAGAAACAGGTAATCAGACCTTAATTTCAATTAGCACTCTAACTTTATTGTTGAATAAATTCAGAAAAAAACATTTAAAAAGACATAAAATTGCTTCACATTTTTCATTCAATATTTTATAGTTTTAAATTCTATCTACAGAGTATTTTCTCACAGTGACTAAAGTCCCTTCATATTTGTGAGCCAGATACAATGCTTCTTAGGCTGGCATTTTGTATACAATTTAAAATAATGATTACGTAGTTTGTAGTAACTTAAACTATTGTAATTATTTTCAAAACGCATCCTGATATTCAATATGAATACAATGTGGATTTTGAACAAATGAAAAGCCAGGACAGAGCTTCATATATGCCTAAAAATTTTATTCAAGAGCCCATGTTTATACAGCACCATTATATATATGCAAATCCTAAAACAAAGCAAATATCCCTAGAAAGAGGAATGTGTAAGTATATATTGGTAACATCCACAGGATACAATTTTCTCGGTTAGTGAAAATGAGTGTATGAAAGCTTTTCATATCACACAGAAGAATCTTTATAATTTTTTTAAAGATTTTATTTATTTGTCAGAGAGAGATAGCAAGAAAGAGAGCACAAGCAAGGGGAGCGGCAGGCAGAGGGAGAAGCAGGCTCCCTGCTGAGCCAGGGAGCTCAATGCGGAACTCGATCCCAGGACCCTGGGATCATTACCCCAGCTGAAGGAAGACGCTTAACTGACTGAGCCACCCAGCTGCCCCAACCTTTATAATGTTTTTAAGAACTGGCAAAAGAATACACATGTTACTAGTCTATGTAAATTTCAATAACTGCAAAACTGAATACAGACATAAAATTATCAAGAAAATAGCTTTTCCCCGAAGGTCAGGAACATGGCAGAGATGTTCACTATCACCACTGCTATTCAACATAGTATTAGAAGTCCTAGCCACAGCAATCAGACAACAAAAAGAAATCAACGGCATCCAAATCGGAAAAGAAGTCGTCAAACTCTACTCTTTGTAGATGATATGATACTTTATGTGGAAAAGCCAAAAGACTCCACCCCAAAACTGCTAGAACTCATACAGGAATTCAGTAAAGTGGCAGGATATAAAAATCAATGCCCAGAAATCAGTGGCATTCCTATACACCAACAACAAGACAGAAGAAAGAGAAATTAAGGAGTCGATCCCATTTACAATTGCACCCAAAACCATAAGATACCTAGGAATAA
>NC_138380.1:55832894-55854334 GCF_054177405.1 Leptonychotes weddellii
CCTCATATCAGTGAGGTCATATGATACATGTCTTTCTCTAATTGACTTATTTCACTCAGCATAATACCCTCCAGTTCCATCCACGTTGTTGCAAATGGCAGGATTTTATTCCTTTTGATGGCTGCCTAATATTCCATTGTATATATATACCACATCTTCTTTATCCATTCATCTGTCGATGGACATCTTGGCTCTTTCCACAGGTTGGCTATTGCACACCACAGACCTTTTAGATAAGCTTTCATTCTTCCTTCTGTCCTTCATCTCTTTTTCCCTCTTTCATTTTGTCTTTCCTTTTCCTGTCTTGTGCTTGGTCCTATTACTTGGTGCCATTGTGAAACTGTCTTAAGATGCTGTATTAGAGGGAATGATAAGATGTCATAAAAGAGCATAATATTCAAGCATTTTAGAAATTGACACCTATGGATGAGTTTAAATTTTATACAGAAAACATCAAATAAAGTCAATAAAGTCTTATTACTCTTCCAGAGGTTTAAAGCTTACTTCTCCTAAAGTAAGTATTATCTCAGTGAAAGAAATAAATCATTCATTGCAGATGTTTCAGTTCTTCAGAAAACTTTATAGAGAATTGAAGTTTTGTATAATTGCCAATACCCCATTTGTTAAAGACCATAGAAAGTGTTAGCCTAGCAGTTCCAACACAATACAGAGTAGTAGTTCAACTTCTGCCTACACCCTTCAAAAGTACTTCAGTAAATGACATTGTCCACATTAAAAAAAAAAATCCCAGGGTACTTTGAATCAGTGCCAGTGAGTTTTTGATGGTAGATTTTAGTTCTAACATCTGATAAGTCAGTTAAAAGAAAATATAAGCGCCCCCCCCCATTAAAATAGAATATTGCCAATTTACATGGACAGCATGGAATTTAATACACTTTTAAATATACTGGGTTCTTAAATTTTAAAGAGAGAACTTGGTAAACCATGAAAATAGGAGAACTTACATTTTTTGTTCAAAAGCAAAAAACATCAACATGGACCATCTTAATTATGAATTTCTATTCTGTGGTCAGGCTGTAGAATTACACAAAAACTAAATCTCAGGAATAAAACATTATGCAGTGTTCAAAATACTACTAGAAATACAATGCTTTCTGTGTACAAGGCTAGAAATTTCTCAAGACTCTAGCAACATTTGGTACTATCTAAAATGTGAATAATGAGGAAATAGTCAACAGTTACATTTAAAAAATTGTTCCTTTTGATAATTTTTTCATTTTTAAAAAGATTTTATTTATTTGAGGGAAGGAGGGGGGGGAGAGAGAGAGAGAGAGAGCGCACACACACACACACACAGAGGGAGAAGCAGGTTCCCGCTAAGCAGGGAGCCCAATGAGGGGCTCAATCCCAGGACCCCAAGATCATGACCTGAGCCAAAGGTGGCTGCTTAACCAACTGAGCCACCCAGGCACCCCCACTTTTTTCATTGATAAAAACTCACTTTCCTTCCTTAATCTAACAATTATCTCTATGGCCAGCATTGTTAACATGGTTCACAATTGAGAACTATGTATCCTAAATAATTACAAATGATTTTTTCTTCCCAGTTGCAGGGACTTGACAAAAATAGCAAATGTGTTTTGAGAAGCACACTCCATTTTCAGTTGACTGAGCAACTAAGTAGAACAAAGTTATTGGGTGGGGCCAGTGGTCACTAGAACTTGGGGTGTTGGCTCTGCCAGAGAGTGCCAGGCTATTTTATGCTCTAGGATGTCCTTGTGTCTTATGACCACACCCTCTAGACCATCATCCTCCGGGAGGTGGGATGTGTCTGAGCTTAGAGCTCAGTCTCTGCCTTGACTCTTCTCCTTTCTCCCTGGTACAATTTTGAGGAGAATTATGTTTGAGCCCTGCTCTCCTTCCTCTTCCTTGCTGGCTCTACTGCTCCATCATGGTGAGCAGTCCAGGTCTTGGGGAATGGGGGTACCGCCTCTGCCCCTCTCTGCACTTTTGGACTTAGATTTCTGACAGCTGTCCCCCACACCAAGCCCACAGAAATTTGTTTTGCTTTTTAAACTTGCTTCTGGGCTGGGGGGGCTGTGCAGGGACAAGGAGAGGGTAACAGCTCTGACTACACTTAGTATTGCTTAACCAGAACAGCACATCTTCCCTTTGTCTTTCTTGTTGTTCTTTGTGAGGGGGGGATTTGGTAGGGATATGAATTTGGACATGGTTTCTGATCACCACTACCTTCTCCTAGAGCACTTTAGTTAATAACACACATCATCTGTTTTTACAGGGCCAGTGGTTAGAAATGTGGTTGACTCAGATGGCTCTTCCTTTGATCTTGAATCCATTAAAATTGATGACAGCCAGAATCATGCTTCTCTAGACTTCAAAGCAATGATAAAACAATCCCTTTGACTTACAAGTCCTCTTGTCTCATAGGAGATAAATGTTAATATTTCCCAGTCTTGTGAGAGTACATAGAAGATACCCCTCTTCAGTTGATCCCTAAGGTAGAGCTTGAGAAAGATCCACTGTCTCTCCTGGGAAGTAGAGTGCCAAGACCCAAACAACCACCCCAGGCTGGGTTTTCTCGTACGTTAGCTTGTTGATCAGTTTTACTTTAGTGAATGTATTCATTTGTGCCAGCCAGTGCTTCACACACACTTAATAGGGGGTGCCTTCCATGGTACACGCTTTGGCCTGTCCCCTAATATGTACCTTTTATGCAACAAAATTCAGGATTTTTTAGAACTATGAATATTGAAAGGTAAACACGAATTTGCCTAAGACTGATTTTCTGCAAGCTAGTTTCTTTTCTTACAAGATTTATTCATTCATTTGAGGGGGGGAGGGGCAGAGAGAGAGAATCTCCAGTAGACTCCCCGCTGAGTGCAGAGACCCAGGCTGCCTGACCTCATGACCCTGAGATTATGACCTGAGCTGAAACCAAGAGTCTGATTCTCAACGGAGCCACCCAGGTACCCCTGAAAGCTAGTTTCTTAGAAAAAGGAATTGTCTTCTGCAAAACACCATAGAAACCAGTTACAGCTTCCTGCTGATAGCACTAGTCAGCCACTAGATTCGGACCATAGCTTCTGCATCACGCCAGGGTGGGCACTAGGATTTTCGCAAGCAGGATTCCGGGGGTGCTGAACCTTCTTGCAAGCTTCCTAAGCCTTGATGCTACAATTTGAATGCTTGGATGCCTCATCAGATGAAGGCTTCTTACTTATCACCACATATACTGAGCTGCCAATTAGGACTGGAGGCAAAATTCCACCACTGGATACATTTCTTTTTTTTCTTTTTATAAAGATTTTATTTATTTATTTGACAGAGACAGCAAGAGGGGGAACTCAAGCAGGGGGAGTGGGAGAGGGAGAAGCAGGCTTCCCGCCGAGCGGGGAGCCTGATGCGGGGCTCAATCCCAGGACCCTGGGATCATGACCTGAGCCGAAGGCAGACTCCTAACGACCGAGCCACCCAGGTGCCCCATGGGATACATTTCTTAAATGCATCCCAGCATAACCGATATGGGAGGAGTTGGTCTTGGAAGAGTCAGATGTCTGGCCATGTGAGGTGGTTGTGAAAGTCCTCAGAGTGTGGTGGGGCAAGAGAGACTAGTGTCTCTGCTACTTATCCTGAGTCCAGGAGCTTTCCCCAATGGACAGTGCTCTAGCAGGTTAGAAACACGCCCTGCCTAGCTGATTGCCTTGTTTGTACCATGTTTATCAGATTGCTTTACATCATTGGTGAACACAATGTTGCTGAGACAAACATGAATGCTGAATCGTTTCTTGAAAATGAGGCTTTTTGTGCAATTCATTCTACAAATGGTTGAGTCTCTGCCCACTCCGTGATACAGAATGTACTGGGATTTATTTTATAGTAATAACAGATCTTGCTTTCAGTCTTGGAAGGGAAATCAGACCTATTCCTTAATAATGATAATGGAAAATAAATGTGGTAAAAAAATATAAAAGGTGTTATGAGATTTACAGAGGGAAAATAAATTACTTTTATTGGCAGTTCCTTGCAAGGGTTTTTGATGGCTTATAAGGATTGGTATAATTTAAGTGTTTAAAGACCAACTAATGACATTCTACCTGGGAGTGGGAAAGCAAAGGGGGATAAAGTGGAAAATGAGTTTGGTTGGAGTGGAATGCTTAAGGGAGGCATAGTGGTAAATCGACTTTGAAAGACAAGTATCAACACCATACAAGACCCTGGATGCCAGCCTAATAACTTGAATTTTATTGGAGTTACTCCCCAAGAGGATGAATCTGGCAGTGGTACGTAAAGGTTTTGGCATAAGAAGGGGTGTTACAAGGCTGACAGAATCTTCTCCTACTCCTTGGTTTGAATAGGAGGAAAGTAAAGATACAGATATAAAATCCACCCTACATGGAAGGGTATAGCAAGCATTGTTTGACATAAAGGGTGAAATATGATATTACTAGGGCTGAGCTGAACATAGTAATGGCCATCATCAGAGCTAATGCAATATGGTATATTGATATATGAAACATATCCCTGTACTTTGGTAAGCTGTCTTCACTGTACTTAGACCACTTGAATTTGTGGTTTTGAAATTTTTTCTTTTTGAAACGTGTGTCAACAAACTGGTTTGAGATGCCTTACCAGCCCTAATACAAAGACATTTATTACAAAATGACAATTGCCTTTGCCATTTTACTTACTATTGTCAGTCTGATTGCCTCCAGAAAGGATTTAATATGCTTATTAAGACAAACCTGTTATTAAAGTCAGTGTAAAGGGTCAGTGAAAGTTGCTGTGATTCAGAACAGTGTCTCTTTGTGTGTTCAGGTAGCCAAGACAAATATTATGATAAATAATAAGCTTCAGTAGCAGATTGTTGGAGAAAATTTTTTGACATTGAGTGGTGTGAGAAACCATTCATTATAGAAAAGACCTAGAACAAAAATGGGCACTGTTGTTAATGAGTTTGGCAGAAGGTAAATCGTTCCTCCTGTAGTCACTTCATGTAATTGTTAGCCAAAATCAGAAAAGTGAATTACAATTCTGTTAAGCCATGTTTGTGGTAAATTATAGTAATGAGTCCATAAGTAATTCTCTGATAGGATATGGTAAATGAATGAAACTTACAGATACTAGCAGTACATCTCAAAATGTTATCCTCACCATCCTTTGTAATGCTTGTTGAAAACATGGACTTTCATCCTACTGAATGAGCATCTCTGGAACCTCAGAAGTACACATTTTCAATATGATGCCTGGGTGTGCGAGCACATCTGTGTGTGTGTGTGTGTGTGTATTTTGAGCACCACTGATTCTGAGAAGCAGCTGAATAGCTTGTCTCTTAATGTCCCTGGAATGTGTATTTTCTTAATTGAGGTTTTGACAGAAACAGGAATCAGTAGCTTCCTCAAAAGCTGATAAGTTTCTGAAATTGAGGAACTCTTTCTTTTTTACTGAGAGTTGTTGATCTATATGCTTAGGGTGGCAAAACTCCTTTTGTGTTAGGAAGCACTTGCCTTGTATGCTTGTGGTGGGGGCATGGAGCTGCGGGGACACTATCTTTCTGCAACCAGCTGGTGGCTTCTGGGGGATTTCCTGCCATGAGTAACATCCTGGGCTTACCAGCAAGGGATGATATAGAAATAAAGTTTTGCCTTACCTCCTACACACACAAATCTTAACTAATAAAGGTGTCAAAGTGGGGCACCTGGCTGTTTCTGTCTGTAGAACATGCAACTCTTGATCTCAGGGTTGTGAGTTCAAGCCCCACATTGGGTGTAGAGTTACCTTTTTTTTTTTTTTTAAGATTTTTTAAAAGTAATCAAGTGAAGAAAGGAGAAAATGTAACCTAGATTATTTGAAAGAAAAGAAAAGTTTACATCTGATACACTTGTAAGAGAAGTAATAGTCGGTAAAGCGGGCAACCTCACGCACACATTATGAATCCCTTATAAACAAATGTAGATAAATAAAGGAACAGTGAAATTTGCATACAGAAGGGTCTGCCTCTAATTGTAGCTTCTCGTTAGAGAATACTGCCCTACTTTCCTACCACGGGTAGCACTGTCCAACCTGGCAGCATTTTTGTATGAAACCAAAGAGCGTGCAGTCTGGGCTGGATTCCCTGCTGTCTACATTGAAAAGTTACCGGCTTTCCAGAAGAGTTGAGGGCATTAGATACCCCCAGCCCTGGAAACCACATTATGGTATCCAAGATCAGCTTTAACTTGTTTGTGGCTGAGAAAGAACAAGATTTCCTTACCCCACCCTGGATTTTGGACAAGAGACATTTAGGTGCCCAAAGGCTGGTATTTTCTGTTACAATTGGGGGCAATATTTAGCTTTTGCTAATTTTATTTGGGTCAAGTTGATGTCTCCCATGTTCAGACACTGCTCATGATCAGTATTTCTTTGGATACAAATGTGCTAAAATTTCTGGTAAAATTGAGCTCTGATTTGATCTGTTTAGTGAGTATGAATACAAAGATAATTTGCTGTTGTTTAGCAATATGACGAACAGGTCACACACCATCATTTAAATGAGTATAGGGTGCAAGCAATTTGTATCTAATAACTGATTTCATCAAAAATTTAAACGTAATATGGCTACATTCTGGTTCTCTAGGTGTAACATGAAAGAGATACCGTAGCATTTAAAATAAACGCTGAAGCTGCAGTGAGCAATTAGTAGGCATGAGTAGTATTGGGCTAAATAAATGTGATGAAATAGCATTTTTCTTTCATAGATTATACTCTTATCAGGTAGCCTGTCTCTCTTAGCAGTCACCAGCAATAGCATGGAAGTCATTTTTACATTCTTCTTGGAGTGATGCAGTATTCCTTTCTTTTCCCTGAGCATGATGGGAGCTGTCATTTATTTTAGAAGGTATTAATTCAAAAGCCCTCTTGACTGCTCACATCTTTTTATGTTGAGAACAGAGGTTTAAAATTCATGGGCCCTGACTTAAGGCTGCACTATATCTATTTTAAAGTTTAAATTAATGTTGTGATCATTTATCATCTGTTTTTATTGTCAAGCCCAAAGAAATTAAGCCTTAGATGAGACAGACAAGCTGGATGTAAGTAGTAGAATCAGTTAACAATTTAACAAGCCCAATTTAAGGTAGAATAGATTGAATTTCAAGCCAGATAGCCCACAGCAGGCACTTGGACCAGTGGGAAAAGGCTTTTTGCTATGGCATTTTTCAGCAGTCTAAGTGATTTTCCTTATGTTAATGGACTCGATTCTCCTGAGAATTAAAAAGGGCAATAAAATTGACCTTGAAGAAAAAAGCTTAGGATGGTTAAGGGTCCTGGTGGACAAATTTGGAGTGACGAGTTCAGAGCCTACGAGTTGGACCTGGCCTACAACCTCCTACCTCCCTGATCTTGAGGGAGGTCCTTTGATTATTTACCCTTTCTAAGTTGCCATTCCTTCATTGGTAAATTGAAGGTTGTGAAGAGTAAATTAGATGTTGCATGTACATTTATAAGTAAAGGACTTGGATTCACAGTGAGGGAAAGCATGGAATTACTGGCTCACATTACCAAGTGCAGGAAGGAGAACGTGGAGCTGGTCTCAGGAAGCACTGGAAGTAAAGACCACCTAGATGCCCAACTGCTACCGGACTCCCACTCTCCATCTCCTGTCCCTGCTTCTCTTTGTGTATGTGTCTCCATGAGGTGAAGGTTACAACCGTTGGAATTCTGAAGGATCACTTTTTTAGTTCTGCTATTAAAGAGCATAAAGCTTCCTTCAGTTTCCAAATTGGAAATGACTAGAATGTTCCAATTACTTGGGCCCTTTGCCAATTTCTGGCCCATTTTCTTTTCTATTTTATGTATTTTAGTAGGGTTGATACATAATGTTAAAAAAGTGATTCAACATCTCTATATGTTATGCTCTGCTTACTACGAGTATAACTACTATTTGTCACCATTTACTATATTCCCTATACTATTACCTTTTACTCCTATGACTTATTCCATAACTGGAAGCCTCCATCTCCCATTCTCCTTCACCGGTTTTGCCCATCCCTCTACCTCACTTCCTCCTGGCAACCATCAGTTCTCTCCCTATTTATAGGTCAGGTTCTACTTTTGGTTTGTTTCTTCTTCTTTTTTTTTTTAATTAGACATAGAATGGAAGGATACATTATTTGTCTTTCTGAGCCTTATTTCATTTAGCACAACATCCTCTAAGTCCACCCATGTTGTCACAAATGGTATAATCTCATCCTTTTCATGGCTGTGTAATAGTCTATCATCTATATCTATGTATGTATATATATCTATACACACAAACACACATACACACTGCATCTTCTCTATTCATTTAACTATTGATGGACACTTATGGAAGCAACCTGTCTTGGCTGTTATAAATAATACTGCAATAAATATAGGGGCGTATGTATCTTTTCAAATCAATATTTTTGTTTTCTTTGGGTAAATACCCGGCAGTGGAATAACTGGATCATATGGTAGTTCAGTTCTTAATTTTTTGAGGAAAATATTCAAAAATACTGTTTTCCACAGTGGCTATGCCAGTTTGCATTCCCGGCAACCCTGAGCGCGTTCCTTTTTCTTCACATTCTCACCTGCACTTGTTACTTCTTTCCCTTTGGCCGACTCGTTTTCTTTTTGTGTGTGATGAGGTGCACTAGCAAGCTTGGCCCAACCTAGCTCAATAACTGGGCCTTTCTCTAGGATCTCAGAGTTCGAAGACTGGCATGCCAACCACAAACACAATTAGAAAAGCATTTTTGAAAAAACTGTCAGGGAGGGCTTGACCTGAAGTTGGGTGGGAGTGACCCAGTACTAACGGGCACCGAAGGTGAAGGGCTAGTGCCTGGCCTGTGGGAGGCACTCTGTGCACGAGGGGCTTATTCTGTAACTTAGTTGTTACTGTTGTTAGTAGTACAATTGTTTCTCTGTCCTTTCTGATATGTATCTAGTGTTCTTTCTGCCACAGCCTTCTGATCCAAGGAAAATTGAGCGCTAACAACAGGTAAAACTGCCAAGTAGGTAAACCGTCTTCAACCTCTCTTTTTTGCCAACGGTCACTCACCTGGGCCTGCCTGCCTTCCGGTATCTCAAACTTCAAAATTACTTCTCTCACTGTCAGAGTTGATAAAACCACTTTTACTTATTTATGTATTTAAAGATTTTATTTATTTATTTGAGAGGAGAGCACGAGCAGGGGGAGAGCCAGAGGGAGAAGCAGGCTTCCCCCTGAGCAGGGAGCCCGATGTGGGACTCGATCTCAGGACCCAGAGATCATGACCTGAGCTGAAGGCAGACGCCTAACCAACTGAGCCACCCAGGCACCCTAAAACCACTTGTATTTAAATACAACTGATCCCACTAGCCCTAAATAAGATAATTTTCTACTCTAAAGAGTAGTTGATAAATCTTGATGAATCTTTGAGGGTATATTTCTGAACTTGAAAGGTCACCAGTGGGCATGGTGATTGTACATGTCTTTTGCCTGCATGACACACTGCCTCCTCCCCACAAAATGGACATTGTCACACCCCACATTTTGGCCTTTGTTCCCCCAAACCCCCCTTTACCATACCCTCATAGGAGATCAGTAACTCATTTTCTGAAAGATAAGCACACAGTGACACTGGAAATGTATCTTTTCAGGAACCTTAACGATAAGTCATATAGAAATAATGTATATTAAATCCAAACTGCCTATGAATAAGGTAGTAATAGAGGTGAATTTCCAAACCTCATACTGGAGAAGTGGAAACCAAAGCGAACCCTGCTTTTCCCCATAGATGTTTGCATACTCTGTTGTAGGTACTCTCACACTTCAGGGGATACAAAGAGTTGGCAACTATGGATTCATTCTTAAGGAGATAATCTTAAGAGAGGCAGATGAAATACTGCATAGACAAAGCTAGAGAACACTGGAAAAGAGGGAGAATATGGCAAGGGAAGGCTTTATTTAAGAAAATGTCAGCTATGAACCAATTGTGAAGACTAGGAAATTTGTCATAGCTAAGAAAACTCCAAAACAGGCTCCTTTATGGATTGAAAATTCAACAAATGAACATTGGACTTCTGTACTAGGTAACATTTTTTTTTACCTATACAAATTGCCAGGGAGTGTCTTCCTTTCTCAAACTTACCAGTACTTCTCCACTGCTTTTTAAAATTTCCCCATACTACTAACTTGCTAACTTTAGGTAAGCTGAGTCACTGATCCCCAGCAAGGATATATCTACTAAAATCTCAGAAGGTTACCTGAAACAAGATACTCATTTAAATGCGCTATCTCATAGACTCCTAGAGGCTTCTGATAGCACTATAAATACATCTTGTGGAACGAGCAAAACCTGCTTGCAGGTCAAAAGCTATTCTAAACTTGTATTACTTTCAACTGAAGGTTAGATTATTGAACAACAGCTAACCTCTAGGCTCCTAGGTGTGGCTGGAGATAAAATTGAACCCACAAGAAAATCAACAAGATAATGGACTCTAAGTTGAACGTGAGTATTTATCAAGTGCTCTTTTTAATGAAATCACCACTGTGTTAGGTCTAGAGAAGATCAGCCCTGACAGGGGAAGATTCGAGGCCCCCGAGAACAAGGGCAGCCAAGCCTTATTTCCATGACATTTTCCATGTCTGCTGTGCTTGGCCGGGTCCTCTGCCTACAACATTTGGTACAGCTATCCCGTTTACTTGGTTGTTTTTTGAGTTGTGCTCTTCTGGAGGTTTTCTTTGATAGGTGTTAATTTCTCTGCCTAAATAGAGACTTAAGAGAACCAGTTAGGAATGCAGCAACTCAGGAAACTTGATCCTTTGAAAAAGATTTAAACGGGCTCATTTGTGCATTCACAAGGAGGGAGAGAGTAGCGGGGTTGTCAGTGTTGGGGAATAAAGACAGAATCCCTTTTCTTCCACATGGTTATGGTCATCAAGTTTGTAATCCTTGATGTTTCTGTAGAACCCTACGTTTTCAAATCACATTCATAAATATTCTTATTTGATCCCATTCCCATTTGATGTCTTACTCTTTTTTCTTTCTTAGTTAGGAAGGAAAGGGAGGAAGTAGTAGAATATAGATTAAATAATAAAAAAAAAAGTGCTTTGTAGTTTCTTTGACAGAAGAAATTCTTCCAGACATGAGGACAGTGGATTTGCCTCAGAAGACTCTGCTGCAGTCCAGCATCAAAGACTTTAATAACTCACACCAAAAAAATAATTTGCTTCAGCTGCTCGCTGGTATCAAACGAATATATTAGAGGTTGATATGATGGATTCAGTTTACTGAAGACTTCCTGAAAGGCTCTGTAAAGTACATTCATATCCCATTTGCAAAGCTTCCTGAACAGAAACATGTTTATGGGTAATGTGTTCTAGTTCACATCCTCCAAGCCAACATTATAACTCTTGAATTTATGTGGTTTTTATAGAGGGGCTCAGGAATTGAACGTATAGCTTTGTTTTTTTCTCCTACTACTTGTGAAAGAGTCCTAATGGTGATGGTGAACTTGGTGTAGGTAATGTGCTCTTTACAGTGAGGAAGTGGAACAGGGATCAATATTCTACCGTGTTGCTGATGAGAAAATGAGTTGATTAGCTTACAACTGCATATGATTGTAGGTAAAAGAAGGAAAAGAGATTTCTAGGTATATTGACTTAATGGGTTTTTATTGACTTAATGGTCTTTACTTCAACTTTAGAATGGAGGTGGATTTGGAAAGACATGCTATATTTGAACATAAATAGCAGGGCACAGCAGAAGACTTAAATGCACAGAGAAGAAAAGTGAGTGTCATTTTAATGAAGTCATTAAACTTTTTACATCTTGCTTTCCTTGTATATAGAATAAGGGCATTTTCATGCTAAAAATTTTTAGCAGTTCTTATCTTTTTTATTGCTAAGCCCCAAGTACAGAAAGGCTAATTTTAGTATAAGAGGAAAGGCTTCAGTGGCAATGATCCTAGACTGAATTAAAAAGAGAAGATGTGTGTGTGTGGGGGAGATGGGAGTAGGGGTGGGGGCAAGCTGAAGCAAAAACCTTTGCAGAAAGGGCTCTCAATAGATGGATGTTTAAGGTTCCCTGGGTAATAACTTGCTTGACTATAAGCCACATTGAATCCGTAGAGAGAACGAAATAAAGATGGATTTATCTGTGTCTGCATTATACTAATGCCAACATAGTTTGTTGAGGATTAATACCATTATGACAGGCATCTAATATACATGATTATATATAATGATCTGTAAAGCTCTCTCTCCTTCATTCTCTCATTAGATTTGGTTGATTTTTGATAATGATATATATATTTTGAGGATGATATATCATCATTGTATTATCAAAATGAACCAAATTATACTAGGTGGCAGAACATGTTATTCCTAGTTGTCATTTTGGATTTTATTCTGAAAAAAAAAAAACCAAAAATCAAAAACAAACAAAATAACAAAAACAAAACCCTTAGGTACCAAAAAGAAAAAAAAAAAGCATAAGGTAGTAAGATTCATGAAATGGACATTGCATGCCAATATCTGTAACAAATACAGTTTTAAAATATGTGACAGCAAATGAATGTTTCTTTTTAAACATTTTACATTGTTGACAATGTGAAATAGTAATTGTCTAAGTATTTTCCTTCTAAAAAAACCAAAAAATCAAAAAAACAAAACAACTCTGGCCAGAGTTTTCTGAAATGTAGATATGATTAATTCTTGGTGATCAGTTTTCTATTTATTGTGTATGTAGAACTACGGTGCCATGTAGATCTCCATCAGTAGAACTTAAATTTGAAGACTGTCTGTGCAATAGACCAGTGGGCTAATTGCCGATGTGTGTGGTCTAGTGCTGTAAGAATGTTGTTCCTGCATGTGTCAGGAGTTACATGATCAGGGGCGCCTGGGTGGCTCAGTTGGTTGAGTGACTGCCTTTGGCTCGAGTCATGATCCTGGAGTTCCGGAATCAAGTCCCACATCGGGCTCCCTGCCTGGCGGGGAGTCTGCTTCTCCCTCTGACCCTCCCCCCTCTCATGCTCTCTCTCTCTCAAATAAATAAATAAAATCTTAAAAAAAAAAAAAAGATGATCAGAACATTGTAAAGGAACCTGAAAATACAGGTGCACGTAATTTTATCTTTATTTTTAAAAAAGATTTTATGTATTTATTTGAGAGAGAGAAAGAGAGAGAGAGAACACAACCCAAGGTGTACATGAGGGGCAGAGAGAGAGGGAGAAGCAGACTCCCTGCTCAGCAGAGAGCCCAACTCAGGGCTCCATCCCAGGACCCTGAGATCATGACCTGAGCCGAAGGCAGACACTTAACTGACTGAGCGACCCAGGTGCCCAAATTTTAAATGAAGATATATTTAACACAAGGTAAAAGTATGAGACACTGTAAGTTATACATACGTATACATGAATTTAGTTTGGGGATCCAATCAAAATGCTTTCTCCAAACTTTGAGTTTGTAGCAGATTTGTTTGCCTTCAGATTTTCTCAACAAATAGTCCTCAATATATATAGAACATAGGAATATAGGAGTATTGGAAAATACGTAGAATATAGAAAAGGGAGATAATAGAGTCTACATACACATATAGTCAGCAGTACAATATTTTGTGTATAAAGATGTAGAGAATATTCTTGTAAAGAAGCTATCCATTATGTGAATGTTGGACACCAGGGGAGATTTCTTAATTAAAAAAAAAAAAAAAAGGCAAACTCAGAGTGAAAAGCTAAGACAGTCATTTGCTGTACTTGGAGTTGAGTGCTGGTATTGAGAAGCATGGTTAGGTCTATCAATTGAGTTGTCTCATACACCCTGAAGAACTTAGATTAAAAGTGGCATTGTATCTGCACACAAACCGAAAAATGTTATTTTTGAAGATGAATATTCCACTTGTGAAAGAGAAAAGGTTAGCGCCTTTTTTTTTTTTTTGAGAAAAAGATAGCTTTAATGTAGGTCATCAAACTCCCTCCTTTCTCCACCAAAGCCTGCAAGACAAATCTAAATGATTCAAAGAAATAAACAAATGGTCAAACCCCCAATTAGTAGATGAAAAAAAATTCTGCGAATATTGATTTCTAAATTTTCATGTCACATAGGTTTCTCTTGCTTTGGCTAATTCTGTCCAGAATTTAATTCATGTAACATAGGTGTACAGGTAAGTAATACTACATTTCATATTCCTAAAAATTTTTGGTATTCTGGACCACAAAAATTTAATCAATGAAATGGAGGCAACAATCTCCAAGGCTGATATTGGTCATAAAAAATATATCAATTCTCTGGCACCAGATACACAGCTGTCTAAATTTTATGTTAAGTAAAGTGGAATCATACTTAATTTACTATCTCTTCTCCTTTTATGCAGAAGTTATTTCTAGATGAGGGCCCCTCGCAGATTTTTATATTAAATTTTGATTTGGAAAGATACCATTTTACCAGGAAAACCTATATTAAAACTATTATTTCTTACATAGCAAGTCAATGAAAAAATTAAAAGTCTGAAAACAATTTTTTTTTTAAGTAGGCTCCATGCCCAGCACGGAGCCCAACACAGGACTTGAGCTCAGGACCCTGATATTAAGACCTGAGTTGAGATCAAAAGTCAGACCTTAACTGACTGAGCCATGCAGGTGCCCCAGTCTAACAACAGGTTTTGAGTGTGTGGAACAAAAGTAACTCTCATACACTTTAGGTGGAAAGCTGAATAGTTTACCTTTGGAGTAAAATTGGACCATATTTACCAGAGTTGAAGACAAACACTCAGTGGTCCAACCTATACCATTTATGGGCTATAGTGAAACATTCATCAAAGAAGATTGAAGATAAATATGAGCTTTTATAGCACCATTTATTTTGATGGTAAATATTGGAACCAACCTAGATACAGGTATGTATGTACACACACACATACATACACACACATACACACAACCACACACACATACATACACACATACACACATACACACATATACACACACTGCAATACCATTTAGTAGTGAAAATAAATGAACCACAGCTATATAGATTAATATAAATGACCCTCAGAAGCATAATTTTGAAATGAAAAATTAAAAAAGCTGCAAAAGAATACAGGCAATAGGACATTTATATAAGCTAAAAGGTGCAAAAGAATGCAGTTTTTTTAGTGTTACATAAGTGTTATAAACGCATGGGAATTATAAATTATAATTTCATAATAGTGGTTAGAGGTAGGATGGGGACATTGAATGATCAGCCCCGTGGAAATGTCTCCACAAGCTTTGAAGCATTTTGGCAGTATTGCATTGCTTAAGCGAAGGTGTGGGTACATGAGTACTTGTTGCTTTTTTAATATATTTTTTCATATATTCTAAAAACTAATTGTTTTAAGAAATTGAAACAAGAATGATATATAAAAGATTGGTCAATACATGTAAAATTCCTTAGAGGTTAGTGACTATATTAAATAAATTTCTAACACTATTTTAAAAAATGGGGGGTGGTGAGGAGAGACGGGGACACAAGACTGAATAGAAGACACCCTAAATTGCTGATAGTTTCTTTCAGGAAAGAGAGTCAGGGGTTTAAGGTAATGTAAACGGATTCTCCTGTACTGTTTGCTAGAACTCTGAATTATGTAATTATTTTACAATAATACATTCCTGTATCCTATAAATAAATGACAAGGGGATAAAAGGAAGATAAAATCTTTGCTATCTAAATACATTTCTTTTTCTCAGACATTCCTGACCTTTTAAATAGTCAGATAAAACAGTTCTAGAAATGAATTTTCTTTTAAGAAGATGTGCAATTTCAAATATTTTTTTTTAAATTAAAAGCTTCATATTTTGTTGTGATGAATAAAACATTTTGAAATAAAGGAGAAATTTTAAGCCTTTACTACATTTTAGAGAATTTGTAGTCTTTGAATTACCTTAAATTATCATAAAGGAAGCATTTCCTTGATCTTTGCATTGATGAGATTTGATTCACAAAGTGCTGCTAAATTTTCTTAAAAAAATAGAGATGGTTATTGACAGTCTTTATATTGAATTGTTATATTAAATTTTGAAATACCCACACTGCTGTCTAAATCATGTAAATAGAATCAAGAATATAAATAGAGTAGTGTGTTACTTATTGTTAAAACTTATGGGCTCTAGTGAAGCATTTTTAAATTTATTTAAAGATTTATTTATTAGAGTGAGCGAGCATGGGGTGGGGTTGGGGGGAGGGGCAAAGAGAGAATCTCGAGCAGACTCTATGCTAAGCACAGAGCTCGACGTGGGGCTCGATCTCACGACCCTGAGATGACAACCTGAGCCAAAACCAAGCACTGGACACTGAGCCGACTGGGCCGTCCAAGCCCTCCAAGTTGCATTTTAAGAGAATGATTTAACTCAAGTCCTGTTTTAAGTGAAAATAATCCCAAAACAGAACATTTCAAAATGTTAAAAGTCACGTTTTCAGATAATCCTGTTTTGAATTCAATATGTATTTTAGAATAGGTGAAGTAATAAGATTTGGAATATTTTTACTACCCACATTTTCAAAAAAAAAAAAGAAAACTGTATATCAAAACTAGATGGGTATTATAACCTGTCTCTTGAGCTTCAGAACCATATACACACCTAAGTCACTGCTGCCTAATGAACAGTAACAAATCTAAGCCTAAAAGGTCAGTAAATTTCTTATAGGTCCATGGATTGCATAGAAATGTACAGACTTGGGAAACTAAGCAAAGCAAGGGAAGGCTAATCCACAGCTCCTTTCTCTCCTTAGATTCTGTTGGGGTCGAGTGAGGACTGTGGGGAAGGGTGACTAGTGCTCCTCAAACCATTCTTGATGGTTTTCTAATTCTTTCTCCAGTCCACATGCCCACTGCAGGGAAGATCCCTCCCATTCACGTGTGTTTTAAGCCCATTTAGGGTTTTGGGGACACCCCTTTCCAAAGTGCTTGGAGTCCTTGCTCTTAGAAAATCAATAGTAGGGTAAGATTGTAATCTTGGTTCGGCAAATCTGCTTTTCCGTGTTACAGGAGAAAGGAGGGCAGATCTTTTTTCTGGAAATGAGATAGAATTCAGTATTCTGCCCTCATTATGCCTGTTTTTAGTTACTACCGTATAACACTGGATAGCTTCACTGAATGTCTCAAACAACTCAACGATACTATGCACCAATTTAAACTACCTCTCCAAACAAGTATTTCAGTTTTGTTTACTCTTCTGGAATGGTCTAGCCTAAGCCATTGTCTTTAACTAGGGTGAGCATTACTTTTAACTTGGGTTCTTTCTCTGTCCATATGTTGTCAATTACATGTTCTCTCTGAATCCATATGTTGTCTTCTAAATATCTCTTCAGTCTGTCCAACCCACTGCACGGCCCTCAGTCAGGGTACGAACATTCTTCGCTTCAACCACCTCATCATTCGTTTCCTTCCTTAGAGTCTTACTTCTCTGACCCAAGCTCTACCTCACAGATTTTGCCCAGATAAAAATTTGAAAATGTAATGCCTTTACTTAAAACCCGAAAACTCTTATGATGAAACCTAAACTCTTTAACATGGTTTAGAGGGCTCTGGATATTTTTGTCTGACTCCTCATTCCTTACTTGCCAATTATTTGTCCAAATCTGACTCACCATTCAAGGCTTAAAATTTGCTAATTTTTCAGTGATATATTTGCTCACCCTTAAACTGGGCTTGGTACGTCCCTGTGTATTCCAGGAATGTCGTTTGCTCTTCTCTGATGATACTCGTCAAATTTCTGATGCATGCCCAAAATTCTGTGATGGTGCAGACCATGCTGGTGCCCTGTTCACGAATGTTACCTAGGTACACGAGGTAGATGTCAATATATGTTGGCTAAAATAATAAAGGAATGATTTGGCACAGTTACTTGTCCAGTCCTCTGTTGCTGAAATCTCCTCAGTGAACCTTAATATAATCTAGTCATGCTGAATTTATTTTTAGTTTTCCAAAATCATGTCTTCTCTTGTCTCTGTTTCTTCATGCTTGCTTTCCTCTTACCAAGGGACCTTGAATTCTGCCTGTTCCTAGAATATCTACTAGTTCTCTTATTCTGGCACTTATGCTGTATGGTAAGTTCTAATACGTAAGTCTCCACCTTTCAAAAGTTTGTCCTCTATGTGCAGAGGAACTGTGTTTTCCTTTTTAAGTCTTCACCATCTAGCAGAGTACCAGCCTGTAATGGGTGCCTTGTTGACATTTTTCACTACAATAAATTAAAGAAGGAGGAAAATATTGGAGGGAATGCCTGTGAGATTAAAAAGTATAATGAAAAATATCTACAATAGGGTGAAAATAATGAAAGATCTGTCGAAGAAAAGTCTGGAAGGAAAAGTTGTAAAATGTCAGCATGACTGCATGTAAGTGATAGGACTGGGCTTTTTGTTTGTTTGTTTTTCTCCCTACCTGTATTTCTAAAGTGTATTTAATGGACATCATTAGTTTTAAAATACAGCAAAATATTTTGAAAACTTGAAAAAAATCCACAACATTAGTATTACTGGGGAATGCACCTATATCTTTTGAATGTGTTGATGGTTTCTATGAATGTACACATATTTATAATCAACTTTGTACTCCTTGTTAAGAAGGAGGACATCCCAGAGTTACGTGGAAACACATGATGGGAAATCAAATTCTACATTTGGATACTGGAATTTCATTTTCTTTTTCTGCTGGGTGCATGGGTTTAAGAAGATTATATCTGTTCTTTACTTGTATGAACAGGCAGAGTTAGACAACAAACAACCCCTTTGTCAAATAGTAAGGTATAAACACACGAAATTGCACAAGGAGAACTGACTCCCCTTCAGGCTGATCCATATACTTAATGAAGGACATGTGCAAACTTGGCTAGGAGCTCGACAAGTCTGTACAGTTCCTGCTATCTGAAACTGACTTAAGCTATCTTTGTGTAACTTTGATAGTTACTTGCCTGTGGGTTCTTTTAAGAACAATCTGAAAACTAACACTCATCTTCTGATGTACGATCCACCAAAACCTTGACATCACAAGAACTACGAGGTTGTCCTCTTTTATCCTTGCATGGATATGCCAAGAGTCAGAGTGGTCTTATCTGCTCAGGAACACACATAATGTCAATGAGATACAAAGATCCACATAAAAGTTTGCCAGGCTATTAATATGGTGTGTCTGCTTCCCCGGGCAGTGAAATATTTTAGAAATATGGTTATAAGTATATCAACTAGTATGTAAGTTCTTACACACTTGGGATCCAAGATAGACAAAATTAAATGTAGTGTTGGGTACCTTGTTCTCTTGGGTGTTTATAATGCAGTACAAATGATTGGTCAAGATCCAGATCTGTCTCTTTCTCTGGACTGTATCTTGGACTGGATTGAGTTGGTTAAGCACAAGGCAAAGAAAACATTCTTCTCTTTTAAAAGTTAGCATTTAGAATGACATGCAGCCATCACTGCTTATTTATAAACATAAAGGGCTACTTGCCAAAAGGACAGTTTTTAACCACTTTAAATATTCAAAATGAATTCCTTATCCAGTAAAGGAATGCTGAAGTTTAAGTGAGCTTAGAAAGGAATGTGGCATTTTAAGCAGGCATATTGCTGCTTTTATGATTTAGTCTTTAGATAGAATGTTGGTCATAATAGGAAAAAAAAAAACACCTTGGAATTTAATTAGAAAAAGTAATTGAGTTCTAGTTGTCACCACAATTTGACCTTGGGCAAGTAACTTAATGCAGATTTTTCATTGTTTTCACCTTTACAATGGAAATGAAACCTCTTCTCCCCACCTTAAAGGATGGATGTAAGGACAAGTGAATTAATGCAGTAGAAAGTGCTTGGCAAATAGTTAAACACCATATAAATTTCAAGGAAGGCATGATGTTAGTTATATAAACAACAGCTTGTTTTGTCTTTTTCATCTGGATTTGTTTGCTTTGTCAGGTTGATCTGGTCCAAGCAATAATTAACCTAGATCTTGAAAAGAAAATTTCATTTGGGATAAGAACCACAAAACCTGAGTGCAGTTGTATTGCAAGTCTTTAGTGGTCAGAAATACTTGACAGCTGGGTAGTTCCAAGACATTTATGCCCTCTTCTTGGACATTGCCAGAAACGGGTTGCCTTAGATCCCTTCTTTAGCCCCCATCTTTGAATGAAAGGCAAATTAAGATATTTTATTTTGGAATTCTATGTGTATCTTGTCTAGATATCAAACAGCCTTATAAAAATGGCTTGCATCATTTAGTGTTTTGCATGTTTTTGAAAGATAGGTGGATAGGTAGACCTTGAACCTTGAGAATATCCTATATGTATGTAGATGTTACATCCTTCTTACCAATAAGAAAACCCAGATCCATGTTAACAAAATGACTTCTCTAAAATCACAAATCAGTTGTTTGTTGGGCAAGGTGAAGGGAGATTAGAATCGAAAGACATAAATAGGAATACTTCTTATTCCACATAATATTGCAGTTCTATAATGTTGCTTTATTTTCCCACACTTCTGTAGCTGTGCCATCTGCCTGCCTTCTCGAAGGCCTGCTAATCAGTAGCTCCAACATTACCTCCTCAGAGATACATTCTCTTATGTAGTTAGGTGCTCCTCCTACATACACTCCTAACAAAGCACTGATCATGTTCTGTTGTTTGTTGGATTTCTTCTGTTTCACCAACCGGTCTGTAGAAGGTCTTGATCATTCACAGAACAAAGTGCATAGTGGATAAACGGATGAACTTTTTATTTTATGAGAATCAGTGCAGATCTAGCTGATTCTTAAGACCTACTAGAGTTTTTACTAAATCATACCTTGTTGGCTTTCCTTGGAGCTCAGATTCTGCATCCTTTCCCCAACATCTGGGCACACTTATTCCCAAATTTCTACATACTCATTACTGTCTCCAGTAAAAATCTTAACACGGACAGGAGGTATTTTAAAGAAGATTTAGCCTGAGTATCTGTAGTTTACCTTTACTTTTGTTATTTAGACTGATTCTCAATTTATGATTCAGTACGACATTTTTCCCCTGAAGTTCAACCCCCTAATTTTTTCTTTTCTTTTTTTTAAATTTTATTATGTTATGTTAGTCACCATACAATACATCATTGGTTTTTGATGTGGTGATCCACGATCCATTGTTTTTGTATAACACCCAGTGCACCATGCAGTACGTGCCCTCCTTAATACCAATCACGGGGCTAACCAATCCCCCCGGCCCCTCCCCTCTAAAACCCTGTTTGTTTCTCAGAGTCTATAGTCTCTCATGGTTCATCTCTCCCTCCAATTCCCCTCCCCCCATTTTTCCTTTCCTTCTCCTAATGTCCTCCATGCTATTCCTTATGTTCCACAAATAAGTGAAACCATATGATAATTGACTTTCTCTGCTTAACTTATTTCACTTAGCATAATCTCCTCCAGTCCCATCCATGTTGATGTAAAAGTTGGGTATTCATCCTTTCTGATGGCTGAGTAATATTC
>NC_138380.1:55854834-55879628 GCF_054177405.1 Leptonychotes weddellii
GATCCCTACATTGGTATCTTTGGGGTAAATACCCAGTAGTGCAATTGCTGGGTCATAGGGTAGCTCTATTTTCAACTTTTTGAGGAACCTCCATACTGTTTTCCAGAGTGGCTGCACCAGCTTGCAAAAACACACTTATTTCTATAATATCTCTATGTTGAAACATTTCAAAAAACATTTTAATAGAAGCCTTCAAACTTGTGAAATATTAAAAAAAAATCTTTTATGCTTAACTAGAATAAAATGACAACTCTTTTTATACAATTATTTGAAATGTAATTCCTTTCAATTTTTTTTCTCCTACGGCTCACCCTGTATAGTTTTCTTAAAAATTTAGAAACTTTTTAACATTAGTGCTTATGTAAATGTATTTTTATGTAATAAATTCATTTTTCAGGTTAGTCATCATTATGTAACTTGCAACAGTGTATTTTTTAAGTATTTGTCTCTAAAGTAATATTTATATAAAGATTATTTCCTATGTTCTACCCAACAATGAATAAGAGTTATTTAAAAATTATTTTAAAAAAAAGGGGGGTTACTAAGGAGGCAATCCAATCTCAGATCATTTGATGTCTCCCACTGCATACGTTCTTCTCCTGCTGTTGATGTTAACATAATTCCTCATATGCAGTTGTATGCAGGCCAGTCTCCACATCTTCACTGGTTCCATAGAATTACCTGGTACAGACTCCTTATGGGACATAGGATTCCCTCTACCTTTTCACTCTTAACTGATAATCATTATCCAAGTTAGCATTGCAAATCCAGGGTTATCTGGGTTTATGGTATCACTTTCATCTTCCATCCTGATCCTTTACTTCTGGGTCCTTTCTAGTCTAGTCAAACTGCAACATGCTTCCCATCTTTAGGCTTTAAATAGGACTTGTACACCATCCAGGCTGTGCTTCCTCCATGCTTCCATGTCCAAATCCTGCAAGGGCTCTTCTCTAGGATTCCCTCCTACCCCTGCCTCCCACAGACACACTAGCTGGAGTGGGGGGTGGGAAAGAATGAACAGAACTAGTATTTGTTGAGTAAGAAATACTTGAAGGCATAATGCTGAGCTCCTTTTGTATCTATGTATATAATTTATATTTATTAATTCAGATAGTAAAATTATCTTACAGGGTTTTTTTAATTTCTACTTTTTATTTTCATGGTTTCATCAGCCTGTCCAATTTGTCTTTATGAGCAAAATGCTGGGTCTAACTTTCAAGAGTGAATTCAGTCAGTGCTACTCCTTGTAATCTTGGCCAAATTTCCAGGCAGTCTTTCATTCCCACATTTGAACCCCATACCTTTACTTACCTCTACTAGAGTTTTTAATCCTAATGTAGCATAATTCTACTTACAGAATGCTCTAGAGAAGAGCTGTAAATTGTAAATTGGCACTAGCCCAGCAAGGATTCTAGAATGTCAATATTGCCATTACTCTCCCTCTGTATCTGAAATAACTTCAAATCAGATCGGTTAACAACTTGTCATTAAAAAATACTGCTAAGTTGGGGAATAGTCTTAGGGATAGTCTCTAAATAGGGCATCCATTTACTCCCAGGAGAGGAGATGTAGAATACGGAGTCACAAAAAGTGGAGTGTTTTTTATAAGAAGTACCAAATCCACTGTGAGTGGCTAGAAACTGACCCTCTCTGACCATAAGAATATTAATGTGTTCGTTCCTAAGTGTATATTAGTGGTTTGTTTTTTGTTTTTTGTTTTTTATCATTTACTTTAGTAAATCCATCCCAGGAATACTCTGTTTATTGCACCCCAGAAAGAAATGGTTCCTTTTTGCTCCCTGAGGGCTATGGGGCTCAGGTTAGCCACTGAAGTCAGTCTAGGGGTTGCAGATGTGGGAGCCTCGCATTTCAGTCTGCCACAGTGTCGTATGAGGGAGCTGAGCAGCTGGAACAGCAAAGAGCACCAGGACTGTGCATGTGTCTCATTATAGGGTAATAGAGCATCATCGGAATTTGTTAGTATACTAAGTTTTTATCACTATAAATATTTGCCCTTGTGTATCTCATTGATTTCAATACTTCAAAATCCAGAGAAACTTAAGTGGATATATTAGGAATAAAAATATGCTTCAAGATTTTAGTTTTCATTTCAGAAGTGACTCTATAGCCATATAACTCATGACTTTACAGAGAGGGCATGAGTTCAAAGTTAAAACAGAAGACTTCTCATGTAAAAAAAAAGAAAAAAAGTGCAAAACTGTTCAGGAAGATCGATTATAGTCATAGTGCTGTTTAGTACAATACTTGTAATATTTCCAACCTATCTACCATAACTGACTTTATTTTCCCTGTTAATTTGACTAATAAGCTACTAATAAAAAATTAAAAATTTAGGCCTAAAAATAGATTTTTAAAACTTGCTTCCTGAATTAATCAGAACTAAGCCCCATTGGACATTAAGTATTTTATGGGCAAAAACTACATTACGTATTTTTATTTCTCCTTCACTTATCACCTAAAATGTAAGAGCACTTAAATGTTTCCTGAAACAAGTCATAGAAATAGAAGGGAAACAGGGGCTCCTGGGTGGCTCAGTCATTAAGCATCCACCTTTGGCTCGGGTCATGATCCCAGGGTCCTGGGATCAAGCCCCGCATCAGGCTCCCTGCTCCACGGGAAGCCTGCTTCTCCCTCTCCTACTGCCCCTGCTTGTATTCCTCTCTTGCTGTCAAATAAATAAAATCTTAAACAAACAAACAAGAAATAGAAGGGAAACATAGTAATTTGATTTGGCCTGGGTCTCAAAAGGCGTCCTACATGAAGGATGGAGCAATAAGCAGAATCGTCTAAAAGGGACCACAGAGCCCATTTTGGGTGGCCTGTACAAGGATCTTTTTGGATCCTGAGAATGAGAAAAAGGTGCTTCTCTCCATACCCCAGGTGGAAGGCTGCACCTGAACTTAGCTTCTCAAGGGACCAAGGTCTCCTTTCCCCCAGGGTGAGGAGCCATAACATCCCACTGATCCAAAGCCCCCTGGTGCTGTGCAGCTGACATTTCTGGAAGAATTACTAAATAGCTGGATAGCTGGTAACCCAATTCTAGAATGTCTTTCTCTCTCAGACAGGTTGGTTCTGGGACTGCACCCTAAAAAAGGACAAAAACTACAGTGGGTGGGGTGAGGTCTGTCCCCCAGAATATATACCCACACAGCTGTGCCCCATCCTCTGCATGGCTCTCTACAACACAACGGGAGGATCAGGGAAAGAGATGCTTTGCTTTTTTTGTATGAAATTCTCCCTTCCCCAGTGAAGCCTACTCCTTGGTCTACACTATATTATAATGTACAATTACTTCCCAAGTCCAGAGGCATGACTGATGGATACCTGGAATCCTTATAGGTCATTTCAGTTCAACTCAATCGAAGTTGATTGATCATTTACTACATGCAGAGCCCCGGCCGGACAGTATTGTGAATACAACCATTAATGCATCATAAATTATAATGTAGTTGTGGAAAACTCTGACAGACAAGGAAGTAGAAGAAAGTTCATTTCAGAAGTAAAATAGAGCAATGAGTAGCTGATTCTAAATAATTGAAGTAAGATCTTTTGGAAGGCTTTGCCAAGGACATGGATTTGACTCAAGCACTGGATAATGAAGGACTTAGGTAAGAGAATTCCAGGAGTTATGAACAACCTGAGCAGAAGCACAGGGGAGAAAAATTATATATATAATGTTCCAGGATAATCAGAAATTCTATGTGACCATAAATGAAAGTTTCTGGAGTGTCAGGAGGCTAAAAGTATGGATTAAGGTTATATATGTTTATATGTATAAGTGAATTATGTTTCATTCAAACATCATTTTTTCCATTTTCTAAGGAAATACAGAGAAAAGCTCATCTTTTTCTCCTTGCATAATGCATAGGCCCTTCCCAAAAGATGCCAGGTCTAGGTTAACGTAACCGTAATCATTAATACCATATGACTTATTACAAATTTTTCCACCAAATCCTAAAAAAAACCTCTTTCTCTGGAGGAACAATGCCAACCTATAGTTTAAATCAGTATAAAGTTTCTGGAAAGCAACCTAACATGTATCAAAATGAATTAAAATGCTCACAATTCTGACCTAGTAGTTCCAAACCCAGAAATTTACCTTAAAGAATAAGAATGCACCAAAAAAATTATAAGGGTAATTTTACAGAGCTATTTTTAATAAGGTTACAATCTAAACATTGCACATTAGAAAATGGTTTTAACATGATATATCCGTACCACTGAGTATCATACAGCCATACAAAAATTATATACAGGGCGCCTGGGTGGCTCAGTTGGTTGGGCGACTGCCTTCGGCTCAGGTCATGATCCTGGAGTCCCGGAATCGAGTCCCACATCGGGCTCCCTGCTCAGCGGGGAGTCCGCTTCTCCCTCTGACCCGCCCCCCTCTCATGCTCTCTTTCTCTATCTCATTCTCTCTCAAATAAATAAAATCTTTTAAAAAAAAAAAAAATTATATACAATACTTAATGACCTAAGTGTTCATAACACAGGATACAAAACTGAGTTTATAAGTCTAATTATTAAATAGAAGGAGAAAAGGAAATAAGGACAGGAAGCAAGGACCAGACATATGTCAATAAAAGGACTACTATAATACTCAAAGTTTAAAATTATCTCTGGGCTATTTGATCACGTATGATTTCTAATTTTTGCCTATGCTGTATGAAGAGCTGCTGCTTACATTTCTTCTTACGGAAGTAGTAGGATTCTATCAAGGGAAATAATGTTGGAAATTTAGGATATCCATGGGCTTTTAGCTAGGAAAGATGAACCCTCCAAGATGTGTTCCAAATAGGAGTTGTGACTCTGTTTTAAAAGTAGTTATGAGACCATATAAAGATAGTTGACAGCCCCAGACATCTTCACTGTCTCCTTTATCTGATAAAAGCTAGAGGACTATAACACAAAGAATTATTTCAATTTCAGGGAAAAATATTCATGATACATTCTAACCTAGCTGCTGCTTGTTCTGGGCAGTAATCATGGTGGAAAACTAAAAACCTTAAAAAATTGAATGGTGAGCAGACCCATGAAAAGATAGAAGGAAAAAAAGCCAAAGAAAATGAAAACAAAAATTGATTTTTCTTCTTCACTGGCCTGGTCAAACAGCTTACCAGTTAGCCTCAAATCATGTACCTTATTGCTTTATATAACAAATTCCACTTCACACAAGAACACCAACCTTGCCTTTTTTATCTTTTGATGAAATGTGATGGCCTCTGCATGCCTTGCAGACTCACAAATTATCTCTTTGAAGATTTGCCAGCGAGTTGTGTTCATTTGGAGTTTGACTTTTTAATTAGGTATGCAACATTGAGAATGGATTGTAAATCACACCAAAATCACTTTACTTTTAGGTACTTCTGTTTTCATGTTACTCATGTTCGAGTGGATCAAAGCAAGACCTGTCACACACACACCAGCAGAACCATTTGCCAGAGTCTTATATTTAGCAAAGGGTGTAAATATAGATGTTGGTATTATCCCCAAATGGGCTTATACCTAATTATGTTTATATAAGCATTGTACATGTTTGCTCTTATTAAAAACATTTGGTTATCAATGGAAATATCAAAGGGAATAATATTTTCACATGAGTCACCATATGTATTATACCTCAGTAATGCCTTTTTGGATCATGACTGTAGCCCCATTTTAGGCAACAGCTAGGGTAGCATTGGCTTCTCACCTCACAAGAGTGAGGCATAGCTTCTCCAGACAGGGTGCAGAAGAATCAGCCCTCAACCCTTCTGCTTCAAAATAGTATTTGTCAAAGTCCTGGCAGAGACAGTGAGATAGAAGGAAGCAAGATCTGCCTAAATAATGTATTTGAGAAAAATGAATGGTGATGTTAAGATCCAGTTTTCCTACCCTTAACTGAAGAATCCAAGAGTTGGGAAGAAGTAAGGAAGAAGCCAGAGAATAAGAGCTTTTGCGTACATGTCTCTCCGAAGCAGTCCTGTATGCTGCCCTACTCTCCAGGATTATGCCCAGAGGAAAAGGAAACAGACAATGCCACATCATCAGTTGCATATTGTATTCCTTAAAAATTTGGATACTCAGAACAGTGCCTGATATCTTTTTGGAAACCTGGAAAGTGACACCATGGGAAATGTTTACTGTGTCATATTGGAGTAACAGCAATAGAGCAAAAAATGGCTGAAAAGGTTGTCCAGGCTCATGGATGGCCCAAGGCAGTCCAGAATCTTCAGTACCATTTAAGGGGAGGGGGGCAATCAGATGAACCTTCCATGTGTTTCTTGAGAGGACCAGGTCAGTAGATTCCAAGTTATTTCAAGGTCATAACTCAAAAAAAGAATCAGAGGAAATGAGCACGGATGGTAGTCAGGAGCCCAGGTAAAAGCAAGTCCATCCCTGCATATGCCAACTTGAAGGAGGCGGACACCATAGAATAAGATGGAACACTAAACATTTCACTTATGCCAATTTGGACAAAAGATGAACACCAAGGACAGATGACTTTCCCCAAAACAAAGACTAAGATACAACCATAACATAGGAGAACTGGCTACATTTTCTGCCTGAATGTACAATAGAAACTTGAAATGAGAATTAAGTGGAGCTATAGAAAAATAAAAGTGGCTTTTTGTACATCCAGGTTTATAGAATGACTAAGACAAGAAATTGACCGGAAATTGACCAAGACCATGTTTTGTCATCAGATACAAATGAGGGCTCAAATAGAGACTGAGTTAAACAAATAGCTACTTTTTTCTACACCCAAGCTTATAGTTTGACAAATTTATACTGTTGTATGTTAAATTATCCACAATTTTTATAACCCTGTTTTGGCATTGCTGATAGTCCCAGAATGTGAAGGGGGCCATGATATCAAGGTAGCATGGCTCCATTCTATTTTTGTACTGAAAATTTTTTTGCTCAGTGGTTAACTGCTAGTATCTCATAGAATCTGTCATCAACATTACCTAGTTACTAGCATGGTATCTTGATAAAAAGGAACATTACAGGCTTTGAATGAAAGGATACAATGTTACATTTTTTTTTTCAGTACTAGACCTGGTAAGCAACAGACTATATAGGCTTCCTGCCAGAACTGATACAGCCTAATGGACTAATACCAATTCTAAACTAGATGGATGTTAAAGAGGTGAAGAACAGAAGATCATCTTTATAGAATGAATTTGACTGTAACCAGCTGCGTATTTGGTCTCTTACATTTTTGGAAACCCAAATAGGTCATTGTGATATTTACTGCCACAACTTGCTGGGAGAGCAGTAGCTTGCATTGAATCTCCTGGATAATCAGTTTCAAACCCCAGTTTAAAACACTGAATCTAGATACAGAGATGTTCTGCAAAGCTGCATCTTAGGAACTTAAATTATGGAAAGTTACTTAGCACCAGGACCTTTGGTCACTATTCACTAGTTAAATTCTTAAATGGAGTCACAGCCAAGTGAGAGTTTTCAGTTTTGCTCCATCATCTGCTTCAAGAAATACAGTTTGGGGGATCTCTTACATCACCTTTCTATTTGTATACTTTTCCACATATTCTCCAGTTAAATGAATTGATTTAATAGACTACTGCTATATTGGTTTATGTGCCTTGAGTTTTCCTGCCAGCGCTCTTTGTAACAAAATATAAGACGATAAATTAACTGCAAACCTTCCTGCTGGAATGGCACATAGTTCTGTAATTTTCAGTTATTTGAACTGACTTTTCCTCATTGCTTGTTGTTTGAGGAAGCAAAGCTTCATTCTTTCCTGGTCTTCACACAGCACACTACATAACCATCCCAACCATTTACCTTCCATGGAACAAAGGAGGATGTGGAATGAGCTAATCTTTCCACACTCGCCTCCACTGTCCCTCTAGGACCTTTAATACCATTGTTTCCACAGCTATATGCTTGATTCCCTTTAGCCTTGAGCCACTGCCCATACAGATACCAGATTTTACAGTGCTGTTACAATCGCTTCCTGAACTACTGATTTTAGCTGATGGTATTGCAAGTAAAAATGCATGATTTACATGGATGAGAGTCTTAAAACATTTGTAGACTCATCAAAAGTCTCTGTTGCCTACCCAAACAAGGTATTACTGACATGCCCAAAAATGGATGGTATTTATGCAACACTCATTTTTGTCCAAGACATTACTCTTACTGTTATCCAGGCCACATTTAACAGTATATTAGACAATTCTTTACAAAGGGTTAGAGAATACATATCATGAGTCATTATTGATTATAGTAAAACTGTTATAACAGAGTACAGCAGCTATTAGGCCTTTTGCTGGATTATTGTACAAAATCCATAGGTTGTTTTTTTTTTGGGGGGGACAACTCAAAGGACAAAATTTCTCAGTCATGGTAAGCCCATCTCAAAATGGCTTCTGTGAACTTTGTTTCACCTCCATTTTTAACAAAATTGTATAATAGATATTTCAACATTCATATTCCAGGCATTTATATTTCAGATAATGGCTGACATTTATCTCCATTAAAGTAATGTATGGAAAGCTATCTTGTCCAGGATGTCATTATCAAATCTCAAGGAAATGAGTAGGTTGAAACTAACAAGCCAGCAAGACCTGCTAGATCACCTTATTATACCCTTTTCAGATCAGATTGTCCCATGCTTCCACCTACTTCTTTGAAAATTTTGAGTAAGCATTTTAAATTTAAAACATAACAAAACATGTTTTCCTTACTGTTCTTTCTACTTAGAAGTCTTCACTCATTTTTAGGGTGAGTTTCTGCAAAGGAGCTGGACTTAAGTGAGCTTTTAGCCAAGGACAGTTTCTGTTACAAGATCAGTGTTAATGATGGTCCAGAAGGCCAATAATGGCATAACTAATTTTATCAATTTGGAAAATTTTTATGAAATGGTTTGGAACAGTCAGCCCTAGAGGATCTTTCTAGACTGAGAAAGGAGCCGTAATGTTATTACAACTATTGAATTTGTCACCAAGCATTTTTATGTATTTTTGTACAGTAAGAACAGCCCTCTAGAGATTAGAAAGGTACATCCTTTCAATCATATCTATGCAGTAGGAAATCAAAGTTTTTACATAAAATATTTTGTTCTATTAACATGTTAATATTGCAGTTATAAAAAAAATAAAACTTTAACAAGCTAAACCATAGGATGTCATGAATAAGCAAACTTTTTTTCCTATATATATAGGTGTCATTACACAAAATATTTGTTAACGAGGCAGAGAAGTGTGTCACACACACACTTCTCACATCAGCTACAGAAATATTCCTTTACCACTAACAGGACCCTCCATTATTATACATTATATATTCACATAATGTAGAAATTTAGGATATTCTATGCTTTCTAAAGTTTTGAAAGTTTTAGTCACATATAGCACAAATTTCCCATTACATAGTAAGCTTATTTACTACTGATGATATTATCAATTATGATCATGATAGAAAGAAGAGAATTAGTATGTATCCTTTTTAAAGTCCCATTTGGGGATTAAATAAAATTGAACATATTTTAATGAACCTGAGCAATATTGAAATGTTTATTATTTTGAGGAATATTTTATTAAACAACTTTGTAGTTGTCTCATCCATAGAATCAAAGGATGACATTTCATAATATATTATTTCCTGACATTAAAGGTTTTATGTAAAACCTTAGCCTTTGGAGTCTTCCAGTTATCATGTTTCAACACATTGTATTGGTTGACATTTAAAGTCTCTGCAAGCTCATGTGGTATTTTAGTCCTCACTGTCATTACTGTTGCCTTACAACAGATTTTCCTCAGGAATGGAACCCAGCGACCCAACTAATACTACAAGAAGAGTGTGAACATTTTAAGTCCAAGTAAATCTAATAAACTATAGTGGTAATCCCTTAAAATATTTTGCTTCCTAGAAATCTTTTGTTCCTAATGATGTAGGTTTAGTGGGAGATCATACAGAATCATTTCAATAGGACTGTTCCAAAGAAATCTTTTCTAATTAAAGCTGTCTAAAACAAAATTCTCTCTCTCTCCCCCCACCCCACCCTTGGGAGAGTTTCTTAATAATTTTAAGTTTTTTCCCTTGGGAATAATAAAGAAAGATTAGGATGTGATCTAATCATTCAATATCATCTTTCTAAACTCCCCTCACTTCATTCTCTGGTTTACCCACACCCATGTTTTTCTGGAGGTTTTCTACTTGACTCTTTCCGTAGCTCCATCCCCAGTGAGCTCAGTTGTGCCCCACTGACTGCATCCAGTTCTGCTGTTTACTCTTTCCCTCCCCACATGCACTTTTTTGGTTTCCTATATATCCCTAAAATGTGTTTTTTAATCATACTCCCTTTTAGATCTTCAAATGTATTCTCATCTGCAATTATTAGAGTCCAGTATTCACGGTCTGATTCTGCTAATCCATCATCTTCTTCAACTTAACTATCTCGACATCCTTAGCATAATCCGTCAGGAAGTAAGAGATAATAAACATAATGACAACATCTACTGCTTTCTCAATGTATATTGAGCTCTCTAATAAGAGCTGTGAATTCCTCATTATGAGAGATACATTTCATGATAAATTGTTGATACAGCCACCACTGGCATGGACAGATAAATCTAAAGATATATAAGTAGAATTTTCTGCATTTCTTCTATTAATGGTCTTCTATCAATCCTCACCTACATCTGCCTTTCTGTTGTTACTCCATAACCTTGTATATTCCAACTCTTATAGTTATGATATTATCAGATTTAACTTATTGATTAAATAGCAGTCTTTATTCATTAAAAGGAGCAAGAAATGCTTTTTGCTAAGTATTTTTTTAAAGGAGACTCTAACCTACCATGTGTAGATAAAAATACATCCCTAAATCCCACATTCTGAGCCATAAAGTACTCTAGGACACTGTGCCTAGAGGTTTTTCTGTTCTCCAGGACTCAGGCACTATGGTACAAGGAAAGGGAACTCTAATAACAGGGGGCAGGGGGTAGGGATAGACACACATGCATGTTTTTCAAGTGATAAAGAAAATAGAGTCTCTAATATGACCTACTCTCTGCTGTATTCAAATAGATACTTACTTTCTTAACTCAATGGCTATATACTATGTGTAAGTATTATCACTGATACACCCCTCCTCATTTAACTCCAAAACATGAGTAGCAGGTAGCTGACTGAGTTACTGACTCCCGATGCCCAAATCACTTTGTTGGCCATTGTCCTATCTTTCAAGAGCAAATATGAACAATGAGCTGCTAACCTAGTAATTTAAAGGAATGTTTTTGATTACTCTATTTCCCAGCCCCTTCACCTATATTTAAGGGTAAAAGTTACATTTTTCCAGAACTGCCCCCACACAAAGTAGTAAGACAAAAACTGATGTTTAAAGAACTTTGCAAGGATAAAATTTTGCAAAGTAAATTTACTATCAACTGGTTTTTTAAACCAACTTGCTTTCAACAACTAATCTTCTAACAATCAATAATCTGTACAACAGATACACTGCATTTTTCTTCTTTTAGAACAGTGACTCTTGGGCGCCTGGGTGGCTCAGTTGGTTAAGCGACTGCCTTCGGCTCAGGTCACGATCCTGGAGTCCCGGGATCGAGTCCCGCATCGGGCTCCCTGCTCAGCGGGGAGTCTGCCTCTCCCTCTGACCCTCCCCCTTCTCATGTGCTCTCTCTCTCTCAAATAAATAAATAAAATCTTTAAAAAAAAAAAAAAAGAACAGTGATTCTTAATGGTGGTTGACTTTGCTCCCAGGAGACATTTGGCAATGTCTGCAGACGTTTTTGATTGTCCCAACTGGAGCGCCACTAGTAGGTAGAGGACAAGAAGTCAGGCATGAAGATAATCATCCTACAATGCACAGCACAGCTGCCCATCCACAAAGAATTACCTAGTCAAAACTGTTAACTTGGTCAAAGTGCCGAAGTTGAGAAAGCCTATGGAATCAAGTATGGTAGTACATGTTTAATTACATTTTAATATTAGGACATGTGAAGAGAAATAAGTGTACACAGGAATAGTTCTACACAAAATGATGGTAATAATTCTTTGGTCTTTTAAAAATCGCTTCAAGAAGGGAAAGACAGAGGAGAATGAAACGGGAGAAGACATGGTTATATAAACATTTATCTAATTAATTCTTCACAACAGTCCAATGAGAAGATGAGAACATTATAAAGTGATAGTCAAGAGCATGAGCTTTGTAGGCAGCATTCTGGGTTCATATTCCAGCTCTCACACTTTCTAGGTGTATAATATTTGGCAACTCAACCTCTGTGTACTTCTGTCCCTTATCTGTAATATAGCAGTAAGAACAGTAGTGATTTTATAAAGTTGTTCTGAGGATAAGATTAGTTACTGTAAGTCAAGGGTGTGGGGTACAACTAGCACTTTTGCTTTTATTTCATGAGTCTTTTGATTACCATCATTCCATCATAATTATTTCACAGATTAGAAACATGAGGGTCACGTAAGTCTAGCAAGACAGCTTATCAATAGCAAAGTGTGAACTGCACTGACTCCATCTGACTCCAGCCTTGGTAATAAGCATAAGTCAGGCATTAGAGACTTGCTCAAAGTCCAAGAGTTGCTAAGATGTCTCTTGGAGGTTCTGTCGCATCAAATTACTACCCTGCTTATGAAGTTGTGCTTTTTCCCTCCGTGTAATTCAGACTTTAGAACTTGAATATTTTGTCTTTAAAACTCATGCTTGTTTTGGATGCACTTGAGAATACTTACCAAATAATCCAACATCTTAACAAAATTTAATAATGCCTGTGATAAAATGTGGGATTAAAAAAAATGGAGGATATAGCTCATTGTTGTTAGTGCACTATCCTTCGAGTTGTCAGATAACTGGTATATTCACGAAACATATTCCTAGTTTCTTCCCCCCCCCCCCACTTCTCCTTAACCATCCCTTATCCTCTCCCTCTCCCAGCTCCAAGCTAAGGTGAGGGTAAGTCCTTCACTCATCCCCAACTTCAGCCATTCAAGGAGAAAACAAAAAACAAAGCAAAACAAACCACTACTAAACCATTGGTCTCAAAGTCCTGGGAATTAATTAGTTCAATAGTCAACAGAGCAAATAAGGTCACTCAGATCTCATTTACCTTTATCACTAGATGAATGGTTTGTCCGTTTCCCCATCTTCTGCCCCAGCAACAACCACAAGATTACAATTTGTAAACTAATATGCAGCTTTTATTTTCTGATTCAGACAGGTCACCACCTCCTTTGTAGATATTGACTTCCCCATCCAGACATTCCTTAGGGGTTGCACCCCCAACCCCCACTCCTGGTTACAGCTACAGAATTGAGCTCAAGTGTATCATTTTGGCATTCCCTCATCATGGCGTTATGGCCACTTCTAGCCCTCCTGGATCAGCCAACAACTGAAAAGCCAGCCAAGCAAACAAACCACAACCAAGCAAAATCCCTAGGACCTCATACAATCTTGTACATGGTTTTTTTCTTCCTGTCCGTAAGCCATAATGAAGCTAATTTCCCCAGCCTAGATTACTTTGAATTTTCACTCTTACATTAACATTTATAGTTTTCTCCGTTCCTTGCTTCCATTTTAAGAAATAGAGTAATTCCTTCTTGGGTACCACAAATATTTTTTAAAGTTTTTTTTTTAATTAAATCCCTCTAATTATTGTCTATCCTTTCCCAATTCTGCACTTCGTAGTATGCATTCTGTTCTTTCATAACTCTCCCTGATTTATAGAAAAATGAAATTCTCCTTCACCACTACCTCAGTATCACTGTTGTTAGCAAATAGGAGGCGACAGTGAGAACCTTCATCTAACTGGGCGTGGAGGAGCAACGGGAGAAAGAGATGAGGAAAAAACTTACAAGCCGAAGTAGGACCATTTCAGGGAGGGTTGTTTTTTTTTTTTCCACATCTTCACATTATGCATTTTACACGTACTTGCATTCCTTTCCTATGGCTGCTGCGACAAATTATCACAAACTCAAATGAGCAAAATAACGCATATTTATTAACTTACAGTTCTGGAGGTCAGAAGTTCAACACACGTCTCGCTGAGTGAAAATTCAAAGTGTTGTCAGTTTCTCTCTGGAGGTTATAGGAGAGAATCCATTTTCTCACCTTTTCCAGAGTCTGGAGGCTGTCTACATTCTTTGGCCTAGGGCCCCTTCCTCCATTTCAAAAGCAGGCACCCACAGATCAAAACTTTCTCCCACTGTCTCATTCTGCCCCTTCGTTCTGCCTTCTTTCATTTATAAAGACCCTCGTGATTACATTGGGCCCACCCGGGTCATCCAAAACACGCGCCACATCTCAAGGTCAGCTGATTTGCAACATTAATTCCACCTCTAACCTTAACCTTGCAACACAACATATTCACAGGTTCTGAGAATCAGGATGTGGACATCTTCGAGGGAAGGGATTATTCTGCCTACCATAGTGCTTTTTGTTTTAGGGTGTTTTTTTGTCACTTTTAAATCCTATAAATTAGATGACAATTAGAACCATAAATCTTTTCTTTCTCTCAATACCTCTTAAAGTCCCAGCCAGCTCACTGTTCTACTGGGCTATCCCAGAAAACTCACAACACCTCTCTCTCTCTGTCTCTGTCAGGACAAAGATTACAAAACGCTTTATGGAATAATTAATAGGCTTTTTATAAATTGGTAAAACAAAACAAAAAAATGAATGCCAAATGAATGGTTAGTAGAACCAAAATTGCTTTAGCATTTAACTCTGTTTTGTTCTCATAATCATTTCTGAAACTTTTAATATAAGTAATGCATAGTAGAATAATTATAATTACCAGTAAGTGAAAGGAAAATTATAAAGTTAAAATTATTCCTAACCCCACTACAAAGGAAAGCAGTTATCTTTTTTATACACATTCATCCAGACCATATTATGATGACAATATTTCTATGTCAATAATTATACATTTATAATTGTGATGACTAAATACTTCATTATGTAGCTGTACTGTAATTTATAGTGCATATTCTGTGTTTGGGGCTGCTTTCTAAAGATGTGATGAATATCTCTGCCTAAATACCTCTGTGTACTTTATCTTTAAGATAAATTGCTAGAAGGAGAATTGCCAGGTCAAAGATTATGCTCATTTTCTAGTTGTTCTTTATGCATATTGTGTGTTAGCCTTTAAATGAGGTATATTCATGATCTTCTTCGTCTGGAAGTAAAGTTTAATTTTGGCCCATAAGGTAAAGTATTGCAATTTTTTAATTGTGTGATTTCGAGAAACTCTGTAACGAAGTGGTAGCATTTTAAACATGATTGCAAGTACTTAGTAAAGAACGTAGTATATAGGAAGTAGTTAGTAAATGTTTTCTGAGTACATGGATGAATGAGCATGTTTGCTTAGAGTTACGTAGAGCCACAAAACGCGATGAGCCTGGACGGCATGAGCAATCCTACACCATGTAGCACCAACATATCCACGAAGTCCCTTAATATTTTTGGTCAAATGACAGATTCTATTGTTTTGGAGCAATGACTCTCAACCTTGGCAGCACACTGAAATTACCTGGGAAGTTTTAAGAAATCCCGCAAACTATGCTCCGATTTTTAAAAACTCCCTGGGTGATTCTGCTGTGCAGTCAGTGTTTGGTATTCTACTAGTCAGGCTTCGTCCCAGACCACACCATTCAATGAGAATCTCCAGCAGGAAAACATATGCAAGAGCATTTTCCAAAGCCCCCCAGGGGAACGCCATGTACAGACCGAACTGAAAACTTCCGAAAGAATCTTCTGGATCAATTCTGCAATGCATTCATTTTACAGGTGAGGATAACTGAGATCTGAAGCACTCAATCATCTTCCCTCAAAGTTAAACGGCTGAATAAATTCGTGTTAGAGGTCAGGCCACATTTAGCATAGGGATTCAAAGTACAGAAGAAACCATTTTGAAGGGTAAAGACATTTTTCAAACTACCAAAAATAGATGAAAATATGGCATCATTTAGAATCTTCTAGAAGAACTAGTCAATGATGCATCTGATCTATTTGTTGCTTCTACACTCTCTGGTCAGATTATTTACTGAGTTGTCTTGGCCCGGCTTATACTTCAAGTGATTCTGAGCGGCCTTTGAACTAAGTTTCGGGAGCGCCTTGGGACTATGAGTGCTACACCCCTAAGGTCCCATGACCAGTAATTGGTCCATTAATGTGTTAATGGCTGGAGTTTAACAGAATGAAAACAATAGGAAAAGAGAAGATATATCTTTAGAGGACTGGCTGTTCTGTGCTGGGTTTCCTGTGCGGAAAATCAAACGACTTGCTACTATTGTTTGTGTGCAAAAGTCTTTGGCGGTGATGCCAACAAAAGCATTGGATAGCGGGTCTGCTCAAAGCAAAACACGTCAAATTATGTATTCAGCAAATCCTTGTTATCAGAACCTTGGTCATGTGAATTACTTGCTTTTTAGTTAGGCTTCAGGAGGCCCTTCCTGTGAACAGAATGTCTGGCCTGCTAAACACAGAGCTGCCAAAACTGAGCCACAGGTGGCCATGACTTGGCAAGTGATAAAACACAAGCCACACTGCAGACAATAAAAAAAGGACAGGATTTTCCATCTGGTTTTTAATACGTATACACAGACCATAGAGTTCCTCAGGAAAAACCGAATTTTATAATTGAACATGACGCCCAATATATATCCTTATGTTATCAAGCCCATACTTAAGATTTGGGAATTTTTTACTCAAAGTAACTGATTTAAAAGTCTATATAAAGATGGTATTTTAGCTAAATCCTAAGAAGCTTTTACTTTTTCCTCAATTTCTTATATTTGTAAGGATTCATCGTTGATATTTACATCCACTGTAACCTTGGACAAAATGCATGCAGAACATGTGTTCTGAGAATTCGCCAAGTCCACAGTCAAACTTTACCTTCTGTCTCACTCTTGGCCACAATACACAGCCAATGGGATGCTCACAAGATGTCATTCACCTGACTATGCAGACCTGTGCACTCATGTTTCCCTAATAGCATGTTCATCGTATTTCTTTTTTTTTTTTTTAAGATTTACTTATTTATTTATTTGAGAGCGAGGTAGGGGAGGGGCAGAGGGAGATGAAGAGAGAATCTCAAGCAGATTCCCAACTCAGCGTGGAGTCCAATGTAGGATTCAATCTCCAGACCCTGAGATCTTGACCTAAGCAAAAACCAAGAGTGGGATGCTTAACCAATTGAGCCACCCAGGAGCCCCTGTTCATTGTATTTCTTACCAGTCTGATCCTTCACAAGGCTCCTGAGATACTCACGTTAACCCAAAACTGACTACAGCTACCACTTTTCAACTTCACCCTACATGATATTCCATGCACAATCTCACCTAGCACTGTGTATTTCCTCTCCTCTGTAGCCTCCACGTGAATGTATGTAGAATGACAGCATATGACTAAACCCTTACACCTGCATTGCATGTCTATTTGTTCCTCCTGTTCTCTGGGTTATAAACTCTAGCCCCGGAGCTCCAGCCCCAGAGATGCGGTGACTAAAAACCAGGACCAGTGCCAGGCAAAATGCAACCTATTCCACGTTCTGCAACTTTATAGACTAACCAGATGGAACAATTTTAGGGCCCTGTTTTCTCCACCTATAAAATAAAAATAAATTTTTTACAGTGTACTGTTCAGGGTATCTGTTATGACCAAGTAAGCTAATAGAAAGTGAGCATCTTAAAAAGACATGTGACTGAAGTTTTGTGTCATGAAGAATTTCCATATTTTAGAATTAAAATACCTTATAGTTGGAAGGAAACTTAAAATACAACTAGTCCACATGCAAAAATTCATTCTTCTTCTCTGGCAGATGGTCATCAGTTTCTGCTGGAATACATTTAGTGATGGGAACTCTAGTCTGAAAGCAACTCATTCTGATCTTAATAATGTGTATTTAGCCATGATGGGGGGAGAAAAAGCATCATCTCTAATATAGCTTTATAAATTGACAAAATTTTGCCTTATGATGTTTGGAAAGCAAACAAAGCAACTAGTTTCCTTGTTTCTTTTTGCTTTTTGTCATTGCCAAAAGAAGACAACTTATAATTAGGTCCAAGCCTCCCATTTAAAATAATAGTAATAATAATAATAATAATAATAATAATAGAGTCAGAATGCCAAGTACAAAGACAGTCATTTTCTGTTCTAAAACTTTGATTCCCGGGGTGCCTGGGTGGCTCAGTCGTTAAGCGTCTGCCTTCGGCTCAGGTCATGATCCCAGGGTCCTAGGATTGAGCCCCACATCAGGCTCCCTGCTCCGCGGGGAAGCCTGCTTCTCCCTCTCCCACTCCCCCTGCTTGTGTTTCCTCTCTCACTGTGTCTCTCTCTGTCAAATAAATAAAATCTTAAAATAAATAAATAAATAAAAATAAATAAATAAATAAAACTTTGATTCCCGCACCCTGAAATATTAGATGGTCTATCTTGCAGTGATTTTTAAGTTTACCAAATCTAGGCTTAGGTTGAAAAAAGGTAACAAAAAGGAAACAGTGACAAGAATACTAAGAGGTACTAAGTGGGGTGCCTGGCTGGCTCAGTCAGTAGAGCGTGTGATTCTTGATCTTGGGGTCATGAGTTTGAGCCCCATGTTGGGCGTATAGGTGAGTTAAATAAAAATCTTTAAGGAAAAAAACCCAGGTATTAAGATACTAAAGGCCAAATGGAATTCTTACATAATTATGGCTATCAAAGACAACTAGTATTATGGTCAATAGCATATGAAAATGTGCTCAACACATTAATTATCAGAGAAATGCCAGTTAAAACTACAATAACATATTGATACACACAACAGATTGTTTAACAAGAAAATAACAATACAAAGTCATAGTGAAAGTATGGAGTGACTGACATTCTTACACATGGCTGATGGGAATGTCAGTTGGTACAAACAGTTTGAAATATTATTTGGCTATATAGTGAAACTAAAAATACGTATGACCCAACAAGTCTGGACCTGGGAATGTACTCAACAATAATGAGTTTTTATATCTACCAAAAGACATGCACAAACATACAGATAGAATCTTTACTCATAATTGTCCAAAACTGAGTTCAACTCAAATGTCCACCTATGGTAGAATGGATAAATAAATTGTGTAGTATTCACTCTGCTCAGTAATAAAAAAACAACAAACCATTGCTACATGTAACAATTTAAATGAATAAAATGGACATAATGTTCAGCACAATAAGACTCAAAAGAGGAAATGGTGTATGATTCCATTTATATGAAGTTCAAGAACAAGAAAAATTAACTCACGATGATAAGGGTTATAATAATGGTTACCTTTGTGGGTTGACATGAGGAGGGGCGTAAGGGAGGCTCCTGAGGTGCTGAAGATATTCTGTATCTTGATCTATGTGGTGCTTGCATGGGCATCTACATTTATAAAATTTAATTGAGGGGCACCTGGGTGGCTCCGTCGTTAAGCGTCTGCCTTTGGCTCAGGTCATGATCCCGGGGTCCTGGGATCGAGCCCCGCATCGGGCTCCGTGCTCCTCCGGAAGCCTGCTTCTCCCTTTCCCCCTCCCCCTGCTTGTGTTCCCTCTCTCACTGCGTCTTTTTCTGTCAAATAAATAAATAAATAAAATCTTTTTAAAAAATAAAAAAATAAAATAAAATTTAATTGATTTGTATATTTAAGAATCATGCACAGAAAAAATACTACCAGTAGAGGCTTATAGCTTTACAAAATTCTATTCTAAAATATAACTCATCTTTCTTTTTCCATCTCAGTCTCTTTAGAATATAGCAAAACAATATTGAATGTAATACAGTCCATTTTGAAAGAGTTGCCAAGAGTTTAATTTGAATTAATTATTGTGTTTGCAGAAGAAAAGCTGCTCTATAATTGTATATCTTGACAGGAAGAAAGTATATTTAGCACTTCTGAATGTCTTTCTGTTTACTTAGCATAAGAGCTTATTAAAGTGAGTTGCAGAATTTCTCATTGATGAAAGGATTCTTTAAAAATAAGTGTATCTTAAGTAGCAGTTACTTTATTCTCTACAAAGGCAAATTAGGTATGACCTGGGTCAACAAGTGGATTTAACTGAGAAGGACTGCCTTTTAATGTGGGGACTTCTACAGCAAATTTAAATTAAAATGAGTTGTACCACATAACTCTTGAAAAATGGAATTTGACAAAGAAAGCAGTCACTTAGAAAAACATTCTATTAATATATACCTAAGTATTATGAACTCAAGGACCTAAAATTTCTAGTATCTACTTCCCTGAGGCAAACACTTGGGGGACTGGGGAGAGGAGTGGTTCCTCCCACCCATGACCTCCCTTCTTGGCAGCTACCCATGCGCCTGAGTGCACTCAATCCTTGTGCTTATTCAATACTGTTCTCACAGTACCTACCTCCCTTCGAGAGGAGTATGAATATAAAAGTAATCTTACTCTTCTGTTGTTCCTAAGATAAAAAAAATTAAAGCATAATAGAGAAGACCAACTACCTAAAACATCTAATACTTTAAAAAAATAAGTCACACACACACACACACACACACATGCACACACAACTAGAGGGAAAGAGACAGAAAAAACTCTGATCTCTCCTGTGAGAACTTTTTTTTAATTGAATGGAGAGAGAAATTACTCAGACAAAGGAAGGATGAGAGATCCATTACAGAAATGAATGTCAAAGGCTTACACCTTTTATTATGTCATTATGACATTACCTGAATGGGACATAAAAGAGCAAGGGGACAATTTCTGAGGAAGGCACAGAAACCCCACTCCATGGGACAGCAGGTAACCTTGGTCCTGTCTTTTACAGAGGGCTAAGGTCCACCCAAGAGCAAGTTTTAGGGATCTCCACTGATACCTACCTTCCTCTTAAAGCCCTACCCACCATATCCCCATTCTATGCTTGGGTTGGTTTTGTTTTTCATTTGGGAGATATGCTCTAAGATGCAAGGAAAATGATATGTCTCTTTGTAATGTAATGTAATGTAAATGTAAATACATTTACATTACATTCAATAAACTTCTACAATATGCAAAGCACTATGACAGTTCCAGAGGAAGAAAGGCTGCAAAAGGGAAATAAGACATATTCGTTGAAAGGTTGACTTCAAATTGCTTAAAAACCTGTAGAGGGAATGGGGGATGTACTGACGTTTGAAACCAAGAGAAAAACATGAATACAATTAAGGAAGGAAAAGAGGGAAAGGATACCCAAAATGCATCAAATCTAGAACAATTAAACTTTGCTTTTCCATTGGAAATAAGGGTGTTTTCCTGTATAAGGGTGTATTTCTGTAGTAATAGAGTAAGTCCCAAATTTTATTACTTGGGTTTGATATTATCCCTGATCTTTAAGAGCAATGAAAAAAAAAAAGAAGGATTAAGGATTATTTGGTTGAAAATTCAGACTTTGGTTTCTGTTACAGCTTTTACATGCTATGGCTTTTGATGTGTCTGGTAATTTAAGCAGAAGTAAATTATTAAAGTAAAATAGGCTCAGCCCTCCACTGGAGTTCTATTAATAAAAAATGGAGGTCTGAAACCATAGTAACAAAATGCTCAACAGTAATAATTTATTTGACTTAATAAGTTCTCTCATATCTACAAATGCAAATGAGAGAAATAAAAATATGAAAATAAAAATACTTTCCTTCAAAATACTTAATTATTTATAACCAAAATAAATAGAAATTTATACCCAAGAAAAATACAATTAATTTATTTCAAGATATTAAATTATTTATAACAATTATTCTGATTCCTTCTAAAAAGAATCTCTTGAACATAATCCCATGGACTAAATTTTAAAAAGAAAGAGAAGCAGGTTATTAGGTAGTATTTAATGAAATGTTGCTGCATGCTTCTCTTGAGATCTAGTAGCTAAAACTAATAAAGACATAGGTAACAGACATATCAAGTTAAGTTGTTCCATTAAGCTACCTAGGTAAATGGGTAAATAATACATGTCACTAAAATGGTTACTTTGCTGTTATAATAAGAGAAAAAAGAATAATGAAGGGATTATAGAATTTTTTTGTTGACTGGACCTTAGAAATTATTTAATAAGTCCTTGTTTTAAAAAAGGGAATGGAGTGGGAGGTAGTCACATTAAGGATATGTTTATCAGGAACAAACAAAAACATATTTTAACGTATTTTAACTCTCCTTGAAATCGGATGAATTTGATTCAGAATCCAACCCTGCAACTGCAAAGTTCTTAAACAAGCCATTTAACCTGTCTAGGCTTCAGGTTATAGGTAAAAAGATATTTAACCACCTCTAGAACGGTCAGTCTCATAGGATAGTCAGCTTAGATAGGATACTCTATCGGAAGATGATTTATAATCTGCATCGCTTTCCTCCAATATTGGTTATGATGTTGAAGCCCCATGTCATGAAGCTATTGAAGAGGCAAAACCAGGACTGGAAAGACAAGTTTATTCCCTCTCACTTCTATAGGTTTGGCTTGGGCGTGGCACGGCTTGGATCCCTGGGGCTTCTTATGGGGCCATGTGGCCCCAGAGTGCTCACAGCTTATGGGCTAGTCTGTTTTGGCTATAATTGCCCTTTCCCCACAGTGTACTGTACAAATAAAAATGCTTCCTCCTTATGAAGTTCCAGAACAAAATTAGAGAGCAATACGTTTTTAATATGGACTCCTCCCACAGCCTCCCTAATGGTCCTTCCCGGTCATCAGGACTTGATGCTTTGAGGTAGAACACCCACAGAGTTCTGGGAAGGCAGTTGTACCGACCGGAGGCAGACATACAGTACACACTGGAACCAGGGAGGGCCTCCTGAAGGTCATAGAAATGTCCTTCCACCTAGTGCTGTGGCGATTGGTTAGTGATGCTGTTATCTGAATTATGGACACAAGTTTCAATTTTCCTTGGAAGTTTTAATATGGACAGTACAATTTACTGTACATTTGTCTGTACAGTAAAATGCCAGTGTGCTTTGAGGCAGATTAAACCAGCCAAAGATTTTCTGCCCAAGTTAAAAAGTACCATAAAATCAGTGAGAAGGTTAGACTCATGACAGAAGTCTTTGGAGCCCTGGAGTCACCAGTAGCAGAGGCCAGTCCTCTGGAATTACAAACTCTGTGTTCAGCCGCACTTGGTGAAGAGGTGAACAGCTCCACCTTTTCCCCTGGGGGATACAGGTAACTTTCTCAAATAAAAACAGAAAGTAAGTTCCATAAAATCTCTCTTCATGGAGTAAAGATGGCTGATCTTGGAGGACATACTCATTCAAAGAGACATCAAAAATCCCTCCAGTGCCAAGTGATTGAGACCAAAAATACCTTAAGGGCATTTCAAAAGAATGTAGAATGTCAGAGGGAAATAGTTAATGGTCTTGGAGAAGATGTCCAGCTTCAGGAAAGCCTAAAGCTGTGTGCCCAGGAAGATGCTAAATGGTCAGGAGTGGCAGAGCTGAAGGAACAGAAAGAAATGTTTGAAAACGTCAACACATAAGGAGACAGGTTGGGAATGATAAAGAGAGCCAGTTAAATTCCAGGACGGAATCTGTGCTGAACGTGATAAACTGGCTTGCTCTCTTTATAAAAGATTACATGCTGATGGCAACAGAAAATTAAAAGAAAGGGTGAATCAGAAAATGGAGGCCAAGATGATCAGTCAGGTGTCTCCCTGAAGAAATTCACTGACGAAGTTAACTTAAATGTTACCTTTAAAACTTTCAAGAGGAGGGGTGCCTGGGTGGCTCAGTAGGTTAAGCGGCCAACTCTTGACTCTTGATTTCGACTCAGGTCATGATTTTAGGGTCCTGAGAAGGAGCCCCCTGTGGATGAGCCCTGGGCTCAGTAGGGAGTTTGCTTAAGGAATTTTCCTCTCTCTCCCTCTGCCCCTCCCCCCACTTGTGAGCTCATGCGCACACGCTCTCTCTCTAAAATAAACAAATCTTTAAAATAAACAAAAACCTTACAAGAGGAAAACAGGAATATTTGTAAAGTACACGAGGAAAATCAAATGCATGAAATAGCTATAGTTCAACTCAAAAGTCTCCAACCAGAGCGGTGTGAAAATTCACAAAGTGAGGTTCAAAGGCTTCAGCTGAAACCCCAGACACTCCCGAACCATATCCAGGACATCTGTGAAATGCAACTGCATAGAAAAATCAATGGGGGAGAGAATTTAGTGCTTAGAAATAGAGGAGAAACTTCGCAAAGGGTAGAAAAACATCAGCCCTAAGCACCAAACCCTTACCTCCTACTGGAAGATGGCCAAATACCTGGAGGGGTATTTGGAGAAAAATGGAAAGCACCATTCCTCCCGTCTAAGGTGGATTAGCTCCATGAGAAAAATAGCTCAAGAAAGTTGGTTGGCAGTTCTGTTGACTGAGATAAAGCCCAAGGGATCTAAGGAAAGAAAATTTTCACGACAGGCAAAAATGGACTGATTGGAATTTTAAATCCAGCCTTTTCAAAGGGACGCTGAAGTATCTGCTATTCACATGAGGCCCAGGGCAGAGACCCAACACGGTCAGACATGTTTGCATCCTCAAGTCCCCAGGGAGCAAGAGGGGTGGGCTGTAAGGGCCCTGCATGGAGGATAATGTTCCGGTTTGAGTCAGGTTTATAACAGGGACCCCACCCCCAACATCCACAAGCACAGTAGGATACTGGATGTGTTTTCTGTTTAAATTCATGCTCAGTGGTGCCGTTTTAGTTCAGTTTATTTAATTGATGCTACATTTGCTCTCATTGAAGTTTTATATAATTATTTTAAGATTGTGTTTCCAGAATATAAATGGCTTTAATGTAATTCTTTTTTTTTTTTTTTTTT
>NC_138380.1:55880128-55975750 GCF_054177405.1 Leptonychotes weddellii
TCCTACTCCTCCGCCATCTTGCTCCGCCCCCTGTCTAAAATCGGCTTTAATGTAATTCTTAACAATATGTCATTCCCAGTTCATCAGATCCTCTAGAATTAGACTTGTGAGTATTGTATTTTAATTAATTAGTTCACTATTAACTTAAAACATAACTGAAGTATGGCATGACCTGGTAGAGACGATTGAAACATGAAAAACATTTTTATATGCAGTGAGGTGTGACAAGAAGTCTATACAAGTAACCTCACATTTATTTCAATAAATGTTGAGTGATTTGTAGAAACAAAACAACACAAAACTAAACAATGATATGGTTCTAACATTCCTTGCTAACTTACTCATTTTTTAATTTGTTTAGCCCTAAATTCATAGGTTAATTTGGGGGAGTTGACATTTAATAAGCATTTATTTCTTTATTTTTCCTTTGTTATGTTGTTTATAATACTCACTGGACTTGAAACATTTTTAAATTGTATACAGTCAAAACAAAGTTTCCTTATAAACCTCCAGTTTTAGTTTTTAGTTTTTTTTTACTTGAAAAGAGACTCTTCTAGGAATTTTCTGTAATTTCTCTGGTATTTTTATGGTTTCAAATTTGTACATTTAAAAGTTAGAAATTTAGGGACACCTGGGTGGCTCAGTTGGTTAAGGGTCTGGGGATCGAGCCCTGCATCTGGCTCCCCACTTAGCGGGAAGCCTGCTTCTCTCTCTCTCCCTCTGCTGCTCCCCCTGCTTGTGCTCACTCTCTCTCTCTCCCTCTCTCCCTCTCTCTCTCTCTCTGACAAATAAATAAATAAAATCTATTTTTAAAAAAGAAAGAAGTTTAGGGGCACTTGGGTGGCTCAGGCAGTTGAGCATCCAACTCTTGATTTTGGCTCAGGTCATAATCCTGGGGTCCTGGACTTGAGCCCCACATAGGGCTCCGCACTCAGCAAGGAGTCTGCTTGAGGATTCTCTCTCTCCCTCTGCCCCTCCCCACACACATGTGCACTCTCTCTCAAATAAATAAATCTTTGTGCTATGGTGAGCGCTGTGAATTGTGTAAGACTGTCGAATCACAGACCTGTACCTCTGAAACAAATAATACATTATATGTTTAAAAAAAAAAGATGATAGCAGGAAGAGAAGAATGAAGGCAGGGAAATCGGAGGGGGAGATGAACCATGAGAGACTATGGACTCTGAGAAACAAACTAAGGGTTCTAGAAGGGAGGGGGGTGGAGGGATGGGTTAGCCTGGTGATGGGTATTAAATAGGGCACGTACTGCACGGAGCACTGGGTGTTATACGCAAACAATGAGTCATGGAACACTACATCAAAAACTAATGATGTAATGTATGGTGATTAACATAACATAATAAGAAAAAAAGAAAATATGCAATATAATTTAAAAATAAATAAAAATAAAAAGAGAAGTTTAAAATTTTATGTCAGTAAATAATTAGAAATATGGTATCCTTTTTCCTATATCACTGCCAGTTTTTAAATACAATTTATAAAACAATTCATGTTCTCTAATTATTTAAAATGTCACCTTTATTGGCTATTAAATCCCCATATGTATTCAGCTATATTTCCACTATTTTATAACAGTGATTATAAGGATTTTAAAAACTAATAGGGATAGTGAAAATTTACTCTTTTTTTCTAGTTTCTTGAACATTTTATCTTTCAGGTGAATCTAGTGACATTTCATCAAGTTCTCCTCCATACCCAAGAATGAAAAAAAATTATAGATTAATTTAAGAGAATTAACCTTTCCTTAATGTCTTCATATTTGAGAAAAAGCATACTTTCATATCTACTTATGCTGTCATTCATACATTAGAGATTTGCCACCCAGGTATTGCATACTTATTTTTAGGTTTGTTTGTAGGCACTTTAACTTGCTATAATTATGAGTATATGGTATTTTGAGATATTAATCTTTGTTTTCTTCATCCCGTATCTTCCCCATTTTTTCTTTAATTAGGTACTGAATAAAATGCCTTAGGGAAGGAATACTATAGGAAGATAAACCAAAAATATGCAGAACATTCTTGCTTTTTATTTGCAAAATCACAAGCCCTAAAGGACAGTGATGTTTTGGAGACTGGAGAAAATATCTTGGCAAAAAAAAAAAAGGGGAGGATGGAAGTAGGATTTATGAGGGTTAATCAGGATTCTATTGGTTGCAAGCCACAGAAACTGGTGGAGGGGGCTCCAGCTGTAATCATATGCAAACCCTAAATATATGCATACATCCCACCCAGACTCCACAAGAATCTGAAGAAAAGACAAGTGAGGTAGGGCTGGATCTTCCAATATTCATGCTTCTTCCAGCCTTATTTGAGACCCTAGAAACTTGCTGCAACAGAAGGCGTGGGGACCCAATGAGCCATGGTGGCCAACACCATGTCTGCCACAGGGGATAAGCAGAAGAGCAGAGCTCTGCCCCCTGTCATTCTCACTTCCCTGTAGCATATGCAGTCTCTCCAAGAGCCCACACAATCTAAAAGTGCCCCAACACACTCACACAACAAAAGTCATTTTCTTACAACTAGGTCATGTTTCCTCAGTGAGCCTTACCCTTCTTGTCATTTTGTGAAGTCATTTCGAATTCATCTCCTGATTTTGTTATTTTCAGGTGAGAAATCAGTTTATGTCAGTGGCTACTGTTTTTACGGAATTCTCTGTGTCACTCAAAATCCATACACATATGTGTTTTCTCTTGCACTGTTGCCTTGACCCCATCCAAATTTCACTAGATTTGGGTTATCTGTTTCATAGTTTGAGACAGAATTTTGGTTGCTTCCAGGTTTGATTTTTTTAAATTTTTGCTTTTATACACTTTTAATGTCAAATATACCAGGCATAAACAAAAGTAAAGAAACCGTAAGTATACAATCACATTTAGGTACAAAGTGACTCCCTCTCTCACAGCACTGTGTCCAACAAAAATAACAACAGCACCCCCAAAAACCCCACTTACCTGCCATACCTTGCAGCCCAAGACACATAACCACCTGAGATTTTGTTATATGGATATGAATCCAGAGTGAGTCCAAGGTCCTCTTCTTTTTTCCTTTAGTTTAAAAATCAACATGTAATTTATATACAATGCAATTTACCCTTTAACTATCCAGCTCTGTGAGTGTTGACAAAACTATACCTGCATGAACTCCCACCACAATCAAGGTATAGAACAGTTCTGTCAAACCCCAAAGTAACCTCTTTCCCTTTAACATCAATCCACTCCCCACTCCCCACTCCCCACTCCCCACTCCCCACCTCTGTTCCCTGTTCCAATACTATGGCTACTCCACGAATGTCATATAAATGGAATCTAACAGTATGTTGCCTTTGCATCTGATTTCTTCCACCTCATATAATGCATTTTGAGTTACCTATTTTGTTGCATGAATCAGCTCTTCACCCTTTTTATTGCTGAGCAGTATTCCATTGTATGAGTGTACCACATTTTACTTTTGTCTTCACCAGTGGAAGGACATAGGATTTTTTCCAGGTCTAGTGATTCCAAACAAAGCTATTATAGACATGTGCCTACTGGCTTTTGTATAGATGTAAGTTTTCATTCCACTTGAGTAATGCCAAGTTGGATTCCTGGGTCATAAGGTAAGTAAATGTTTTTCTTTATGAGAAACTGCCAAATGGTTCTCCAAACTAGCTGTGCCATTTCACACTTGTATCATTAATATATGAAAGTTTCAGTTGTTCTGCATCCTTTTTTTTTTAAAAAGATTTTATTTATTTGAGAGAGACAGAGCACCAGCAGGGTGGAGGGGCAGAGGAAGAGGGAGAAGCAGGCTCCCCGCTGATCAGGGAGCCTGAAGTGGGATTGATCCCAGGACCCCGAGATCATGACCTGAGCCGAAGGCAGACGCTTAACCGACTGAGCTACCCAGGCACCCTCTGCATCCTTGCCAGTACTTGGAGTTGTTACTTTATTTAAAAAGATATGTAGTGATATATCCATGTGGTTTGTCAGATGAGTAAGGATGTTGAGCATCTTTTCACATGCTTCTCTGCTATCTGCATGTCTTCTCTGGTGAAGTGGTTTGTCCTAACCTTTTGCCATTAAAAAAAAATTGTTATTTGTTTCTTTATGTGTTGAGTTGTTTATGCATTATTTGCCTACAAGCATTTTATCAGGTGTGTGATTGGCAAATATTTCCTCCAACTCTTATGGCTTTAGTTTTCAATTTCTTAAGTGTCTTCATTTTTTCAGAACATTTATAACAGAGTAGAAATTTTAAATTTTGACAGTCCAATTTATTAAATAGATAGATGATAGATAGATAGATAGATAGATAGATAGACAGATAGATAGATGATAGTATTTTTGGCACTGTATCTGAGAAATCATTGCCTTACTGAAATTCACAAAGTTATTTCTATATGTTTTTGTTTAGAAGTTTATAAATTAGGTTTACACTTAATTCTATCACTCATTTTGAGTTAATATTGTATATGTTGAAAGTATGCAGTGTTTAGAAAAATGGCTGTCACATACTAATCACCACGTGAGTATTTGTAAGGATAAAAAGCTAGAGTCATTTCCCCCAAGAGAGTCCAGGCTCTGTCTCCTTTCTTAACTTCACAACCTGAGATTAAAGGAGTCTTTTCCCATAACTGTAACCTAAAAATTTCACAAGTAGGACTTTGATTATTTTGCCTGGTTGCATGCCCCATCCTGTGGCACAGAAGGAAGATGCTAAGAAGGAAACTCCATACAGAATCACAAAGTTGCTCTGGAAACGGGTTACAGGAGGAACAAATTAATACACAAATACACATGTGCTTTTCATTTTCCAACAGAGGATGAGGGATGTAGCAAGCAGGAAAAAGCTGTCATTGTTCACTTTTGCCCCTCAGATTTAATTCAGTGGAGTTTCCTTCCAAGCATTGACTGAGGTAATCAAATTAGCCCCAGTGAAAGCTCAGAGAAAAAGTTAGAATTTAGGTAATCTATAAATTGTAAGATAAGTAAATAAATATTTAAGAATTCAAAAAAACCTTAACCCCCTTATTACTACTAAAGTAAACATATTTATAATAAGTAAACACATCCATAAGCATTAATTACCAGAAATATGACCTTACCGCAGTTTATAAATAACATTTTATGTCTGCTCTTTTTTTTATATTGAAATATATTTGACATATAACTGTGTGAGATCAAAGATGCTCAACATGTTAATCTGATACATTTATGTATTATAATGTGATCGGGTATCCCATCTTAAGGATTTCCAATGTTCCTCAATCCAATAAATGCCATCAACCTTATATCACCAGTTTGTATATGAATATGGACAAAGAAGGAAACATTTGACTTTTGAATCATATTTTAATGGGACTTCAATTTTTTGTTGCCCTTATAAATTTATCTTTGAACCTAAGATCAGCTGTCCATACCTGGATCATTTCAACTGTTTTGATAAATTAATTTCTTTATCATCATTTTTGTGCGTTGTTGTCCCAAATCAACATTATATTTTAACACATTAGAAAATCTAAAAAAAAAAAAATTGAAGGGCGCCTGGGCGGCTCAGTCGGTTAAGCGACTGCCTTCGGCTCAGGTCATGATCCCGGAGTCCCGGGATCGAGTCCCGCATCTTCTCCCTCTGACCCTCCCCCCTCTCATGTGCTCTCTGTCTCTCTCATCCTCTCTGTCTCAAATAAATAAATAAAATCGTTAAAAAAAAAAATTGAAGTATTCCATGCTGTGTACTTTGGAAAGCGAATAATTCTGAATAATTCTCTTGACTTTATTCCTTCCCAAATCCGGGTTGTTTAAATTATATACATTAATGAATTATATAGGATAATTAATTGATTAATGGACCAAAACCACTAGGATTAGCTTGTTCTGGAAGGGGAACACACCCTCCAGAATGATTGGTGAAAGTAGTATCAGGACCAGAACAAAGGCTGCGGGAGATATAACTTCCAGGGGGCGCAAAACAAGAGGAGAAGCAGTAAGTTTGGACTTCATGCTGGCAGCCTGAGTACCACACCTGGAGGACGGCCCCTGGGTGCCACTTCCCAAGCCAGGGGCTGTTTGCTGCCATGCAGATCTGGCACGTGTCTACCTGGGTCTGGCTGCCAGGCTGTCCGCTGACAAACACCCTAGTGTGAAGCACAGCGTGGGATGGCACTGGCTCATCCTCAATTTCCTGTACGTGTATGAGCCTGGAGCAAGAGAGAGCTGATGGAAAACATAGACTTTGGGGACTGAGGGGAGAAATACTGAAGAGAACCTTCCCCAGCCCCTCACTTCTTATATCTCCTGGCCAAATACGTCAAATGCCATGTTGACAGGAGACAAGACAGGAGGGCGATGGGCAAGCAACATCGTACAAGCAAACTAAAAGTAAGTTATACATACAACAGACTTTATCAAGATGTTGATCTTTGGCATGAAAGGCATAGCTCGTAAATCTGCCAGAATCACCCCATTTTACAAAAATTAGGCTCTGACTTTTTGCCCAAAATGCTTGTTAATAGAAACAAAAGAAACAGCCAGCCAAATAGGGAATCAATCAATCAGGCAACACTTGTTGCATACTTACTCAGGGCCAGTTTACATAGATTATTTCATTAAAGCTCACAACAGTATAATGACATGGGTCATAGTAAATACTAAACCAAGCTGAGGAAATGAAATTGTTGACTTTGGATAACTTGCCCCGAATTTGAACTTGGTCATCTTCCTCCAAGTCCCATATTAATGAGCACACATGTTACCCCTTTCAGTGCTGCCCCCCAGAGTATGAGGACTGAGATGCTTTCATAGTAACAAAGCACCCTCCAGGAAAGTACATGATTTGAGAAGATTCAACAAAGACCACCTTAGAAAGAGTTGATTGTTGAAGGGAGGAAATTCTCTTTAATTTTCCTATACCTCGTGAAGCTTACCCTTGGCAAAAGAAATAGGGTCATCTCTTCCTTTTAGTATTAATCCATCTGCAGTGTGAATATCTGAGAAATGTCTGAATTTGTGTCAAAGCAGCACACAACATAACACAAGAAATTATTTTCCAGCTCATACTTGCAGTTGCCAAAAAAGTCCTTTTTGGTTATCATGCATTTTCAGCCTATGGTATAGTACCAGGAACATAGGGACTCTTCACAGAAATATTTCCAATATTCACCTAAGTATAAACTCCGGGTAACTCACATAAGTTTTTAATCTCTAAAGTTGAATGGGACTTTATACGTTATTATTATATTTGCACACTTTTGGGAGAGAATAGAAAGTTAGCACCAATTATACATTAGCTAAAGTACAAAAATATAAGAATTGAAACAGCATAGAAATGATAAGAATGAAGCATGAAATGATTAACCAATTTGTTCAATATCCTGCGTTCATTTTAAATATATCTGGCTTGATGGCTTCAATTCCCCATAGATATCTTTTGGTAAATAAATGCTGAATAGCATATTTGTATAATTTCCATATTGCTAGACTTGGGAATTTTCCCCAGTGCCCTCCTGCTATTCATATAGGTTATTTATCATTACCAAGGGTAGTTGAGTCTATAGTTCTTTCATAAATTAATGTTTTCATTAATGTGTGTAGTGAAAGTCTAAAAAATTAAGCTGTTAGCACATGCGCCAAAAAACCTGTGAAAATGGCAAATTTTTTATTATTCATGATAATAAGGCTCTCCTCTCTTTTTCCTACGGCTCTCCCCACTCCTGTGAAATTTTATTCTCTTTAACAGACCAGCCTATACCAGTTTGTCTATCGTCAAGAGGTGATGTTGTGATATCATAGAAGTTTCTGGATACCTAAAGGACAGACTCCGTTGCTGAGATTTTCAAACTCCATGAAGTTTGGAATGGGTGGTTCCTTGTAATATCAACAACTCAAATTGTGTTCTGGGTTCTAAAACGAGAAAGCATTTTAGAAAAGCATAATAATGACAATAAGAAAGATTTTGTGTGCTATTTTTAAAAAATTATCAACTCACTAATTCATTTTGCCATGAATACATTCAACAGTATTAACTAAGCACCTGTTAAGAACCTGTCTTAAAATAAATAAATAAATAACTTGTCTTCCTGCTAGAGGTGCAAATAAAAAGGCAAAAAGATGACTAAAATGCAGTCTTGTTCTCAGGGAAGTCTAGAAGAAACCACACAACCAACATGACAATGGTGCCATGAGCTCCGTATCAGGAGTATGCATATGGAACATGAGAGGCACAAACTAGTAGAGTCCAAAATCTTCCAGGGGCCAGCAGAATGAAAAACATCATGAAAGCCTTCAAAGAAAGGGGGAAAATGTTAAAACTATGAAAGGGTAAAGACCTACGGCATGGGGACTTCTGGTGTGGAGGAAACCTGAGGGGTCATCTCAGAGGGTAACCGTGTGGGGCCTATGGGTGGCGCCGTGAGTGGTTCAGGATGGCAGGGGATGCAGCTGAAGAGTTGGAGACCAAATCAGGAAAGGCCTGACATTCCATGCCGGGAGTGTGATATTATCCTCTGAGGAGTGATTTGATACATAATTTGATGTGTCACTATTTCTCTGGGGAACCTCAACTAATACGAATGGGAAACCACCAAAAGGTTAAAACTGGGGAGTAATGTGATCAGTTGTACACTGTGGAGAGTAATGTCAGCGGAAGTTCATTCTTTTGTTAATTTTGTAAAAGGTATGTGCGTGTGTGCGCATGCGCGTGCGGGTACCTACTCTGTATTAGGTACTGGGAGGGCATTAAGGTTACAAACATAAAAAAAAAAAGTAAACACAACCTTGCCTCCTTAATGAGTTAAAGTACTTACAATATTCATTTGTTAGAAGGGAGATCAAGTAAGAGATTATTGAAAAACCCCATCAAGGAATAATGGGAGCAGAAATGACAGCTTGCTATAAGATGGGTTAGGGAGATATCACTAGCAAGACCTTAACAAAACAAATGAATGTAGGGTAGGGGTGATTTAAGAGTGAAAAATAAGGGCGCCTGGGTGGCTCAGTTGGTTGAGCGACTGCCTTCGGCTCAGGTCATGATCCTGGAATCCCTGGATCAAGTCCCACATCGGGCTCCCTGCTCGGCGAGGAGCCTGCTTCTCCCCCTAACCCTCCCCCCTCTCATGTACTTTCTCGCTCTCTCAAATAAATAAATAAATCTTTAAAAAAAAAAAAAAAGAGTGAAAAATAAGTGGAAGATGATCCCCAGGTTTCTGTCTTGAGAATAGCACAGAAATAGCCTTCAGAGTGGGACACCAAGCAATTCATCTCAAAGAGCTAAACTATACGGTACACAGATCTAGGTGCTTCATGAGTTGATTCGATTAGTAAAGGAATCCTATGGAGGAGATATTATTATCCTTCTGACTCTCCTGCAGATAAGGAGACTGACAATGGAGAAGGTTAAATGTCTAAACTGACACATCTTGCATGTGGCAGAGCTGAATACAAACTCAGATAGGACTGAAGCCAGCCCACATCCTTTCCCAGCCACGTGACCAGATGAGCGAGGAAACAGAAAGATACAGAGCTAGCAGTTCCTTTAAAAAGTAATTTTTTACAGCACAGCACCTTCATTTAGACTTTTACATGAATCTGCAGATCACCAGAGACAGTTTCCCTGTTTGATTCTTCTGGCATGTGAGTTTAGCATGATAAATTAACCAATCTTCTGAAAGTCATAACCAACACATACTTCCTGATTGACTGATTTATTGAATTAGAGAGGTTTTCTCTTATTGAACTACTTGTAAATCATTAACCCAACACTTCCTTTGCACCCTTTCAGCCACTGCAAAATGATTTCCATTAGGTATATTCACTGATGGTGTGAATGTACTTGGTTCTGATTTACACATGATAATCCTGTTCCAGCAATAATCCAGGTATTTAACATACAGGTGCTCTCACTGTACTTTTGAACATTATCTTAAGCATCATAAAGATATGCTGTGCCACTTTTTTTTTTTTTTTAAAGATTTTATTTATTTATTTGACAGAGAGACACAGCGAGAGAGGGAACACAAGCAGGGGGAGTGGGAGAGGGAGAAGCAGGTCTCCCACGGAGCAGGGAGCCCGATGCGGGGCTCGATCCCAGGACCCCGGGATCACGACCTGAGCCGAAGGCAGATGCTCAACGACTGACCACCCAGGCGCCCCGCCACTTTTTTTTTTCAACTGCAAAAACAGTTCTTCAAATCCAAATGATAGCCAATATTTATGTAGTACTTGTGTGTCAAGTACCCTTATATGTCCTTCATAGATACTGCTCATCTATTCTTGACAATGGCTTTATGAGATTATGATTATGATTATGATCTCCACCTTACAGATGGGAAACTGAGACATTAGGTAACTTCAAGGTCACAGGGCTAGAGAGCAGGCAGCAGAGCCAGAAGTAGACCCAGAGTCCAGAGTCAGCTCCTAACACTGCACTGCCTCTCATATAAAAGATTTTCATCTTTCAACCCTCAGTCTCCCACTTCCAGAATCAGTTGTATTCTTTCTCAGGTGATAGTAAGAAGCAAGAGTGATGGAATTCTAGGCTAGAATTCTGAGTCGCTGCAGTCTATTCAGTACAGATTTGAAGAAGCCTGAATCACCTGGATCATTTTCTTTCCCCGCCTTATAAATCCAGGAACTGACACCTTGAGTGGACTTCATGGCCCACCTTCGGCTCTGGAAGTAAAGCCAGGACTGAATTCCCTACTGCGCAGAGAGGGCAGTGCAAGATCGTCTGAAACTAACCAGTAATTAACCAGGGCTCAGAAGCGAAAGGTAACAGGGCTGAGAACACACATCTCAGGAATCAGGGACCTTGCCAATAATTTACCTGCCACATCATTAATGGGGACTTTGCACTTTTTATTGCAAGATTGAGACAGAGGAAAAAGCAAAAGGTTTGGATTTAGACAAGCCTAAGGGTTTGGGCGTGGCCCTGCCGTTTGCTTGGTGAGTGACCCCACAGAACACATCTAATCCCCCCGAGTCTGTTTTCTCATTTGTAAAAAAGAGACTAAAACTATTTTATTATGTTATATGAGATATAACTATGTAAACCATAAAAGCACTAATCAAAGACAAGATGTTATCATTATAGCTAAGCAACCAGAGGTGATTATCCTTGGTTGTTATGCACATGATCCAATGCGCTGCACCATTCTAAATATGGACTACTGGGTCACAACTTTTTTTTTTTAATGGGATAGGCCATATTTCATTAGTATTTATATGCATAGCAATACCTTTTAAATATACATTATATATATTATTTTAAAATTTTTTGTTTGTATTCTGCTTTCCAAAATACCTTATTTGGATAATTTGGTTTCTCCGTTTTGTATCTCTCCTTAGTATCTTGACCATATCGATGGTACCTAATGAACTCTTTTTCTGCGAGATGTGAAAAATCTGGATACTGGAAAAGAGGGGATACAGAAAGAGAGGAAATATTTTTGATGGGAAAATCCTCACATAAAGCTTGTTTGTTACAAAAGGGTTTAAATCATTTTTCCCTAGCCACTTATTATTGGGGGTCAGGGGTGTGCGTGTGTGTGGGTGTGTGCACGAGCGTGTGTATGTTCTTAGAAAAACTATGATCGTAAAACCTCTTTCTGAATTACCTTATAAAAATTATAATTATTGAATATTACATAAGAAAACAACAGTGAGGAAAAGAATCCATGTATCATCTTTTGTCAAAAGAGATCATTCAAATTTTTAAGAAATAGACCTATAGAAGTTTTACACTAGAAATTGAGTCTACAATTCAGGAAGCAGGTATTCTTTGGTTTTGTTTAAAGAAGAAGGAAATTATTGCAATTATAACTTCCAAGTTTCTATTTCTTCTGAAGAACATATTTTTAATGGCAAAGGCCCAGCATTCTGAAAAAGATTTTATTGTCTCAGAGAAAAATAATTTCCAGGTAAAATCTAGATACAGGTAACAATGTTAGTGAAAAATTATTACAAACTGACCTCTTTTAAGGGGTTTGGGACTCCAAATAACAGCTCTGAATAGAGAATAAAAAGTTCTGGAAGGAAATACAGCAAGTTCAAGATAATAGCTGCCTTGAAAAGTAGGCAGGAAAGGAAGTTAAGTCCAGAGGTGGTGGTTAAACTTAATCTGCAAAGGAGAAGTTTCATTTATATTAATACAGAGCCAATTTAAGTATGAGTATAAGGTTTTTCCTTCATTAATTAGACAACGCATAACTTCATTTATATTGTGCCCCTAGTATTTTTGAAAATCATTCAGATACAAAGCCCATGTAAGAACACATAATGATCATGCATATGAATAACCATATTTTTAATACCAGCACCAAAGTAAATGTATATAATTTTTACTCTTCTTTCATTCAAATGTGAAATACAGGCTTTGCATATCTTCCATATTTTAAAATGTGACCTATTTCTCATGTACTTTCTAAATGAGAAAATAGACACGAAAGTAATTTAAATATGGAAAGACTTCTGAAATGTAACATGAGTTACAAAAAAAAAGCATAATATAAGACACTTTCATAGAACTGGTTATATCTCTTGATTGAGAGATGCTCATTTTTCTTCAAAGTTTTGGATAAATGCATGGTGTCACAAAATGAGACGTCATTGCATTTAATACTGTAACAATATCTGAAAGACAAATTGAAAGACATAGTTCTTTCCTCCACCACAGATGGTACTACGAAGGAGGGAAGGGAAGGGAAAGAAAGGAAGGAAAAGAAAGGAAGGAAGGAAAGGAAAGGGAAGGGAAGGGAAGGGAAGAGAAGGGAAGGGAAGGGAAAGAAAGGAAGGAAAAGAAAGGAAGGAAGGGAAGGGAAGGGAAGGAAAGGAAAGGGAAGGGAAGGGAAGGGAAGGGAAGGGAAGGGAAGGGAAGGGAAGGGAAGGGAAAGAAAGCAAAGCACTCTGTGGATAAGATTGTACTCCTGGCATAGTCATGTGAATACCAAGACAAGAAGATGAGAACACTGACGCAAGGCTTTGATGATGATCAAACACTAATATGACATCTGCAGGTGATTCTTTGGGTCCTGGAGTCTACCCAGTGATTGCAATGCCCCTGTATTGAAAGTGTTCTCTATGAATGCTATTAATCTCCTGCTCTGAAGCTTTTATTAATTAATGTGAACTTAGATCCAATACTGATGGTTTTCTAAATTTGGAGACTAGAAATCAAGAATACGTTTGTAATAGTAATGGAAAATTCATGTGCATTTTTAAAAATCTAATTCAATAGCAAATGCTTTGGGAATTATCCCTTATGTATTAGAGGGAATTTTTGAATTAAGTTTATTTTAAAATTTTTCTTCCTGCTGTCTTTTATGTTTACCTATTTTTTACATTAATTAATCCAGAGACACTTACCAACTCTTTCAAATACTATTTAAAATATTCCATATGTTATATTTCAGTTAAATTTGATTCCTGGATCTAGGAGAAAACTAACATTAAATACAAGGGTAAAAAGTCCTTGGGATATAAGGTTTTGTTTACTAGAGAACCACAGTTAGCTCTAATCAAGATTTTGTTGATTTTTTAAGGTAGCCTCTAGTAAAGGATAGTAAATCATGTAATTGGGAAGTAATCATTGTTATTCTCTAGGGCAGTGAAAGGTAGCTCAATATACCACCCCAAAATATGCCACTTTGGCATATTGATTATTTTGAGTTGTAGGCACTTGAAAAACAGCAAAGGCAGGGAGAGTCTTTCTCTAAACTCCCCTCATCTGTCTAAAGACAGACCCTCCAAAAGGAACATATCTATTGTCATAGATCTCCCCAGGGGTTTCATCAACCAGGAAGGACCGACTCTTACCACAGGAGAGAAGATTAGAAGTCCATACCACACCCAGAAAACTCTGTCACAAACTATCATACTTCCCATCTGTTTTCCTGAGGACACGTCCATCTTTCCTGAAGTCATTTATTCTCCCTTGAAAGGTCTATGCTCCTCTTCCCCTTTCTCTACTAAGATAGTATTGAAGCCTGAATTCTATGAGTTACTCATTTTTTCCTGGGCATCTCTTATGTATACCTGAGTTGGACATGTTAATAAACTTGTTCATTTTTCCCTTGTTAATCTCTCTCATAGGGATCTCAGCTAAGAACTCACAGGGGTGGGAGGGGAATTATTTTTCCTCCCCTACAGTAGGATACCAGAAAAGTTATAAAAATTAAACAATAACATCACTTATACTGAGTGAGGCATAAGCTATATCCGACACAGCGCCTAAAAATTTTATTTCCAGTACTGTGTGGAAATGGGAATTGAAGAGAAGTCCTTTGATATGAAATCCACATATGTCTTCATGAAAGAACTTTCCCCTATTTACAAACAGATTTCTGCAAACCTGCCCCAAATGGCAACTACTAAAATTAAAATACAATTATGTTTGGTGTCTTGCAGGCCAATAAAGGGTAAGTGCAGATGATGTTTTCTCTTCTCTGGAATAATTCAAAAGCACACCAGGATCACTTTTTAATTTATTTCATTATAATGGTAAAATGTTCATAGTAAAAATCTCAAGCTGTTTGGAGGGTAAAAAGCAAAAATCAAAAGCCTCTTCTACCCAAAACAACCCTACAGTTTTACTCCACAGAGGTATATACTGTTTACAGTATCCTGTGCATCATTCCAAAATTCTTGTAACTTGCATTAATTTTTAAGTCCTCTCAAAGGGTAGAATTATCTCGATTTGGACTGAAATAAAAAGAAATGAGTAGGGGCGCCTGGGTGGCTCAGATGGTTAAGCGTCTGCCTTCGGCTCAGGTCATGATCCCAGGGTCCTGGGATCGAGCCCCGCATCAGGCTCCTTGCTTGGCGGGGAGCCTGCTTCTCCCTCACCCTCTACTGTTCCCCCAGCTTGTGCTCTCTTGCTCTCTCTGTCAACTAAATAAATAAATAAATCTTAAAAAAAAATGAGTAATGAATATGATGCAATTAATGCATCAGTTGAAAACTTTCTCATGTAGAACATTTTGATTTTTTGTGCATACATAGAGGGTATCTATGCAAACAGACATACAGGAATGACATTAACTATCACAAATGATCTAACCTTACTCAAAAGGAAAACTTACAAGTTACCAGAATATTACTATTTATCATCTAGAGAATCTTATACTGTCATAATGAAAAATCATTTTAAATATCAAGTTTTGAATATTTTGCATAAAAATGTTTATTCTGGGGTGCTTGGTTGGCTCAGTCAGGTAAGCATCCAACTCTTTTTTCTTTTAAGATTTTATTTATTTATTTCACAGAGAGAGAGAGAGCGAGAGCAGGAACACAACCAGGGGGAGTGGGAGAGGGAGAAGCAGGCTTCCTGCTGAGTAGGGAGCCAGATATGGGGCTCGATCCCAGGACCTGAGATCATAACCTGAGCCAAAGGCAGATGCTTAATGATTGAGCCACCCAGGCACCCCACATCCAACTCTGTTTTTTAAAAAAAAGATTTTATTTATTTATTTGAGAGAGAGAGAAAGCAAGAACAGGGGGAGGGGCAGAGAAAGAGGAAGAGGGACAAGCAGACTCCTCGCTGAGCCTGGAACCCCACACTGGCTAATTCAGGGGGCCCAAGGCAGGATGAAGAGCCAGAGGTAGGCCAATATGGGGCCTTGATCCCAACACCCCAAGACCATAACCTGAACCAAAGTCAGACTCATAACTGTCTGAGCTACCCACGTGCCCCTAAGCATCTGACTCTTGATTTCACCTCAGGTCATGATCTCAGGGTCATGAGATAGAGCTCTGTGTCAGGCTCCATGCTCAGTAGGGGTCTGCTTGAGATTCTTCCTCTCCCTTTTTCTCTGCCTCCCCCCGCACCTCACTCGCACACTCGCTCTCTCTCTCTCTCTCTAAGAAAAAAAATACTCTAAACTCTACTGGGAGAAAATCAATAACAATTGTTTCGGGATTGGATAAAACCCTGGCTAATTTTAATGCTATTTGTGGAAATCTTGTGTGTTTGATGGATAAATGTTTGCCCACTCAAACCATCTGCATCACCATTTTTAAAAACTTGTAACAAATGGCAGTATTAATTCCAAAACACAGTCTCCAAATAGGCCAAAGATTTCTGGAGAGCAATAGAACTGGCACAGACATTAGGAAATCTCTTTAGTGACATGAATGAAAAATGCAAAAGAAAATCTTTTTCATTCTAATGAAGGAAGAGAGGTAAGTATGGTAAGAGAGGTAAGTGTGGTAAGAAAGAATTTTGAGAACAGAATGGGCAGGATTCCAATTCACTTAATTATACCCAATTTATCTTCATTTGCAATGTATATTAATTTCAAACAGTTCTTCGTACTGAAACTAAGGACTTCTCAAAGTTACTAATAAATAATCCTCACAAATGCACAAATAATAAAATAGTTGTTAATAGGTATTTATTAACTCTCTATAGATCAAAATGAAATTACCTGAGAACGAAGACAAAATGATAAATGATCAACAGTGACAAAATAGTTTGATAAACCTGCTTCCCTGCTAAAAAAAAGTCTCCAATTTTAGCAGGATAAGGAATCTTAAGAAAGAATGCATAGCTCTGGGAAAGATCTTTGCCTATCTTAGCATATAGGTTTTCTGCAGCAAACGCATTTATGACAGTTTTTCTTCTTTAACCCTACAGAAAATAATTAATATAATATAATATAATATAATATATATGTATGGAGATATACATATATAAATAATATACATATATAATATATATATCTCCATCCTTCCTATTCTTTTTTTTTAAGATTTTATTTATTTATTTGAGAGAGGGAGAGCACAGATGGAGAGTAGGAGAGAGAAGCAGACTCCCTGCTGAGCAGAGAGCCCGACATGGGGCTGAGGACCTGAGGTCCTGGACCCTGAGATCATGGTCTCAGCTGCTTAGCCGACTGAGCCACCCAGGCGCCCGCCTCCTATTCTCTCATTACAGAAAATCACTAAAACCACGGGTAGCTCTGTGCTGGGGTGTGTACCTACCTGAGCCTTAAGAATACATCTGGTCCTTAACAAACTCATCTGGGCAGAGAAAAAAACGTCTTAAAAACAAAACTCAGATGTGGAAAAAGCCAGTTATCCAAATCTTGTTTTGCCTTTGACTTCACAGGACTCCTATATGGGATAAACTTTGAGGAATATGAAAAGAGAAGGATTTGGCTGAAAGAACAGAAGGATAAAATCAAAGTACAAAGTTGTGAGAAAGCCCAAAAAACATTTCACTGCTGTTGAAGCCGTTGGCTGTGCACTTTGAACAAAACCACGTTCACTCAGAGTTGTCAACTAAGTGAAGAAGCAAGTGATGCTAGGGATGGCCATTTTAATTGTTTTAACTGAATAATATAACTTACTTAAACTTGAAGAATTTTTTCTTTTTATCCAAAGCCAAAGTCAACTGATGTATATTATTGAATACTGCAAGATTATATTTACCATTAATACTGAATGTGGAGATTAATTAAGTATTCAAGTATGCTTGGGGTAACAAAAAAAATCACTATAGTGCTTGTTTGAATTTCTAAAAATCAAAATTTTACATATAAATAAGGATAGTCTACCTTAACTATAATACATCTACTTAAAGATGTCGTGTACTTATTACTCTAGTAATGCTATCATCATTCAGAAATATTTTTTAAACTCTCTTTATAATGAAATTTTGGGCATTGAAGAAAATTACCTCCAAACTTCCATAGGATTTTTTTTTAAAGATTTCATTTCTTTATTTGACAGAAGAGAGAAAGAGAGAGCGAGAGCAGGAACACAAGGGGGAGCGGGAGAGGGAGAAGCAGGCTTCCCTGCTGAGCAAGGAGCCCGACGTGGGGCTCGATCCCAAAACCCTGGGATCATAACCTGAGCCAAAGGCAGACGCTTAACGACTGAGCCACCCAGGCGCCCCTTCCATAGGATTTTTTTTTTTTTTTAAAGATTTTTTATTTATTTATTTGAGACAGAGAGAATGAGATACAGAGAGCATGAGAGGGAGGAGGGTCAGAGGGAGAAGCAGACTCCCCGCCGAGCAGGGAGCCCGACGCGGGACTCGATCCTGGGACTCCAGGATCATGACCTGAGCCGAAGGCAGTCGCTTAACCAACTGAGCCACCCAGGCGCCCTCCATAGGATTTTTAATGAAACTATTTTGTTGTAGCTACAAATCAATATCTCTCTTATGCAAAATTTTTAAAATAAATTTTAAAAATAAATATAAAAATAAATAAAATAAAATCATTCATAATTTCTTTACCACATTAACCTTTTTTTAACATTTGAATATATGTTCTTCCAGAATGTTCCTATGAATTTGTCACATGGAAATATTTTACATGATGGTATCATTCTATATATGCTTCCTTTTCCTTAATATATATGTTATATGTGATATACAACATATATACATATATAGTGCTTATATAATATACAATACATACATATATATAGTTAGTAATATGATTATATATATATTACTAGAACTTCCTAGGTTAATAAACATGCCTCATTAAAATCTTTGTTTATTAGTGAGTAGCGTTTTTATTGAATGGATCTAACAAAAATTTCTTAACACTGTTTTTCAAGCTACTTTCTGAAAGTCTTCCAAGATGTTCCAAATTACAAGAAGGGGAGAAGAGAGTGATGTGGATCAAACAAACTTAAAACAGTTGTAAAAGTCTTAACTGCAGGACTTCTCAGAGTGTTCAGTATGCTAATTCAAAACATGAACTTTCGGGCGCCTGGGTGGCTCAGTCGTTAAGCGTCTGCCTTCGGCTCAGGTCATGATTCCAGGGTCCTGGGATCGAGCCCGCGTCGGGCTCCCTGCTCAGCGGGAAGCCTGCTTCTCCCTCTCCCACTCCCCCTGCTTGTGTTCCCTCTCTCGCTGTCTCTCGCTCTCTGTCAAATAAATAAATAAAAATCTAAAAAAAAAAAAAAATCATGAACTTTCAAAAGTGGAATATTTTATGATGCATTTACAAAACAAAATAAGCCCTGGATTTTTTGTATTTGATAAAATCCTATTAATGCTCTGACTTACTCAATTTCTAAGGTATATACCTGAAAAAACTCTGATTTAATCATCTCCCTATCTTTGGGTTTTTAGGCTGTTTTAATTTTATTAACTATTCTTAATAATGCTTTGATAAACATTTTCAGAATTCACCTTTGAGCATTTTTCTGATTATTTCCTTCAAATAAGTGTTTAGACATAGATTGCCTGGCCTATTCACAGATTGAATGATTTGCTACAAATCATCAAATTGTACCCCAAAATCTATCAATTTACATATGGTACTTTCTGAGATGATTTTCCCATAAATTAATCAATACCTGTTATTACCATTCCTTAAATTAACTTTTATTTTTTCTTGCCCTAATTGCTTAGCCACTTTAGTCAAAAGTCTTATTTCTAGTTGACTGTTAGTAACCTCTTATGTAATAAACCACATCCACTTGGGGATATGGATAGAGTATAAGAAGAAATTAATCTATGGAGTCTCACAAATTGTCATTCCCTCTTCCCCTGGCTCATCTCTCATCATCACCACTGGTGCTCTATTTCATAAATTTAATTTCGATGGCACAGCAGGAAAGCCACACATGAAGTCACACCCGACTAACTTCTCTAGGTGAGTGGCATCCTGGCACCACACTGCAAAAATAAACATTAAAACACATATATTGAAGGTTTTCAAATCTCCTAACCTCTACCCGTTAATTGTCCCTGCTCTACAAAAATCATGCTAAAACTAATAGATAGTCTAACATCAGACCTCAAGGAAGAAGATAATTCTCCAACCAAGAATTTCCAATCATTCAGGGAAAACCAACACTATGAGAGAAGCAAAAAACTAAGAGTGGAAAAATTTGGTCTAATAAAACATAGGTAATAGAACACTCACAAATAAGAGTTTTGAATTTTGAAAGGGTTATTACATCTTCAAAAGAAAAATGGGAGAAAGGATGAACAAAAATAAAATCTTGCTATTTTCATTAGTTTTACTAAACCGACAAGAAAAAAAATTAATCCTTACCTTATATAATTGTTCCAATTATAGAAAAACAGAAAAAGCCACCCAAAACTTCACCTGTTAAGGCTCTCCTAACATTGGAATCAAAATCAGACAAGGACTGCATAAGAGAAGAATATTATGAACATAGATTGAAAAATCCTGAATAAAATATTAGCAAACTGAATATAGTAACATACAAACAAATTAATATAGCATAACTATAGTCTATCCAAAGAATAGAAAAATGGTTTAGTATGAGAAAATGTGTTACTGTAACATCTACATGAAAAATTTAAAGAACAAATTCTTTTTATCATAGAAGTTGATAAGGATTCAGAAGAAGTTGAAAAAGGATTCAATATGCTTCACTGTCCCTTCATACAAAACAAGAAAAGCTCTTAGCAATCCAGGAATAATAAGGAATATCCTATTCAATTAAAAACTTGCAGCAAACCTTATAGATAACAGTGGGATAGCAAAAAAAAAATTTGCTTAATATCACGAGCAACACAAATTTGTCACCACTCACAAATTTTTAAAATACAAAGACTCGCTAAGAGTGAAGGGAAACTGGGACTCTCACATACATTCTCTGTAACATAGCCACCTGTGAGGGGAGCTGTGATGTCTGTTAAAATAAGCACTTGGGCTCACTGTGTGACTAGCCAACTCTGTACACACCTGCACTCACACATGCACAGAAGAACAAAAAGGCCTGGAAATAGGTGAAGGGGGTTCAGAGCACACTTGTCTTGATGAGCCCTGAGTAACATACAGAATTGTTGAATTGCTATCTTGTACACCTGAAACTAATATAATACTATGTTAACTATACTGGAACTAAAATTTTAAAAATAAATAAAATTATTTTAAAAAAATAAGAAAGGCCGCTATGGGATGTATTCTACAATATTATTTATAATTGCTAAGAATTGGAAATAATCTATACTACAAAGCTACAGTAATCAAAACAGTATGATACAGGCACATAAATCAATGGGATAGAATAGAGAGCCCAGAAATAAACCCATGCATATGCGATCAATTAATCTACAACAAACGAGGCAAGAATATACAATGAGGAAAAGACAGTCTTTTCAATAAATGGTTTTGGGGAAACTGGACAGCCACATACAAAAGAATGAAACTGGACCACTATCTTGCACCACATACAAAATACATTTAAAATAGAGTATAGACTTGAATGTAAGACCTGAAACCATAAAACTTCCAGAAGAAAACAGTAGAAGTAAGCTCTTTGATTCTGAACTATTTACAATAGCTGAGATATGGAAGTAAACTAAGAGTCCATTGATAAATGAATGGATAAAAAAGAGGTGGTATACACACACACACACACACACACACACACACACACACACTGGACTATTACGAAGCCATAAAAAGTAGGAAATCTTGCCATCTGCTACAACATGGATGGACCTAGAGGGTCTTAGGCCAAGTGACATAATTCAGACAGAGAAAGACAAGTACCATATATGTGGAATCTTAAAAAACAAAACAAACAAAACAAAATAGAAACAGACTCATAAATAAAGGAAATTATTGGTGAGAAGAGAGGGGAGGGGTTGGGAGTCAGGTGAAATAGGTGAAGGAGATTAAGAGGTACAAACTTCCAGTTATGAAATAAGTAAATCATAGGGATGTAATGTACAACATAAGGAATATAGTCCATAATATTGTAAAACTTCACATGGTAACAGATGGTAACTAGACTTATAGGGAATCATTTCATTATATGTAAAAATAACAAATCACTATGAGGTACACCTGAAACTATTAGGCTATTGGATGTCAATTACACTTCGATTTTTTTAAAAGAGTCAGAAATAACTAAATGTCCATAAACAGAGGAGTTGTTAAATAAACCATGCTGTATCTACTGTATTACTAACACAGAGAAATCTCCAAGACATATGGTTGGGGAAAAGAGGAAAAGCAAATAGCAAAAAAATATGTACACTATGCTATATTCTACATTTTAAAAGAAGAGCAAACGAGGGTGCTTGGGTAGGTTCATTCAGTTAAGCGTCTGACTCTTGGTTTTGGCTCAGGTCGTGATCCAAGGCTTGTGGGATTGAGCCCCGCCTCAGGCTCCCTGCTCCGTGGGCAGGCTGCTTAGGATTCTCTCCCTCTCCCTCTGTCCATACCCTGCAAGCACTCTCGCTCTCTCTCTTTCTCTCTCTCTCAAATAAATAAGTACACCTAAAAAACAAACAAACAAAAAAAGCAGCTAACAATATCATGTGTTTTGGAGGCATGTACATACATGTATGTATATACATACAGATAATTGTGAAAGAATCCCCATCAAACTGATAATAGTTGCCATTTCTGAGAAGTGATTATGGATGTGGCCACAAAGGACTTTAGCTTCATCTGCAATGCTGAATGAGCCTAAATTGATATACTACATATGTAATTATACATAAATACATTTTTAATTATCAGAGGCCAATAGATGATATTTTCCCAAATTAATAAAACATTAAATTTGCTTACTTAATTTTTAAGAGAATGTTTCCACAATGACAGTAATCCCAAATTTCTAAGAAAGATACTAGACTTGTGAGGAGACCAGAATCAGCCTTATGACAGAAGGCTAATTACTTAGGAAGATACTTAGATAGTAGATAGACCAGAATTAGCCTTAAAACAAATCAGAACAAACAACAACTATAAAAAAACTCAGGAAATCGATTGCATCCCAGGTTTTTCCTTATACATTTTTTTAAAATTTTTTAAATGATTGTATTTATTTGAGAGAGAGAGAGCAAAAGAAGAGCGAGCATGGGTTGGGGGGGGTGGCAGAGGGAGAGGGAGAAGCAGACTCCCCGCTAAGCAGGGAGCCTGACACGGGGCTCAATCCCAGGACCCTGAGATCACGACCTGAGCTGAAGGCAGATGCTTAACTGACAGAGCCACCCAGGAGCCCTAAACATTATTTTTTGATCCTATAAAAATGGCAACTATGAATTCTAGATTCCTTTGCCCTAACCAATCTTGTTCTCCTATGTAGCTACTAGAGGTTCCCCAAATCTTCCTGGGGAAAAATCCCAGTTCTCATCTGCTATCGAACTTTTAGAGTCCTCTCAATCCCCATGCATCTTCTCCTCAGCCCAGAGAGAGAAGCGGGGTTCTCTAAGACAATGCAGTTGTATGGCTAGCACTGGGGGTCCATGGATGAAGAAGGGCGAGCCAGAATCCTACCATTCCATTACCAGTATTTGAGCTACAAAACAGGAGGGCTAAGTTTTGATCCCTGCCTTGCTCTGTTACTTGGTCAATCCTTGAAGTTTATTTCAACTTAGGAAATGAGTTGGAAAATAAGGAACTTAGATCTATCAGCTTCTTTCCAATTCTATAATGTGATGACTATGTTTCCCTGGTCAGCATGCACCTAAAAACACCATTATCTTTTAAAAGGTCTTGAGCCAACACCTGTCATGGTAATGTTGGGCCTGCCCTCTAAAATTCTATCCTTTGAGACATTAACCCCTAGTTTAATTACCAAATGTCAGAGAAAACTCTCTTATTGTGAAGTCACCTGGAATTAGAAAGTAACATGGGATAAGGGGAAAACACAGTATTATTTGACATGAATACTCAACCAGAAGCAGAAGGGGTGTTGTGTTTACATGAACCTTAATACAATCCCTTATAAAGATTCATTTGTGTGAAAGCAAAAGTTTCACAGCAAATTTGTTCAAACGACCTTTACTCAATTTCTCAGGAAGGCGTTTTGAACAAGGGTGTGTTATTTAACGCTAAGTACAGCTGGCCTTATTCATCGGCGAAGAACGGTTGGCTTCACGGAGGGCAAGAACTCACCTGTCCTAAAGTAATTCTTCCAAGAACTTATTATGGTACCACCTCCTCTCTTCCCCGTTCCAATTTCCCGGGGTTCAGGTCATGGCAGAGAAAATCAGAGTGTGAGTGACAGGAAAGCAAGCATACTAAAATGAGTTAGCACATAGAACAGTGTTGAAATAAATCTTAGGTTGTTAGAGACCAATGTGGGGTGCCAAACGAGAAGTGAGGGTGCCTCCAGGAACATCAGGCAGCCAAGCCAGGGGACATGGGGCATTACTAGGGAAGGGAAGGGAGGACAGAATGGGGTGCTCAAGAGGAAATACTTGGCAAGCTAAGTTGGATGAAGGAGGGGAGGCGGGAGGCGCCTTGGCTTAGGGTGAAACTTTTGCCAGAGGCTGTAATTAATTTTAATCATTTCAAAAGCCATTTTGCTAAATTATTTTCTGGTTTTTTTGCTTCACTACTTCTCATAAGTGGTGCTGACTCATCACATTTAACTCCACTCCAGGACTTCTCTGATTTTGTTTCTCCTGAGTGAACAAGTCAACATCGTACAAAAGGGCTTACTATCTAAAAGCAACGCCCACTGAAAGGAAGCGCCAGTTTGCCCGAGTCAACGCTAACTGGCATAATTGCATATCCTCCCCTTGTGTTTTGAGGATAATCACCAGCTCCACCTCACCCTGCCCCTCTGACAGCCCGAGGGAAATAAATTCGAACGAAATCACTCTCAGTAGTTATAATGGATATAAAAGCAGGATGGAAACTTCATGACTAACTACAAAAAAAAAAGAAGAAAAAAAAAAACAGATAATTGGACCCATGAGAGAGAGAGATGTATATGTTTATTCAAGCTTGTTGAAGTACCAGACTAAAACTTTCTGGGTTAGTTGCTGTCAATAACAGAGAGAATGAGAGAGTATCTTTTTAAGACTGAATGTTAGGCAATTGAAGGCTGAATTGATTCATGACGGATTGCTGTTGCTGGTCCAGTATCTTTGAGTTCCCCGGATAGTCACCCGGATTCCCACAGACAACAGGAATAACACTCAATGAATTCTATTGACTCTGAGGGTAAATTTGATAAATTCAAACATAAAGTCATTTATGTGGAATTGCTCCACCAAATATTATCTATAGAAGTTATTTTAAACGGCCTGGGCATCGATGATTTGTACTAACCACCTTTACCTGTGCTTTTTTTCAATAGTTCATTTTGCACCATCCAAATGTCAATTAGCCTCTTTCTTCAAAATTTGACACCTCCAATTCCCAGTTTCGATGCTGCTCTTAACTGAAAGGAAAAAAATATTAAAATTCACTTAATAGACATGCACTTCCTTTAAAGAGATTCATTGTCCTTTCTGGGAGCACAAAGTTGGACCCTTTTAAATCTCCATGGCAAAAGGCCTGATTCCTTTGATTTGAATTTAAGTGCTTCCATCATAAGCCCTGGAGAAAAAGATAAGAACTACTAAATAAACATACCTTTCCAAAGCAGTCAAAATAACACTTACTTTCACTTTTATTTGTGCTTGCTAAGTTTTCTTACTGCCATTTAAGGGGATAAAACTTTCTGAATTCTGGGCTCAATACAGGAATAGCCAAACGAGTTTTTCCAAGCATTCTAACAAAGAAGTGACTTAGAAGAGGTTTCTATTCCTGTTGTGCTCTAAGTCCTTCCGTGGCGTTAGAGTTTCTATAACTTTACAAAAAAAGCAAGCCAAAACCTGTTCTAAGAACTTTTTTTAATACATGAACTTGATACAGGATATAAAATGGTACATAAAGCCTAAGTATTACCCCTGTTGATCTTTTACTGACCCATCCTATGTCAATCCTATGTCATCCTATGACTATAGCTCTTATTGAGAGAATTAAAGACCTCAGGTGATCTCAAAAAAGGCAATCACTTCCGTGTTAAGCACCATTTACCTATGTTAAAATTACAACAGACACCCGCATGCAAAAGAAATAAATTAAATACCTACCTCACACTACCCCACACACATTTAGAAAAATTAACTCAAACTAGATCATAGGTTTAACTGTAAGAACTAAAACTATAAATAACATCAAAAGCACAAGTAACAAAAGGCAAAATAGATAAATTTACCTTCATCAAACTTAAAAACTTTTTTGCTGCATATCATGAAAGAAAACACAGAATAGGAGAAAATATTTATAAGTCAATCTGATAAGGGTCTCACACCCAGAAAACATAAAGAACTCTTACAACTTAATAATAAAAAAAGACAAACATCCCAATTAAAAATGGGGATTAATTTTTATAGGCATTTTTCCCCAAAATATGTACCAATGGCTAAGAACATGAAAAGATGCTCAAAATCATTTGTCACTGGGGAAATGCAAATCAAAACCACAATGAGATACCATTTCAAAACCACTAAGATGTTTACAGTAAAAAAAGATAATAAATTTTTCATGAGGTGATAGAGAAATTGGAATCCTCATGCATAGCTGGTGAGAATGTAAAATGGTACACCCGCTTTGGAAAACAGTGCAGCAGTTCCTCAAAATGTTAAACATAGAGTGACCCAATGATTCAACTCCTGGATAATAAATTAAAGAAAATTGAAAAGATATGTTCACACAAAGGCTTGTACATGAACGTTAATCACAGCATTATTCATAATAGCCAAAAAGTTGAAACAACCCAAATGTACAAAAACTGGTAAATGAATAAACAAAATGTGATATGTTCATATCCATACAATGAAATATTTGTCAACAAAAAGGAATGAAGCATTCACATATGCCACAACATGGATCAACTTGTAAAAGATCATGCAAACAAAAGAAGCCAGTCACAAATGGCCATGAGCACTTGGCGTGGAGTCTGCTTGAGAGTCTCTTTCTCCTTCTGCCCTTCTCCCCTGCTCACGTACACTCTCTCTCTCAAAATAAATAAATAAAATCTTTTTTAAAAGGGCCATATATTGTATGATTCCATGTAAAGAAAATGTCCAGAATTGGCAGACCTATATAGATAGATCAGTGGTTGTCTAGGGCTGGGCAGAAGTAGGAGAGGGGGAAATGAGGGGCACTGGTGGACAGTGACTGCCAAAGTATGTAAGCTTTTTTAGGAGGATGATAAAAATGTCCTAAAATTTGGGGTGCCTGGGTGGCTCAGTTGTTAAGCGTCTGCCTTCGGTTCAGGTCATGATCCCAGGGTCCTGGGATCGAGCCCTGCATTGGGCTCTCTGCTCCGCAGGAAGCCTGCCTCTCTCCCACTCCCCCTGCTTGTGTTCCCTCTCTCACTGTGTGTCTCTCTCTGTCAAATAAATAAATAAAATCTTAAAAAAAAAAAGTCCTAAAATTTGATTTGGTGAATGGTTGTACAATTATGTAAATACACTAAAAACCACTGGGTTGTACATGTTAAATTGTAAATGATATGCATATAAATTATATCTCCATAAAGCTGGTTTTTTTAAAGGCATGCATTAAAAAAAAAAAAAGATTATGCAGATAAAAAGTCACACCACCATGTTCTCCCTCTAAAGCTTCCATTCCGATACTGTACTCTCAATCATACAATGTTGCATGCATGGGATTCAATTCCACTGTATATCTGGTGTTCCTAAAACTTTGTTACTCCGTTATATATGAAATATTCTACTATTCAACACCAAGCAAAACTAAACTCTTTTGTTATGGGAAAAAATTAAAGCCAAATGTATTCCTCAATTATTTGGCAAGAATATTGTTGGAAGGGAAGTAAAAGAAAACTTATGATGCTATATGATGGGGGTCTTATGGCTTAGGGTAGTGTGGTATTCTTTTGAATCTCCGTGGTCGCATCCTGCAGAGACTCGGGGCTGAGTTAGCGATCACTCTCAGAATGTTCTAATACAGTCATTCATATTCTAGTATTGATCATCTTGTTCTGCTGGTTAGTGCACTGATATGGCTGAACCCACCACTGGATCCAGATTTGTCTGGGCATGGTTAATAGAGCATTGCTTTGGCCCCACGGAGAAGTGAGGAGCTCTGTGGAAAAAAATCTAATGGGAAGAGGGCAGTAGGCAGACCAGGTTAGCCCAACAGCCATGGTAGGTCAGGAGGGTGGAGTAAAGTGCTCTCTGGCCCCTGTCTCTCTGATTTGCCTTCCGGTCCCACCTCCCAGGGATTTATGTGTGACCTCTTTGACAGAGGGTAGACTGTAAGTAAGAACTGAAGAAAATAGATCTCTTTACCAAGAAGGAAATCATAAACATCTGGGCTTATAGCTTTACTTTCCTCACACATGCACTTCTACCCCCCAAAATAAAGTGTAGAACAGTGTGTACAGCACACAATCATTTGTGTAGAATGCAAGTGTATTTATTTTGTATTCACTGGTATATACGCAGAATAATTCTGAAAAGATTAACAAGAACTAATAACATATGTTAACTCATGAGGGGAGTTTGGGGTCCAGAGATAGGTACGAGAGGGAGGGTTTTAGTATTTTCTTTTGTATATCTTCTGTACTTTACAATTTTTTGAACTATATGGGTATATTATCTATTCAAAAATAAAATTAAAATTAAAAGTGCCATTTACATACATAGGGAATATATACACATATATTCATAAATATATGGTCATATACATATATTTATATACATAATTTATATACACAAAAATATACCTACACGTGTATGTATATATATGTGTATATGTGTACGTGTGTGTGGGACTGGGACAACTCTATTTACCTGAAAAACACAAAATAATCAACTGAAAAATTATCAAAAGCCATAAGAGGACTTACTAATGCGATACTTAAAAAAAAAAATTAGTTCACAAAAACTGATAACTTTCCTATATTAAACAAATACACATATATAATGCCAAACAAGAAATGTTACCATTCAAAAAAGCATCACAGCTATAAAATAATAGAAATAAATGGATAAACATATTCTGAAATAAGACCTAGGTAAAGAAAACTTGAAGATTCTAATAAGGAATACATAAATAGAAATATATCTTGTTCTTAGGTATAAATACACAATATGGCAAAGACAGCAGATCCCCCTGAATTAATTCATAAATTCAATATGATTACCAACAAAAGTACAAATGAAATTGTATGCTTTGGAACTTGATAAGAATCCTATGGGGAAAATGGAAAATAAAGGTGTAGAAGCGTAAGGATGCTAGGATAGCTATAATAAACATGAAAGAGTGGTCATGGAGAGCTAGCCCTTCATATAGCTAAAACATATACTTTAAAATATGACAGTGCTTTAGGAACAAAGGACAGAATCCCCAACTAGGGTCAAATGCCTGTGACCATTTAATATATGATAAAGATGGCTTTACAAATTAGCTGGAAAAGGATGGTTACATCAATAGTGATACTGAGAAAATTAGTCATTTGTGAAGGGAATATTGAGATACTTTATATAAAAATACATTTCAAATATATGAAAAAATTCAAAATAAAATAAGAAACCAGAACTATACTATGAAAACAATGGGCCCTGGGGAAAAAAACAAACACAAAAACTTGGAATGGAAAGGCCTTTTTTTTTTTTTAAGATTTATTTATTTATTTTAGAGACAGAAGGAGCACAAACAGGGGTAGGATCCAGGTCCCAGGATCGAGAGGGAGGGACAGAATCTCAACTAGACTCCGCACTGAGTGCAGAGCCCAACACAGGGCTCGGATCTCATGACCTGAGCATAAACTGAGAGTCACATGCTTAACCAACTGGGCCACCCCAAGGCCATTCTAAAAAGACATAAAATCCAGAACCCTATAAAAGAAATAATTAATAGATTTGCTTTCATAAACATTACCAATTTCCACATAGCAAGAAATTTAATTAACAAAGTCAAAAGATGAATAAAACACTGAGTTTATTTACAACACATGTAAATATGTTTTAATTGCTTTAATATACAATTGCCAAGCAAACCACTAGAAAAAATAGGCAAATAGAAACACTGACTCAAGACAGAAAAAAGATAAATCATATACCTTGGACTGTGAAACAGAAATGAAGTACATTTTTTTATCTTTTAATATGCAAAGATGAAAATATTGATAACAGTGTTGGCGAATCATCGAAAAATAGGAACTATGAGTTCAGTGAAAATAGTGCAGTCTCTTTGGAGGGTTATTTGGCAATATCTATGTTATCAAAATTCTAAAGGCAAGGGCGCCTAGGTGGCTTGGTTGGTTAAGCGTCTGCTTTCAGCTCAGGTCATGATCCCAGGGTCCTGGGATCAAGCCCCACGTAGGGCTCCTTGCTCAGCAGGGAGCCTGCTTCTCCCTCTGACCCTCCAACCCACTTTTGCGCTGGTGCTCTCTCACTCGCTCTCTCTCAAATATATAAATAAAATATTTTTTAACAAAATTCTGAAGGCACACGTTTCATTCAACAACTCTGCAGAGAAACGCATTTAAGTAGGCAAAAATGGAGGTGGAGGGTATTCATTTAAGAAATTAAACCAAATATTAGATAAAATGTGGATGTCCATTGATACAAACCTGATTAAGTAAATAAATGCATATTATACCACTGTTAAATATAATGAAATAGATCCAAAATTGATATGGAAAAAAATCTCCAAAATAAATGTTCAGTAAAAATACCACTATATATATATATTCATCATATATGTATATGTACATTAAATATACACGTGTATATTATAGATAGTGTATAATATATTTCTGTTTATGCAAAATTAGTTTCATATATTTTTGCAACTATGTCACTTACATATTTTACATATATGGAAAATTCTGTGAAAATGAATCAGAAACCATTAACAGGGGTTGCTTCTGCAGCAGGGGTGGGGTTGGAAGGTAGTGCTATAGGATATGTGGGAGACTCTTTTCATTGTACAGTTTGAGTGTTTTTACCAAGTGTGTGTGTTTAATCACAATAACTATTTCAAGATAAATAATTTAATCATTTGAAAATGTAATCATACATATATAATACTGGACCAAAAGCTATCTTAATTGCTTCTTTACTGCAGGAATCATAACTTAGACACAGTTACAGGCAACTTACAGCCAGCTGTCTGCTGGAATTTCTGACCATTGATCTGCTTTCTTCTAAGGTGAGTTAAGGGTGTTTATGAGCAGGAAGCAGATCTAATCTTTATTGCCAGTTTCTATCAGCTCAAAGGTCAGACTAAAAGATAATGCAACTAAGCATGCCATGCAGCAGCTAACTGGAGGGCATTGGCCAAAACTTCCCACTAGGTTTCTGATTGTTTAAAAAGTGATTACCCAAGAAGAGCCCATTCTGCAAAACAACTAATATGGCACTATTCAAGACTTGCACTTGCGATTATCCACATTTAGCTGGGAAATAACAACACACACAAAAATGTAACACCCCTCTGCGGTACTCATCCCGCAACCTAAAGAGTTAAGCTACATTTGGTACTATACAAGCAAACCACGGTAAATCCTTGAGATCAAGATTTAGGTGATGGGGTGGGAGGCACCTGGATGGCTCGGTTGGTTAAGCATCTGCCTCCAGGGTCCTGGGATCAAGGGTCCTGGGATGGAGCCCCCTGTCGGGCTCCCCGCTCAGTGGGGAATCTGCTTTGCCCTCTCCCTCTGCCGCTCCCTCCCCCCACCACTTGTGTGCTCTCTCTCTCTCTCTCTCCCTCATGTTCTCTCTTTCTCTCTCTCTCAAATAAATAACTAAAATCTTAAGAAAAATAAAAATTTAGGTGATGGTATAGTTCTGGTCCCAAATCCAAATTCAAAGTCCAGGTCCACAGCCAGAGAGAAAGGGATCGTCAGTGCTTCTCCCAGGGCCACTTTCTAAGAGTGGAACCATTAGAAGGACCCCTTCTAGAGACTTTTGGCCCCAAGTACTGACTTTGCCTCGTCAGAGTTTCTAGAAGTATCAAGCAATTGCTGGAAAGTCTCCTAATATTAGACCCTGCTCAGTATAACACCAAGAAAGTCTCAGAGGAAGGTATCCTAATTAAAGCAACATGTTTATCATAAGGAAAAACAAAACAATAATAGTATTTATCTTTGAGAAAGTAAACTGGAATACCAGGGTTTGGGGCAGTAGGAGAATTTATTTGCATGGTATACACTTTTACCATACATATACCTTTTATTAAGTGGTTTGATATATCTATTTAAATATAGAAATTTTCAGAAATAATAGTGTGCTTTTCAAACATTAGGACAATTAACGGTTGTGGTATGTTATGTCAAAAGGTACCATTCCGATCTTTATGCTTGTGTCTTTTACCTGCCTCTTTACCTTTTGATGATTCCATTCCTATATTATTTAGTTGTGAGCTATGGTGATTTCCAGGAGGATTAACTCAGAAATGCTTCTATCCCATCTTGTTTTCTACTCACTCACACGGCACGTAATATCTGATTTATTGTCCTATCCCTCACCACCCCACATACTGGGTTCTCATTGCATGTTTTGTATGTTAGGTGAGTCTGAATGACTGTCATGCCAATATTGACCTCTGAAGAATCCTATGGTTCAAATTTATCAATAAAAGAACTACTATCCAAAAAACTTACTACCTCTACTATTATCATTATTTAAAAAAAAGAAAAAAAGTCATCTTCTACTTGCTATAATTCGTAAGTGAGTAGATATTAGTATTTTTTATACCCACTCTGGGGAAGGGGGAGAGTGTGTAAATGAATTTACATACAATTCTGTATATAGCAGGGCATTCAGAGGGTGTATCAAGTCTTCCCATGGATTACTTTGGTTTCAGTAAAACTCAGATTAAGACCCTCTATTTCAACCAAATCTCTGTGTACCACAAAATGTTCATCTCAACTCAAATTATGTAGGTTCTTGTTAAAGACCTTGTGAAAGGGTTTGTAAGCATTCTCATACACTGTGTCTCAACAACAGGTAAGTCTACATAGAAGAAGATTGACTTTTTTAAAAAGCAATTACTACATGTAAAATAAAGTGTTTTTGTTTGTTTAATTTTTGGTGGGAAAGTAAGCAAATAGTTGTGGGAAATTAATATTTAGTGAAAGAAACAGCAACTGAGACCATCCTATTTTAACAAGTATGATGCTGTCTTATGAAAGGAACATTTCTGAAGAGCCACATAGAAACTAATCATTTCTGTTTGGATTATTTTGTATTACTTGTCATACAGTAAGATTGCTAATCCCACCTTCTGTGTTCACATGTGCTGTAACTGCACAATTATCTGCTCTGCAAACACAAGGTGTAGTGAGTGGAAAAGCCTGTACATCCATCAACAGCCTTCTTATACTCTAGGTTAATGCGCGGCCAACCAAAAGGCAAAAATCGAACATATTGCTCGTTCTCTGTAAAATAGGCACTGATTTAAGTTTATTATTATATTAACAGATGAAAAGATCGCCAGGGAAGTACAATCCACCTCTTGAAACAATCGCTGCCAAGTGAATAATATAAAGTAAAAAAAGAATTATTTAAAGTTCAAATTAAAATAAATTTTCAAGCCCTGAGAAAAGCATAAATTGGTATTTTCAAGATTGCCTTGCCATAATCATCAGTCTTTTGATAAAGGAAAAAGTGCTGAGGGAATTAAAAAAAAAAATTCTTCTTTGCCTCAATACACATTTCTTTCTTGGATTCTATTTTCGTATAAAAAATAAATTCTGTCTGGAGTCTGGGTTTTTAAGTTTGGGTGTGATAAGAGACTCCACCCCATATCTGGGTCAGGTGTGGCCTCACATCAATGCGGCCTTCATCCCAGGCTCCTGAACACTCATGAAGTTTCTTCTTCTAGCTAATGTTGCTTTTCCAAATCTCTCCAAAACTAAATCTAAAGAAATAAAATGCAACAGGAAGAGAGGATTCACAGAATTAGCAAATGGGTCTTAATAGTTTGTTTAGTTTTCAATAATAGTCTAAAGTGGGGCTTTTCTCAGTACCCAGTGTAAGGGGTTTGGAAGAGCTCTATAGCCCAGATACAGCGTGAAGTTCAAAAAGACTGAAGGGAAATTCATCAAAATTAAGAGCATAATTGTAAAGGAAAATTAAAATTTATTTCAATAAATTTCTTTGAATGTCTGCATGAAAGTTTACTCCACACATCTGTAGTCTTCCTTATTTCTCTCTTCTGGTTTTAGATTCTGTTTTCCAAGTAACATTAATTAATCATTAAGAAAGATCACAGAAGAGGTTTAAACAATAATGATCATTATTCAGAGACACTTCAAGTTAAAACATGTCCTAGAGAACACACTATAAATTTTGGACCTCTGACCTACAAACCTTGTTAACTTAGATTACAGGAATTAGTCCTCTTCTCCATTTCTCCAATGTTCACTGGTGTACAAATCAGGATTTCAACAGGAAACAGATGGTGTAGGATAATTTGAGGAGGATTTATTTACAAAGGGACTATTTACAGAAGCGTGGGTGTAGGAGAATCACAAAGAGTAGTGCAAGAATGCTGAGCTGGTCACAATGAGTTAACACACCCCTAGGTCCATAAGGACAAGGAGAAAGGAGCAATCGGTGGAACTGGAAGGAGAAAGTCATACAGAGATGTCCACCTTGAAAGGCTGAGCGACCTTTCACACAAGTAGCCCTAGGACATCTAGCAAAGAGGTCATTCTCTTTACCTCCCCTGATTTACAACCAGCAGCAAGCATTGAGGGAATGGGAGCTTAAATGGCCTCAGTCAAAAATGCCACTCTACAAAATCTCTCCACAAGACACCAAGGAGAACGAATAACTGGATTTCCTACAGGGGTTACCCAACAGCCAAACCTAACCAAAAGCCAGAAGGTGCAGGAGCCAACTGACAAAGTATAAATGAGTCAACTTCCTGGGGTAAAGTTCAAGATGAAAAACTGGAAGCCCAATAAGATACACAACACACAGGATTAAATCCCTGTGCCTGCACGTGTTCCTTAACATACAAATATACTCACACATATAACTTGAACTTCTCAGAAAAGAATTTTCTCTGGAAATTTACACTTTTGATGTCTTGCACACTCAAAATATCTACCATCAGATACTTCAGAGATTTAGTACCGCTGATAATCTATTAATGTGAGGTAGCATTGGTAGCAAACTAGAAAGGAGAAAAAAGGAAACCAACATTTTTGAATACCAGCCCTTTGTATATCATACCTCAGCTAATCTTCAAAATGACCCTATGATTTTAAATTATTATCCAATCTTTAGAGATGAGACTCAAATAATTTAAAGAATTTGTCCAAAGACACACCAAAAATACAAGGCGAATCATTGAACCCAGGCCTGTTTAATTGTAAAATTCATTCAGCTGATCCCTCACCACATTGCTTATTGTTAACCCACTGTATTTGAGTACTCTAACCCAAAATAGTTGAACATCTTCCTAGCAGAATGTAGGGAGAGCAAAAGTCACCCAAAGATATCAAGGAGAATATTCATTGTACAGGGTCCATGTCTATCTGGTAGAATATTAAAGGGAGAAAGAATCCTGTGAGTAAAGGGAGTAGGGCAGTTACAAGAGGCTGGATATCTAGGGAGAAAGGAAACGAGAAAGAGACATTAAATACAATCTCTGAGTTCTTCCCACTTCCCTATCCTGCTGAGCCAGCCCTGCCACTTTTCAGCACCTATGGACTTTGGCTCTGAGGTCTACACCCTTCCACAAAGGAAGCATTTTATTATGTCTGCAATGAGGCAATGCCTCGCCCCTAATAATAATTTTACCAGCATCCCATCTTCCCCTACTCCTACCTGCTGTAAGGCAGCAGTGTGCAATGGTCAATTGATCATAGGCTCACAGCAATGACCCTGGGGGCCAATGACTCCCTCAGTCACACCTGCCTTTGGACACATGTGCTCTCAGAGTAAAACAAAAATCATGCCTACTCAGGGAGGAGGATGTCGTTCCCAATACATTTACATCTTGATACCACTAAATGAGCCAGGGACTCCAGACAGACCTAATGATTTCATATGAATGTGCTAGCAGACTCTGGGGATTACTTTGCTTAGAGAACAATGTGGAGCCCCAAATGAGTAAATCCTCTTTTGCTTTGAGGAGTCTGCAAGCATGTTCTCTGACCACAAATAAGAAAACCCACATATCTGTGCTTTTTCCCCAAAGGCAAAAATGACAAAATGGAAGTGACTAGTAAGAAAGATGATGGAGGGGGCACCTGAGTGGCTGTCGGTTGAGCATCCAACTCTTGATTTCGGCTCAGGTCATAATCTCAGGGTCCTGGGATCAAGTCCCCCATGGGGCTCCATGCTCAGCAGGGAGTGTGCTTGAGATTCTCTCCTTCTCCCTCTGCCTCTGCCCCTCCCCCCACTCTCTATCTCTCTCTAAAATAAATAAATAAATCATTTTTTAAAGATTTTATTTATTCATTTAAGAGAGAGAGAGACAGAGAGAGCACAAGCAGGGGGGAGAGGCAGAAACAGACTCCCCACTGAGCTGGGAGCCCGAGGCGGGGCTCAATCCCAGGACCTGTAGATCACGACCTGAGCCCAAGGCAGGCATCCAACCACCTGGGCCACCCAGGTGCCCCTAAATACATAAATCTTAAAAAAATTAAAAAGAGGGTTGCCTCAGTGGCTCAGTCTGTTGAGCATCTGCCTTCAGCTCAGGTCATGATCCCAGGGTCCTGGGTTCGAGCCCCACATCGTGCTCCCTGCTCAGCAGGGAGCCTGCTTCTCCCTCTCCCTCTGCCTACCGCTCCCCCCACTTATACTCTCTCTCTCTGTCAAATAAATAAATAAAATTTTTTAAAAAGAGAAAGATAATGGAGTTATAGTCTTTTCAAAAAAATTTTTAAGCATAAACTCAATGCCCTGCTATAAGCATTCAATGTTTTCTTTTTTAGAATAGAGTTCAAAACCTCTAAAAACAGAATGCAAAGAAATGACTTCCAGGGCTCGGCAGCCACTCCCTGAGTCAATGGGGAATCACTAGCAGTACTTTCATTTTTGACTCAAACTCCACAGTTGCCATAAGGCCAAACATTCCCCTACCTTCTTCAGTTTCTACACTGGATTCTATACAACTTATCTGTGAATATTCTGTTTACCCAGCTAGCCTTCCTGCCTGAGCTGTGAAATCATTTTAGATAGCTAACTGGATAAAGAGCTTAAAATAGGGTAGCCTTTATTCTTTATCAGCTTAAAATTGCCAACTAGCAGCCAACTTGGTCTTTGGATAAATGCAAAAAATGCTTTTGAGCTATTTACATTTTCTTTGCCATCCATGGAATAATGTGATTCGGAACTAATTTAAATAAAAGAGACTCGGGCGCCTGGGTGGCTCAGTCGGTTAAGCGACTGCCTTCGGCTCAGGTCATGATCCTGGAGTCCCGGGATCGAGTCCCGCATCGGGCTCCCTGCTCAGCAGGGGGTCTGCTTCTCCCTCTGACCCTTCCCCTTCTCATGCTCTCTCTATCTCATTCTCTCTCTCAAATAAATAAATAAAATCTTTAAAATAAATAAATAAATAAATAAAAGAGACTCTATTTAAACTCATGGAATATTTTTTGATTAAATATCTGATGGGCTCAGCCTCCTTACTCAAATGGTTCAAAAACTGTGAGTTGGTGAATTGTTTGGAAATTAAGGGATAGTTTGAAAATATTGTCCCTCCATTAAATTCATAGATTATAGAATATTTATATTATGATCCATAGGTAGACATGTAAGAGTCTGTGTCTTGATGAAAGAGGCCCTAATCTATGAGTAAGAAACACAGGATTTGAGCCATGTCTCTGCCACAAATTACCTGGGATATTCTGGTAATGTCACTTAAAACTCCATGCCTCAGAGTCCTCTGTAAAGTGAAAAAGTTGGACCAATACATAGTTTTCAAATCAGGATGTGAAGAGCACACACTCTCAACTGGTGATGGCAGCCATTGTTGGAGGGGGCAGTTGGGGTTCCATCAACCCCATGACCTCCCTTCACGACCATCAGAGCAGATCCACATTTTGTTTCTGTGTAAAATTTTGGTTGAAGACCCACTTTCAAAATGTTGAAAAGCTTTGACTATAGTATCTGTTTGATCAAATTCGGTGACTCTGGATTCTTATTTCCATTGACATGTAGGTATGCTTCTTTGCAAAGTAAATATAATTCCCTCTGCTGTATTAAATAAGTATAAAAAATCAATGTGCCCCATAAGATACATGTAGGACGATGATAACCTTATTTTATTCCTCTGAAGATGGGCAAACTCCTCTGCTTGGATAGATTTCTATAATTTCTTTCTTCTAGCAATGCTTTACTATTTATATGTAAATAGTTTGAAAAGACCTAAATGGATTTTCAAAATTGGGTAGGAACTAACTAGGAACTGGCAGAATGACATCTCTCTTTGAAATGACTGAATTATGTCATTGGTCCTTCAAAAAACACACACACACATATCCTTAGAAACATGGCTGCATTTAGACAAGTAAACTCCATCAATGATCAAGAAAAACAAAGCAGGGTGGTAGAAGTACAGCCAGGATTGGGAAAGGGGTGTGATTTTTGTGGTTCATTTCTCTCAGTTTGGAACAAAAATGGGATAGGCCTGGACCTCACTCAGTTAAAGCTGCTCTGGAGGTCAGCACACCGATATGTGTGTGCAGGTGTGTGGGGGTGGAGCAGGGAGAGGGAAGAAAAGGCTAAATCCCTGGGGAAGAGCCCAAAGGAGGCATGCTTATGCTATCAGTCCAAGGAGAACTGCTGCAGTCAGAAGGGCCCAAAGCCCAAAGAACCCTGGGGGCCAATCCTCACACTGCAATGAGTAAGCTGAAGATAAAGAGGGGAGGCACAGAGTGGTGTTAGAATCACAGCACAGGAGAGGTGAAGGCTGTGAGAAAATACATTTCCTAAACAATGCTCTTCTCATGTCACATCATTTTCAGGGCTTGCCACGCTTTTGATGAACTGGAACCTATCCTGATCACTTTGTCCTTAAAGTGCACCACACCTCGTGGAAGATGTACAATCTTGTGTGCGTGTGCGAAAAACAGGACGGGGGGAGCACTATATGATTTCAATTACTTCGACATGTTAGTGCTTTGGATATAATAATAACTTGTGTATTTTAATAATTTCATGACATTTCTTTGGATCATAAGACATGTCCTCGTGTCAAACAAAACTAAAGAAAACTGAATTTTTAAAGTACTTTGTAGGCTCTTAATCCAACTGTAATTCCATCTCCCATCAATATACATTATTTTTAATCTTACTAATAAGATTGAATATATTTTATATAGTTTGAACTTTTTCTTGTGGTTTTAAATATTCCACAAAAATTCTACCAATATACTGTTGCTAATATAACTATAATTTTTCACAAAACAAAGCCATAAGTTAAAAAAAAACTACTACTGCTTCCTTAAAAATATACTTTCGAAATAAGGAAAAATTGGTCTTAGTCAAAATTTGTGACTGGCCCTTAAGTTGAAATAAACATGAGCTTCTGCCCTTTCTCAAAAAGCAGTGGAGAGGAATTTTGCCCTCAGAATTGGGTTTCATAAGCCTTGATTCCTGGCCTCTACACAGTCTCATAAGTCAAAAGAATGTCAGATTTACCATATTTCTCAACTGTCACATATACAAAGGACCACTTATGACTTTCACAATTAAAAAAGGCAATAGCAGGTTTTGACAATACATGCAATTTGCCTAAAGAGAAATGTCATTATTCTCACTTTTATTAACAACATTGTGTTGGCGGGGGACGGGGGCGGGGGGGGGGGGTGTAGAGCACCATATATTATTTTGACATAAGAAAGGTAACAAGAAATTGGCTGGGAACTGAGTGATCCATGTCGTGAAGATATGGAGACAGCTGAATGTTCTGTCTGCAGATGTTTTCTTAGCCTTTGAAGCAGAAGCAACCTGGATTTTTATCTACACAACTATAGAAATGTTACTTCTCTCATGATTTCCTTCATTGAAACATAGGGAGAAATCATAGATTGTATTTTCATCATGTAACTCCTCACAAAAGACATTGGATATCGGACAACCCCCAAGCCAACTAGGTCATCACTATGTTTTCAGAGAAGGTACGCTTACCTGTTTTTGGAGGATGGGAGCACTAAAATATAATGTCTCTTGAGTTAAATTTCTCCTCGTAACCTAAGGCCAAAAGAATTTCTAAATGGACTATGAAAGAAACTAAACAGGCCATCAGGAAAATTGGTCACTTGTAGCATTTTTAATAGTCATTGATGATCCTACTAGCCATGAATGCATTTGTACATTTAAGTATATATTTTAAGCTAATGGATTATGTAAGCAGATTTCAGATTAGCAGTTTTATGACTACTGATTGTGAATGGGACATATTCTTTTGCTGGCAGCACTACTAAAAACTAAATGAAAATCAGAAGCTCAAGTCTATCAATTAAATGGACAACTCATATTTCAAAGTAAAAAATAATGGGAGATATGATTGTTTTAGGTGAGAGTCCCCGAGGAAAAGACTAAGGAAGAGAAATTCTGGGGGCGCCTGGGTGGCTCAGTCGGTTAAGTGACTGCCTTCGGCTCGGGTCATGATCCCAGGGTCCTGGGATCAAGCCCTGCATCAGGCTCCCTGCTCCGCGGGAGGCCTGCTTCTCCCTCTCACACTCCCCCTGCTTGTGTTACCTCTCTCGCTGTGTCTCTCTCTGTCAAATAAATAAATAAAATCTTTAAAAAAAAAAAAAAAGACTAAGGAAGAGACATTCTGTGTGCGGTAAATCTTACTGGAGGATGCTCTGGGGATAAATTCCCTTTAAGGGAGTGAGAGAAGTAGCATTGGGCAGAAGCTGAACTTCGGTGCAACAGATGATTCACCAGATCCCACATGGTGCTACGAACATGGAACACTCTTTTCAGAGTTGTCCCAGGTGAGGCAATACTGCTGAGCCTCCACTATCCCACTCCCCTGCCTCCACCAGTCCCTGGACATGGTCTACCTCTGGTGAGAGTTTGTAAACAGAGGGCAATGTCCTGAGAGGTACTCAGATGTGAGCCGTAAGCAGGTGGTACAATGAGAACTTTGATGATAAAGGAGGCATCTGGTTAGCACACCACAGCATCTACCAGAATGATTAAATTTGGACAAAGCCTAGGATTTTCAGAACGTTATTTCAAGTGAAGTAGCAATTATATTTAGTTTGGCAAACTAAAGAGTTTAAACGTTAAACTTTAGCATCTCTAGAATAACAATCATCAATACCTCTCATAAACTGACATGAAATAAAATTTGAAGAGAGAACTGACAGAATAAATCATTATCTTAAAAAATCATTTCTAAGAAACTAATCATCTTTGGTGCTTTGATAGAATCCATGCAGCCAAACCTCTGGAATTCTGAACCGCAAACCGTTCTTAGGATTTATCTCTGAATTACCTAATGAGAAGAACAATAAAACAGTAATTCTTGCTTCCTAACAGCTTTTTAATTTTAACCTGGTGTCCCAGGTCCCTGATTTTGGAGTGTGGTTTGGTTCTTAACAAGAGCCCACTCAGATGAATGGCATGAGAGGTGGGGGTGGGGAAGAATATTGTGTACATAGTGGAATTAGAGAAGACAAACATTTTCAAGATACTGGACAATTCTAATTTTTGTTTCCATCTGTGAAATGGAGTAACATTTGCATTAGATCACAAGGCCCTAGGAGTTCATTCTCTCCTAATGCTAGATTTAGCTCCAATTAAAAAAAAAAAAAAAAATCCAGGAGGGGCACCTGAATGGCTCAGTCAGTTAAGCGTCTGCCTTTACCTCGGATCATGATCCCAGGGTCCTGGGATCAAGCCCCGCATTGGGCTCCCTGCTCAGTGGGGAGCCTGCTTCTCCCTCTGCTGCTTCCCCCGCTTGTGTGCTCTTTCTCTCTCTCTCTCTCTGTCAAATAAACAAAATCTTAAAAAAAAAAAAAAAATCCAGAAGGTGTCTTTTATCTTCTAGGCCCCAGAACAACTGAACTCAACAAATGAACTTTAAAAGAAGAACGAGTACAGGTCACTTTCTAAAAACCACAATAGGAGTTTATGTACCGTTTCTGAAAAAGAAACGTGCATATTTTCAGACTACATTTGAATTTTCTTGAAACATTTTCCTAATCTGGGGGGAAAAAATATCATTTGGCTGTGACATGTGCTAAAGCAACATATTTCAATGGGATAGTTCCTACACATCATACGAAAACTGTAAAGAATGGTATCTTTTGGAGTTCTGGAAAAGAACAAAAGAAAAAATAATAATTGAATTTCATTTTAAAGTTACAAAATGAGTTATGAAATAACTTTCTTGACAAAAGGGCTCTCTACTTTCATAAAATACAAGGATTTAGAGGAAAATGGGTGCATTGTACAAAGAAAATTGAAACTGTGTATCTAGGAAGTTTTTACTGGAATGGCATGTTCTGCACATTCTTACAGGTGCAAACACGTTCTTTATAAGGTGGTGTTTCCCCTGGTATAGACACCATAGTTCAAGATCTACCTCGCAACAGCCTTTCCAGTTTAGAAATTTGATTTTATGGCCCAGCATGGCTTACTCTTACGAACACATAGTCACGCTCACAAAGGTCACAATGAACTGATAAATAAACCGCATAATTAATATACAGCAAATATCAACCAATGACACTCCACTAAACTGACCAGCAGATTCTCTCTTCTTAGAAAACTACCAGGAAAGCCAAATCATCAGGCAGTGGCTGGAGAAACGTGGACTATGATTTGGTTATTTAATGGAATCTCGTTCTGATGGGCAGACACAGACTTCATTCTACACAAACGGTATTTCTGAGAAGCAACAGGGAAACTCACATAAGCTGGGCAAGGCAGCATCTTTCCCGGATAAAGAGCTCTTTGATGCAATCTGGCAAAGACTGTGGGATTATTCTTTTTCTATAATTCCATAGACAGATCCAGGTTTGGTTGGTACTGGGGCTTATATAATTTGGTGATGGGGGAAGAATATAAGATTAGGTATAAAAGTGATTATCTATTTAGAATGACAAAAGAAATCACAAACATTCACAAACTTAGGAAGCTGGTAAGTGTCAAAATCAACACTACAACCACAAAAATCGTCTATTTGTACTAATATTAACTAACTGCCTAATTCACCATTTACTGTTCTCCCTACATTTTCGACCCCTCCTTCATACAACTACAGTTCCGCAATCTCATTATCTATAGAGAGAATAGAAAGATATTCAGTCTTTCCTCTAGCCCAGCATATCAAAATTTGTTTTTTTATTATAGAGGGTTAGAAGTTTTAGTTTCTCAGGTTGTTATTGTAATGCCACATCTGTATCTTCCACCGTGTTCCTTGCTCCGGCATTAGGGAAGGAATGGCGGGGGTGGGGGGTTAGTAAGAAACCCCGAGCGCTCTGATCCCTCGGGCCAGGGAAGGAATGGGGGGCGGGGGTTAGTAAGAAACCCGGAGCCCTCTGATCCCTCGGGCCAGGGAAGGAATGGGGGGCGGGGGTTAGTAAGAAACCCCGAGCCCTCTGATCCCTCGGGCCAGGGAAGGAATGGGGGGAGGTTTAGTAAGAAACCCCGAGCCCTCTGATCCCGCTGGCCCGCAAGGCCCCTGCTGCTGCAGCTGCTCTTGTCCCACTTCCCCATCCGCCCCTGTCCCCGCAGCCCCGCAGGGAGGAAGTGCACAAGGCAGCCATGACCCGGGTCATGGAAGCCTTCAAGCCACGATTCAGCTTCCTGTCTAGATCTTTGTCTTGACGCTAACTTAGTGCGAGGGTGCTTCCAGATACACAAGGGCCAGTTGCCGCTGACGGTCCGGCAAAGCAGAGTTAGTGCTGGTGGAGGGGCTCTGCCCTCGGCCCCAGGACTGGCCTCCCTCAGCTTAGAGGGGCCCCCTCACCCCGAAGTTGGGCCAGAGACTAATGCCTCCTCGTGCCTCGCGGGAGAACACGGAAGGCCTTCAGAGGGGCTGGCGAATGTGAGTCCTGAACAAAAGCTTCACCAGCGTCAGCTGGGTCGACCCCCGCCTCTCTCCAGTTAGACAAGTCCGCGGAGGGAACCATCCTTTCAGGGGGGAGGCATATTTAACACAGAGATTTCAGGCCCCTCGCTCGAACTCGGTTCAGAATTCGAGGTAGGACCCAGACGGTATTTTCGCTAAGTGCCCCAGGTAAATCTTGCTCTCTGGTATTTTGGAAACAGGGCTTTAAGGCAAGGTAGTAGATCTCAACTTTGAACCTTTAAGCGTGGGTTATTTTAAATCTCAATAGGCAATGTTATTGCCCCCATTTGCAGGTTTCTAAGGCATGACTGTGGGTGTGTGTGTGGGGGGGTGTGGATGGTGCTGGTGTGAATGCGTATGTGTGTGGTGTGGGTGAGAATGTATGGGTGAGTGTGGAGCGGTGTGTGCATTTGTGTGCTGAGAGGGGTGTGTGTGGCCTATGGAGCCGGTGTGTGTTTGTGTGGTGCACGTGGGAGTGTGAGGGTGTGTGAAGTGTGTTGGAGGCCTTACAGAAAAGGGAAAGAACAGCTCACTTTCACTGCCACATGTTGCCTATAATGAATCTCTCGTTTGTACTAGAAATGTATGACTCAGTTCTGAGGGAGGTAATGAAGATTAGCTTTGAACTCGCCCTTCTTTTTTTTTTTTTTTTTAAGATTTTATTTATTTGTGAGAGAGAGAATGAGAGACAGAGAGCATGAGAGGGAGGAGGGTTAGAGGGAGAAGCAGACTCCCTGCTGAGCAGGGAGCCTGATGTGGGACTCGATGCCAGGACTCCAGGATCATGACCTGAGCCGAAGGCAGTCGCTTAACCAACTGAGCCACCCAGGCGCCCTGAACTCGCCCTTCTTAACAGAGTTGTCTTTTCAATTGATACCGCTTTTCCTCCTTATCTGGATTTCTACTTATTACCAGATTCCTGTGACTAGTTGTTATGAAATGGAGCCTTTCCCAATACAAGTCTCATAATTAAGTTCAAAGAAAAATAGTGTTTTTCCAAAGAAAACTATGTACTCCAAATAGTAGAACAAAGTTAGAATGACATTATCCATAAACATCTATTTTATTCTTTGTAGATAATTTGATCCGATGAATCAATGAGCTACATTAATTTAAAAATAATAATAATATAGTAATCCGCCTTTAGCTTTTCCTTGAAAAGCTCTACTCAAATGAAAGGTATTAGCTGTGGCACTTGTAAAACAAAGGACAACTGGTCAATCTTTGCGTCTTACATTAAAAATGAAAAATAACAAGCAACAATTTATTAGTAGCCCATTCAGTCAGACCCAGAAATGCAGCTGCCTAAATGCCTCTTTGGCCTTATGCATTATTTTCTCTTACCTTGAGGAGAAAAGTTAATGGGCATTGGAAGCAGGAAGATCTGTGTTTGAATTCTTGCTCCGCCACTTAATTGAGGTTTTGTCACCTGCAAATTATGGGTAACAATTCCTACTTCATAGGTTTGAAGAAGTTTAAATGGGATAACAATTAGCAAACACCTGCCCTAATAATAAATGTCAGTACATTTCCTGTTTTCTCTGCCCCCTTCCTGGGTTCTAGTACTAACACTGTTCTCTACACCTTAAACACCATTTCACAAAATGTATTCACTCAAAATAAAAATACTTCAAAATTTTCAGCACCTTCACATAACATTATATATCTTATATATTTTATTTCACATGATATTTTCTTTAAATAAAATTTACTCACCTTAAGTAAGAATAGATGTGAAATCATGGGTTTAAAATTTAGCTGCATTGTAATACACACTAGCATAAATATATAACTATTAAAAAAACTTAAGCCATGCAACACTGAGGTACAAGAACATATGTTCTATGTTCTATGCCCCCGGGGTGCAAGCACTATACTTCAGCAAGCATTGGCGGAAAGTGATGAAGTCTCTAGATTTGTCAATGAAAAGGATTCTGCTCCTTCTATTCATGACCCAGGAATAGATGCTGCTAAGTCTATCACATGCATTTGCCATGGCCACAAAACAACTTCGAAGGCCCAGAATTAAGCCATTAAATAGATTCCAAGAATATGTCAAAGCTCCCATGTAACTATACTTTCCAACAAAATGCACCTGGTTCTAACTTACACCTAGCAGTGTACATGAAGGCATCTTGGCCATGTGGCTTATCTGTGTGAAAAAATATAAGTACCCTATAGCAAATCCATAATCATATACCCATCGGCTCCAGAACACAAAATACTAAGAAAGTTCATTATATGGTAGTAGAAAGCACAGTTAAAAGTTATAAGATTTTTCCCTCCCTGGTTTCATCTTCTTCCATTTTTTCCTCTCTTCCCCTATGATCCTCTGCCTTGTTTCTCAAATTCCACATAGCAGTGAGATCATATGATAATTGTCTTTCTCGGATTGACTAATTATGCTTAGCATAATCCCTCTAGTTCCATCCATGTCATTGCAAATGGCAAGATTTCATTTTTTTGCTGGCTCCATAATATTCCATTTGATGGCTGCATAAGATTCCAATATATTCCAAAATATGTATATATGTACCACATCTTCCATAAGAGACTCTTAATCTCAGGAAACAAACTGAGGGTTGCTGGAGTGAGGGGGGTGGGAGGGATGGGGTGGCTGGGCGATAGACATTGGGGAGGGGAGGTGCTATGGTGAGCGCTGTGAATTGTGTAAGACTGATGAATCGCAGACCTGTACCCCTGAAATAAATAATACATTATATGTTAATAATTTAAAAAAAAAGTTATGAGATTTCTTTTTAAGGTTTAAGCTAGAAGTTGTTTCCTAGGCCAGAGGCACATGCGAAAATAATCGTCATGTTGCCTGGAATATTAACGTGAAAGAGAAATTTAGTAATTTTAGTACATTATATAAATAATTCTTGCTCTGTGTTCAAGATGACGAGGCATGTTTTAAATATACTGGTTGAGGGTGCCTGGGTGGCTCAGTCGGTTAAGTGTCTGCCTTTGGCTCAGGTCATGATCTCAGGGTCCTGGGATCAAGCCCTGCATCGGACTTCCTGCTCACAGGGGAGCCTGCTTCTCCCTCTCCCTCTGCTGCTGCCCCTGCTTGTGCTCTCTCTCTCTCTCTGTCAAATAAATAAAATCTTTAAAAAATAATAAATAAATAAATAAATAAATTTAATATATATTTAATTTAATTTATTGTATTTAATATATATATTAAAAATAAATATATAAATATATATATTTATATATACTGGTTGAGTTACAACATTAGCACAGACAGAACAATCAGAAGAGAAAACCCTTTAAATAAGAAGGACAAAAGAATACATGGATTTATCAGTGGGTTTGATGGGCTGTGGGATTTAGCATTCTCTGAGAAGAACCAGAAGCCATGTCCCAGTTTCTGGTGAGTGGATTACAAGGAAAACTGTAAGTCCGAAGCCGCCATTAGGGTGATTACTGGTGCTTTCAGGTAGGAGATATGAAGACGATGATCAGATTTCTAAAGTATGCAAGACTCCGGGACTGCAAAATTCCTGTGGAAAATAAGTTACTAGTTCACAGTAAATGTATGACCCCCTAGTATGTTCAGAATGAGAAATTTTTTCATAAATAGGAAACCTAATTTCATAGTTAGACATAAAAATCGATCTCGTTTTGGAAAAAATAAAACATAAAAACCATGAAAACCAGGCTCAAGGAATTCCTTGGGACATTCCTGTGTTCCCTTTTTAATCAATTCCTGAACTGTGACATTTTAATTGTGGAATAGAAATCATTCCATTTGCCATCGTGAAATTCAAGACAGTGATGGAAAATCGGCCAACATGGACTTTTTCAAGCCAATTCCAATGTAGCCAGGAAAAGCCAGGCATATAGAAATTCTAACCAAGAACATGAGGAAATATAGAAAAAATGTGTGCCGTTTCAACACATTCTCTGTGTGACAGGAACTAACATTATTATCCTTTCTTTCAACAGAATTCCATGTGCATAAAAATAAAATGTAGGGGCACGTGGATGGCTCAGTTGGTTAAGCACCTTCGGCTTGGGTCATGGTCCCAGGGTCCTGGGATCGAGCCCCGCATCGGGCTCCCTGAGCAGTTGGAAGCCTGCTTCTCCCTCTGCCTGCCGCTCCCCCTGCCTGTGCTCTCTCTCTCTCTCTCTCTGATAAATAAGTAAATAAAATCTTTAAAAAATAAAAAAATAAAATGTAAACACAGCTGTACCCTGTTCATTATAACAGATGAATTTCTGAGAAGATGTTAATCAAATATTTTAATAGAGAATTATATTTTACATACACTAGGGCAGTATGACGGTGGTTCCCTGCTTTTCAGATTTCAATAACAACTACACTTTTAAAAAACTAAATTGGGATAAAACACACAAAAATAAAATATATAAATTTTAAAACTTGCAAAGATATAATCTCATAATAAAGAATAATACTCCCCAAGAAGATACTTGGTAACCAACCTGTCTAAATCAAAAGACGTTTTCAAGTTTCCAACAGACTATATATATATTATGTATACATAATATATATATAATACTCTATATAATTATATATATATAAATATATAATATTTTTAAAAGATAATTTTTCTAAAACATTTGACCTGTATCATAAGATCTCTACCAGTTAAACCCTCTCTTACACTTCTTTGGGGAATTGTATTACGTGACAGAGGTAATGAATTATTTTTTTAAACTACTGAATCATCAAACTGCCTGAAGTGAACACATATTAAACATGGCTTAATTAACTTCCAAGAATTATAAAGGACTTCTCAGACTTTGAAACAAACATTACTAATATTTCTTAACTTCTTATTTTGAAATAATTATAGAATCACGGGAAGTTGCAAAAAAAAAAAAAAAGGTATAGGAATATTCCATGCACCCTTCGCCCAGCCAACCCCAACATTTTTTTTTCTTTAGGATTTTATTTATTTATTTATGAGAGAGAGAGCACAAGCAGGGGGAGCTGTAGGCAGAGGGAGAAGCAGGTTCCCCGCTGAGCAAGGAGCCCAATGCGGGGCTCGATCCCAGGACCCTGGGATCACAACCTGAGCCACCCAGGCATCCCAGCTTACCCCAACATTAACATCTTTTATCACTTCAGTGCAATATGAAAACCAGGCAATTGACACCGGAACAAACGATAGAGCTTATTCGGATGTCACCAGTTCTACATACATTCCTTTGTGTGCATGTGTGTGTTTAGTTGTATGCAATTTTATCATGTGTGGGTTCATGTTTCCATCACTACAGTCAAGATGTAAAACAGTGCCATCATCACATAACTCCCTTGTGCTACCCCTTTATAGCCACATCCAGCCCCCATCCCTAACCCATGGCAACTACTAATCTGGCCTCCCTTTCTATAATTATGTCATTTAACAAATATTATATAAATAGAACCATACAGTATATAACTTTCTGAGGTTGGCTTTTTTCCTTGAGGTTCATGCAAATTATTGTGTGTATCAATAGTCCATTTCTTTTTTATTGATGATTAGTGTTCCATGGTATGGATGTTTAACCATGCACCCATTGAGGGACATTTGGTTAATTTCCAGTGGTTGGCTGTTATAGCTGCCAAGAACATTCACCTACAGATCTCCCTATGAAAATAAGTTTCATTTCTCTGAGATACATACCCACAGATACCATGGATGGCTGAATTGTAAGTCCGTTACTTAATTTAAGGAATTGCCAAACTACTTCCAGAGTGTCTGTATCATTGATACACCCCCACCAGTGATGTATGAGTGACCCTCTTACTATGCACCAGCACTTGGCCTTGTCACTAGTTGTTACTCTGATAGGTACGCGGTGGTGTTGCATGCTGGTTTTAATACACATTTCTCTAATGGCTGATGATGAACATCTTTTCATGTGCTATTTCCCATCTTTATAACCTCTCTGGTGAAACATCTGTACCTATCTTTTGCCCATTTTTCTAAATGGATGGCTGACCTTGGAGAGAAAGAGAGAATTTTTAAAGCAATTTTTATATTCTAGATACAAATCCTATGTATTTTCTCCCTACCTGTGGCTTGTCTTTCCATTTTCTTAATAGAGGCTTTCATAGAACCAAAGATTTAATTTTGATGAATTTGATTAATTGAATTTTAATTTAAATTTTAATTTAAACATATCTCCAATATGTTTTTTTTAAGATTTTATTTATTTATTTGACAGAGAGAGAGAGAGATAGCAAGAGCAGGAACACAAGCAGGGGGGAGCAGTAGAGGGAGAGGGAGAAGCAGGCTTCCCGCAGAGCAGGGAGCCCGATGCGGGGCTCGATCCCAGGAATCTGGGATCATGACCTGAGCCGAAGGCAGATGCTTAATGACTGAGCCACACAGGTGCCCCTCCAATATGTTTTTAAGGGTATTTCCCCCCCTATTTACTACGTAATGCACAATTTTCAGTTATGCTTTAAGTGTGGAACATTGTGTTTCAATAAATCTTCTGAATTTTGTATTGCAATGCTTAACTTTAAATACCTTTGTAAATGTGATAGCTTTATAGAATTATTCCAGAGGATAACTCCATATACTATAGACTCCAGGGATTATTTTTTTTCCTTCAATAAAACTCAACCGATTTATGAATATTGTTCTTGTTTCTCTCAAGTCTCCATGGACCAGTGAAAGCTTTGCCACGTAAAGTGGCAGGTGCTGACATGAGTCAGTCGTAAGCAGCCCACGTTGCAGCATGAAGTCCATTAAATCAGAATCAGGAAAGGAAGACGGACTTGGGTCAGATTACTGTTTTGCCAAAGTGATTCTGAGCAGTATTTCAGTATGAGAAAGAAAAAAAGAAAAATATATAACTTTAATAAAACTGTGAGAATCATTTGACAAGTGTCAAGGAAAAAGACCACCCCTCCAATAGCTCATCTAAACTTGAATTTCTTACTTACTAAGGGGAAACTGTGCTGGCAGGACAAAATCTCTCTATGCAAGGAACCCAGTTCATACCATATTTAGGGAAAGTGAGAAGTTTAGAGATTGGCCGATATTCCACAGTGAAGGGAATTGAAGCAAATCTGTTGCACGGAGCTCCAGGACTGGTAGACCAGGACTGAATTAAAATCTGTCCTGAGGTTATTTGTTATGGTTTAGAACTAGAGCCAAAGAATCAGTTTGTCTCTTTTATAAACTTAGAAATAAGTGGGGTTTTGTTGTTAATACATCTTTTAAAAAAATCTTAGTCCCCATCCACACCTATTGAATCAGGATCTCTGGTGGTGCCCATGTATAGCTAGCTAGCTAAACAGACAGACAGAATATAGATACGTATATAGAGAGTGGGGGAAGGGTGGAGAGAGAGAGGTACGCCAGTTATGTACTTCCTGTTTAAAGTAAAGCAATGTGTGGGGCTCCTGGGTGGCTCAGTCGGTTAAGCATCTGCCTTGGGCTCAGGTCATGATCTCAGGGTCCTGGGATCGAGTCCCACATCGGGCTGCCTGCTCAGCGGGGAGTCTGCTCTCCCTCTCCCCCTGCTGCTCCCCCTGCTTGTGCGCTCTCTCTCTCTCAAATAAATAAATAAATAAATAAAGCAATGTAAAACTGACTTGGGCTTGTGATATTTTTGAGACCATTGGAAACATCTTGAGATAGAGCAAACCAAGTGAGGAAACGTATAGAATGGAGGCTGCAGTCTCTACAGGCTTTGTTGGAGCCAGCAAAGGCACCAAGAGCCTTAACTGGGATGATTCCTCCTATATATCCCCAAAAGCAAGGCACCCTGTTCTTATCTCTAATTCTTTCTTTTTCGTCCCTAAAGGGTCTGAATCACAGAGAAAGCAAATCCTCTCAGAACCTTTGGCCTCTCATTTAATCCTCGGAAAGAAGACATACGCACACCATACACTTAGTCACATACTTTGAGGTCAGAGTTCTTTTTATTATTGCAAAATGACAGAGTCTTTAGATAAATTAGAGTTATTCGAGTTAGTTATTGAATCTTTCAGTAGACCAGTCAGCTCATGCCATTGTGCCCTTGGGGATACTCAGTCCTATTAGAAGTTCAAATCTTTACGTTCTGATTGAATCTGCCCTATTTTCAGCTATCTAAACTCCCTACCTAGTTATCTGCTCACTTATATTTGACCCTGGAAACTTATCAGATTAATTACTCTTTTAAAAATCTTTAACTCAGTAATATATGTAAGTATTAAATCAAATATAAATCATTTCATTAAAAAAAATGAAAGAAAAGAACAAAGCAAGAGAAATCTCTCTCCCCCTCACAAATCCTCTCCACAAAGGCAACAACTTTTAACTGGTTTTGGTTCTTCTTGTGGTTACTTCCAGAGCTATTTTTAAAAATATGATTAGTGTATTAGTTTTCCAGAGCTGCTGTAACAAATCAGCACAAACGAGGTGGCTGAAAATAACAGAAATTCATTCATTTCTCTCACAGTTCTGTGGAGACTAGAAGTCTAATATCAAAGTGTCAGTGAGGCCATTCTCCCACTTAAGGCTCTAGGAAGGAATCATTCTTTGTTCCAATTACACCACTCTGATTTCTGCCGATGAATGTATACCACCACCAATATTAAGATGTGTATCCCATGTGTGCAGAAAAATTCCTTATGTACATCTGCATTCAATCTCCCACCCCGAACCAGAGAAAACTTCAACTTTTCTTCTACTGTAGATTAGAGCTTCCTTTCCTATAATTTCACATAAGTGGAATATTGTGGTATGTAATCTTCTGTGTCTCCATTCTTTCCCTTAGTATATTTTTGAGATTTAACCACATTGTTACTATATCAGTACTGTAGTTCACTCCATTGTATGGTTATATCACAACTTTCTTATTCATTTCCCCTATTAACATTTCCACTTTGGGACGATTTGGGGACAAGATGCAATGAACATTCAGGCACAAATCTTTACATGGACATAGGTTCTCATTTATCTTGATTAAAAATCTAGAACTGGCCTTGTTACGTTGTACGCTTTTTTTTATTATTATGTTATGTTAGTCACCATACAGTACATCATTAGTTTTTGATGTAGTGTTCAATGATTCATTATTTGCATATAACACCCAGTGCTCATTACAACACGTGCCTTCCTTAATACCTATCACTGGGCTACGCATCTCCCCAACTCCCTCCCCTCTGAAAAGCTCAGACTGTTTACCAGAGTCTATGGTCTCTCATGGTTCGTGTCCCCCTCTGATTTCCACCCCTCCCCTTCAGTTTTCCCTTCCCTCCCCTAATGTCCTCTGTGCTATTCCTTATGTTCCACATATGAGTGCTGGTAAGACATGGTTGTACGCTTTTTTGTACAAAGTTGACAAACCATTTTCCAAAGTAGTTGTACCACTTTATAATCCTATTAGTAAATATGAGAGTTCTAATTGCTTCACCACCTTGCCAAAACTTAGTACTATCACCCTTTTAATTTTAGTCATGCTAGTAGGCGTGTGGTGATAAATCATTCTGATTTTACTTTGCATTTCCCTGATATTTGAAATCTTTTCATGTGTTCATTGGTCACTTAAAGATCTCTTTTTGTGAGGTAACTTTGTAATGTCTTTTGCTCATTTTTAATTGGGTTGATCGCTTTATTATTGAGGTGTAAAAATTATTCAAATCTTTTAGATATAGTCCTTCGTCAGATATATCATACCTTAATATTGCTGGAATACATTCTAATGATATGTCCTAAGACAGGATAAATACTGCAGTCTTTGGATGCCTAAAAATATTTTTATTTTCCCTAGTCATGTTTAAAAAATTGACTGAGAAATAAATAAATAAATAAATATGAAAATAAACATAAAAATTTTAGTATAGAATTTTTTTAGATTTTTTTTTTCTCAGATCTTTGAACATTGTTTTCTAATATTAGGTTTAGTGTTGAGAAGTATACCTGTCTGATTGTTTTTCTTCTTTTAACCAACTATTGTTGATTTTCATTTCCCTCTTCAGAAACGTTTAGGTTTGTTACCTTTTCTTCATTCATGAACTTTTCCTATTTTTCTGTCCTCTTGTTGGACTGTTTTCAATAACTAACCTAAGTACTCAGTGGGTCTCATCAACTTGAACTTGAATTAGTTCTTCACTAATGGTTAGGAGCATAGCTCCTGTGTTATACTACTACACTGGCTTCAGGCCACTGGGAATGATTTGTAATTTATCCGATATGAGGATTTAACTGTTTAATACGGTTAAGTAAAGTAGCAAGGTATTATATTGTTATTATTGTTATCATTAGTTGCAATATTATCAGTATGATTACCATTAGTTGTAATATTAGTATCTTTTTGATAGTATCCTCCCATCTATTTTCTTTTTCTAGGATAACAATTATTGACATGATGGTCTCCTTGGGTTGATTCCCTATTTTTTAAATTTTGCTGATGTGTTCTGTCTGTGTTTTTGTTATGCTTTCTGGATAATTTCATTGAGTTTATCTTTCAACACTAATATTAATATATTTGGCAATTATATTTTTAACTTTTAAGGGCTCTTATTCTTCTGTTTCTTTTCATTGCATTCTGTTCTTGTTTTATGGATGCAATCCTCCTTGACTGTCTCTAAGAATACATATTAGAATTTGGGGATTTTTTCCCTGTTTTTTTCCATTGCTTATTTGTTTTTAATCTTTCGTTTCATAAATTTTCTTGTACTCCAAAATAATTTTTTAAATTTGTTTCACTTGGGCTTTCTTTCATTTTACAAGCACTTACCAACTATGCAGTTATTCATGATTTTCTGTTTATACTTAATTAATGCAACACTTCACTAGGAAGAGCTGGGTATATAATAGAGTTTGATTGTGGCCTCTCCTCACCTGTAGCCCTTTCACTATTCTAGGTGTGACTTACTCCTCTATACTTCCTCAAGTACTCCCTTTCCCATACACTTGCTGATTCCAGAGATCTATAGAAATAAGTACTATGCAGATGTATTCCTCACATTCAGTTCATTCATATGAGTTCATACCCCTTTGTGTTTCTTCATTTGCGTTATAAGGTGGTCAAAAGAGAAAGCCATTATAAATATGTGAGCTCACTATACTGTCTTCCCTGACATCTGTTCTTTGTAGTTTGCTTGTTTGTGAACAGTGGTATTATTTAGTTGGATTTTTAAATTTTAAAATGTTCAAACCCAAAATTGAAAGAGTAAAACAAACAACCATATGTCCCTGCACTCGCATTCGAGGACGTGCAGATTGTCACAGCTGCTCGTCTCCCTGGAGTACATGAACACATACTTCCCTTTGACCAAACCATTTGAAAATAGGTGACACACATCTTGACATTTTACCTCTAAATGCCTCAGAATGTCTTTCCAAAATGAAAGTTTTCCCACATAACCACACAACCATCAGCATTCCTAAGAAAAAAAAACATTAACACAAATAGATTATCCAATATTTCAGATCATTATCAAATATTCCCAATTATCATAAAAATATCTTCAATCAAGTTTTAGGCAATGAAGATGGCTGTCATGTCTTTTTAGAACCCCCAGCCTGGAACATTCTCCTACTTCCCTCTCTTCTTTATGAAGTTTAAGTCTTTGAAGAGTCTACTCTTCTTGTTAATATGGCATACGACAGAGACACTATAGGTTGGGTAACAGACCACTGCAACAAAGCGAATATTGCAATAAAGCAAATCAAATGAATTTTTTGTTTTTGCACTGCATAGTTATGTTTACACTATACTGTAGTCTAGTGAGTGTGAAATAACATCATGTCTAAAAGAAACAACGTATATACCTTAATTAAACAATACTTTATTGCTAAAAAATGCTAACCATCATCTGAGCTTTCACCAAATCACAACCTTTTTGCTGGTGGAGGTTTTTTTTTTTTTTTTAAGATTTTATTTATTTATTTGACAGAGAGATAGAGAGCACAAGTAGGCAGAGCGGAAGGTAGAGGGAGAGGAAGAAGCAGGCTCCCCGCTGAGCAGGGAGCCTGATGTGGTGCTTGATCCCAGGACCCCAGGATCATGACCTGAGCCAAAGGCAGATGCTCAACCAACTGAGCCACCCAGGCGCCCCTCTGATAGAGGGTCTTGACTGGATGTTAATGGCTGCCGACTGATCAGGGTGGTGGTAGCCAAAAGATGGGGTGGCTGTGGCAATTTCTTTTTTTTTTTTTAAGATTTTATTTATTTATTTGAGAGACAGAGAGCATGAGAGGGGGTAGGGTCAGAGGGAGAAGCAGGCTCCCCGCTGAGCGGGGAGCCCGATGCGGGACTCGATCCAGGGACTTGATCCAGGGACTCCAGGATCATGACCTGAGCCGAAGGCAGTCGTTTAACCAACTGAGCCACCCAGGTGCCCCACTGTGGCAATTTCTTAAAATAAGACAACAATGAAGTTTGCCACATCCATGGACTCTTCCTTTCACAAACGATTTCTCTGTAGTATGTGATGCTGTTTGATAACATTTTACCCAGAGTAGAACTTCTTTCAAAATCGGAGTCAGTTCTCTCAAACCCTGCTACTGCTTTATCAAATAAATTCATATAATATTCTATATACTTTGTTGTCAACAATTTTCACAACATCTTCACCAGGAGTAGAGTCCATCTTAAGAAACCACTTTCTTGGGGTGCCTGGGTAGCTCAGTCAGTTGGGTGTCTGCCTTCGGCTCAGGTCATGATCCCAGGGTCCTGGGATCGAGTCCCGCATCCGGCTCCTTGCTCTGCAGGGAGCCTGCTTCTCCCTCTGCCTGCCGCTCCCCCTGCTTGTCTGCTCTTGCTCGCTCTCTCTCTCTGACAAATAAATAAAATCTTAAAAAAAAAAAAAAGGAACCACTTTCTTTGCTCAGCGATAAGAATTAACTCATCCTCCATTCAAGTTTTATCATGAGATCGCAGCAATCCAGTCCCATCTTCAGGCTCCACTTCAAATTCTAGTTCTCTTGCTGTTTCTACTACATCTGCAGTTACTTCCTCCACTGAAGTCTTGAAACTTCAATTTGTAAAAAAATGCAATATCTGTGAAGCACCACAAAGCAGAGCGTAATAAAATGAGATGTGCCTATAATGTCTTCCTGGAGGGGTCTATTTCTCTTCCGGGAATAAAAACTGGTGGCAATTTACTATTTTTCCATCCTGAAACCTCTGCCTTTTTTCTTCTCTTCTTTCTTTTGCTTTTCTTTAAACATAAACTCCTCCAAATTCCCCCAATTACTTTCCTTCTATATGCTTACAGTAGCTCCTTTGCCCTATTAAATCACTTTTTCACGACCCTCATTTTTCTCTACGCCATTGTTTTAAACACCACCAAGCCAGTTTTCACACTACATTAACTGCAAATATTCTGAAGCAAAGTCTTATTATCATTGCTCCTCCAATATCAAGACCACCCATGTACACTCTCATGTAAAGTGTTTTCTTCCTATTGAAAAATTAGAGGTCTGCTTCAAGTTCATACACACACAAGCAAATGCACACATGCTTACACTCTAAACTATTTATGGATAAGAGTCATTTGCTGCATTACGCTTTAAAGAAAAGTTTCTTTTCAGTAACTAATGTGTATTTGATTCTTATATTTCAAGTTAATATTTCCAAAAATGTTGATGATCTAATCATTTCAGTGAAACCCAGTGTAATTTTTTGTTCAGTATCCTTAATTCAAAGGCAGATTAAAAACAATAACAACAACAACAACAACACAGAAACAGAAACAGAAATTGTGCCCAGCATTAGCAAACCATTTAGGAAATATAGCATGACAACATGAACTTTAGGCATAGTAAAATGAAATTCTATATCCTGTACATAAAATATACCATAGATGAGATAATAATAAATTAACGAGATGCTTAACTGTTTAAATAAAATTTATGATAAAAAATGTAAATCCTCCTTTCCTTCACCCATTAAAAATAAGAGTGAGTGTTGACATAATTTTCAGTGGATTTTTAGAGATTTAGTCAAATAGGACAGGAAAAGAATTTTGTTGAGGCATAAAAAACAGTTGGGTTGAATACACTTCTGAGAGAATGGTGACCAGACATTGTTATAAACCATGATAGACTTTGGTTCATACGTGCATTTTTAATTAGGCAAATGAAATAATTTAGGGCCTAACAGGAATTATTTTATGACTATTAAGCCAGTTCTTTCGGGAAATTTCCAGTGGGATGATTGGAGAATTTGGCATCCTGCTCCCATGAACCATTATAAGGCTTTTGCGTCTTTCTATCCTAATAAAGCTTATCATTTCATCTTTACTTTGAAACTCAAATATTCAGTAATTGTAAGGATTTGGTGGGGGACATAGTTGATTGGTATCTATAAAATTAATTTGTAGTATTTGCTTTCTTTCCTTTAAAACAAAGTTGATAGTCACACAATATAGAATGTAATGGCAGCCTGAGGATTCATTGGCATTTGGATTCATCGTTTGTTCTCTTAATTTAAAATTATTCTCTTAAGTTATAAAAAGTGTCCATGTAGTGATACCCAAGTATATATCTTTTGTCTATTCGCCACAATTAAACAGTAAACCAAGGTGTCAAACAAGCAAAATAAAATATAATTAAAGCAATAAGAAAATCACAGCTCTTTACAAATAAGTGTGACCTCCAGTAAATATCTGATCACCAAACTGACTGCAATTCAAGGCCTTGTTCTACAGAATTCTTCCTTAACCAGATCCAGCCTTTCTCCAGCTTTGTTTTTAGCCACAGGCTCTGACTTACCTAACTTCTTGGCTCATTACTACTGAGATAGGCAAGAGATGCCAGCCTGAGCCTGGAAGGTGTCCAAGGCATCTGCTTCCACAGTTTGCCCAGTCTCCTTGACCGGCCTTCGTTTCCTGATGACAGCAAGGCCCTTCCTGGGGCTGGAGGCCTAGTGAACTGCTAGTCTACCTGTTTGATACCCTGACACAAGGTCTAGAAAAGCCTACTGGTTCCTGCCTCGAGGGCTTTCCATGGTTCCTCCTTCAAGCTCCCTGCTCTGAACAAAACACCAGGAATGTTCACCTCTCTGTAACAGTCACCAATTCCTAGAAAATTCTGATACTAACTCTCAGTGCTTCCCCACAACATGGATTTTAAGATCTACCTGAATCAAGCTCTTTGTGTATTTATTTAGACTCATGACCTCTGAGGGAGGTACCGTCTATGGCCACGTTGGATTCCAGAGACCAAGCACATTTTATCCTCACTTTTTTTCCTCCTCACTTCAAAAGAAACCAGGAAGGGCACCTGGGTGGCTCAGTTGGTTAAGCGACTGCCTTCGGCTCAGGTCGTGATCCTGGAGTCCCTGGATCGAGTCCCGCATCGGGCTCCCTGCTCGGCAGGGAGCCTGCTTCTCTCTCTGACCCTCCCCCCTCTCATGTGCTCTCTGTCTCTCTCATTCTCTCTGTCTCAAATAAATAAATAAAATCTTTAAAAAAAAAAAAAAAGAAAAGAAACCAGGAAGTCTGCTAGCCACACCTTTCAATTTATGGTACTTCAGAGCATAGGTTCTAAACCACGTAAGGGGTTGAGATACTTCTGAAAAAGAGCCATGTGGTGTCCTCACCCCAGAGAAATGTACATATGCACAGACACTCAAAATTTGTTTCACATATTAAAGGGAACTAACAAACTCTAATATCTCCCGACGCCTAAGATCTCCTGCTTTAGAATGAATCCTCTAAGGTTGAGCTGCATTATATTAGGTGCATAGGAACCCTTAATTCCAATTACCTTACACACTTGAACACAGGAAGCCCCACCCCCTAAAAAATCTTACCTCATTTTTCTCAGGGTTAAGTGTAAAAATTAAATACATAAACTTTTAGAAAAGAGGTCAAAAACCCTACTCTATAATATTTAATACCTCAACCTAATTATACATCTCTGTTTAAAATTACATTTCTAAAAGACTAGATTTCTTTTAAAATATTGCTCTTTTCCACTCTTAGATCTCACGCAGCAATTTGCACACCTCCCCATATTTCCCTTCCACACCATTTACATGCATCTTCTATCATCACTTAGCTTCTTGTTGTCATTCACCAGTTTTAACATCCGTCTGTTTGTCATTTCTGTTCAAATTTTCAAAGTACGGTACTTTTAATCCATATATGATGGAAACTATAACCCAAACTACAAACCAAAACACTAAACCTTGTATCCACCCCCATGAACATGTACATGTGGCCTCCATGAAAGACTCACTTGCTTTTTTAAGTGATCTTAATGTTCATCTACAGACATCAACACCTTCAAAGTGAGGTAATACCCCTACTAATAAAAAGCATACGGATGCATCAGATTCTTTTTTTTTTTTTTAAGATTTTATTTATTTGACAGAAAGAGACACAGTGAGAGAGGGAATACAAGCAGGGGGAGTGGGAGAGGGAGAAGCAGGCTTCCCACCTAGCAGGGAACCCGATGCGGGGCTTGATCCCAGGACCCTGAGATCATGACCTGAGCCGAAGGCAGACGCTTAACGACTGAGCCACCCAGGTGCCCCTGGATACATCAGATTCTTGAGTGGAGAAATGAATTGTTTTCTGGCAAATAAGCCTACTCTAAGCTGTATTTGGTTGTGCAAATTAATTTTTAAAAAGCTCTATAGGATGAGAGAATTTGTAATTACTTAAACATTAGGCAATTTTCATTTTTCTAAGGCATAATTTTGGGGAAGAAAAACGTTGTATTCCGATAGATGAGAATAAAAGATGCTGCACTGTACAATTCAGTTAAAACTTCCCTACTTCAAACATATCGACATACTTATTCCCCAAAAGACACTAAAGCCTTCTTAGGTATGTTTTGTGTAAAGTCATTTTCAGGAAACACTTCCGCAAATCTCTCCTTTTATAACTTTATTGGAAAAACAGCACAAATATCAACTATAAAAACACAGATAGGGGACGCCTGGGTGGCTCAGTTGGTTAAGCAACTGCCTTCAGCTCAGGTAATGATCCTAGAATCCTGGTATCGAGTCCCACATCGGGCTCCCAGGGAGCCCGCTTCTCTCTCTGACTGCCGCTCCCCCTGCTTCTGCTCTCTCTCTCTCTTTGACAAATAAATAAATAAAATCTTTAAAAAAAAAAAAAAAGACATAGATGGAGAGATAGATGATACATAGATGGTAGACAGATACTAATATTCTTCTCCTCATTTCCCATAATGACATATACTTTCCCCTTTATTGCTTCTTGCTCACCTCCACTGTTCCTTCTTTTCTGTATGATCTTAGATATTTCTGAGGTTTTCTTACTGAGATACTTCAAAATGTTTTATGAGCTAATATACTGTATTAAGATATTAATTTTTGCTGTATTTGTATTGTTGTAAAAGAATAAGGACAATCGTATTGTGTTTTGTTTTAGATAGTTTTTTCTTTACTTACTCCAAGAAGATAACCCGGCAAGCAGATAACCTCAGTGGATGAACACGACCTTTCTTTCTTTACCTAAGCCTAAATTCACTGACTGTATCATGTTAACAAAGAGGAACTTCAGGGCTGCAGGGTAACCAAGGAAAACTTGCCCTCAGCCCTGGGCCTCCCAGCCCTGGAGCAACATTCCCATGCCCAAAAAGGGCCCATAAATCATGGACATGGCTGATTTCAAGGGCTTATGAGAGGTTGGAATCAAAGTTTCTCAGAGGAACCAGCAGTGCTGAAGATCAGAGGAAGCTCATTGAGTACACGACTCTATGTTAGGACCCCTTGGATTTTTAAGGAACCCCCAGGGAGGGACAGGCCTCTTGCTTTCCTGGAAGCCCTGGTGAATAAGGGCTTGACATCAAATTATATTTAATTTGAAGAAAATAAAGAAATGTTTCCTTTTTACACATCCAACATTGCTCGGTTATTTACTACACTTACTATCTACATATCCTTCTTTTTCTCTCTAGAATATCAAGTCCTAAATAAAATAAAATCTTTTTTTTTAAAAGGGGGGGTTGCCTGGGTGGCTCAGTCAGTTAAGCATCTGCCTTTGGCTCAGGTCATGATCCCAGGGTCCTGGGGTGGAGTCCCACATCGGAGCCTCCTTCTCCCTCTGCCTCTCCCCCAGCTCATGTTCTCTCTCTCTCCCTCTCAGTTAAATAAAATAAAATCTTAGAATATCAAGTCCTAAACTCACATCTTTATTTTCTATGTCCCTTAAAATAAATGGGGTACCTGCATGGCTTAGTTGGTTAAGCATCTGCCTTCTGCTCAAGTCATGATCCCAGGGTCCTGGGATGGAGGCCTGCTCAGGCTCCCTGCTCAAAGGGGGGTCTGCTTCTCCCTCTGCCTCTTTCTCTCTCTCTCTCTGTCTCTGTCTCTCATGAATAAATAAAAAAGAAAGGGAACTAAAAGGTTTATAGTCTTATGTTTCTTGATTTTCCACGTACCACGTTCTACATTATCTCTCCCCCAAAATCTGCTTAGAACTACTCTTTCATCCTTAGAACCTACCTTACAATCATGAACAAAGCACTGTGTTTGTTGAATTCCAAGTCTAGGTTTCACTGTGATTGCACTACAGAATACATTGCTGAATTAATAGCATCGTATTTTCTGCTAATCTTTAAATTCTAATTATTTTTAGCATCATGAGATGCAAGGCAGATTATATAAAGGCATAAACTTATAATCACAATATAAAAAGAAAAACTTGCTTTTGATCAATCATTTCATGGCATATGGCAGTGGCCTCAAATTGGATAGGGGGAGGGCTGGTGTAAGAAAACAATACAACCCATGAAAGCAATACAATTTAGAAGGATAGTCGGAAGAAAGGCAGGCAGGGACAAGGGGCGCTGTTCCAAGAGGAAAACTACCCTTAAAAGGAAAAAGACCTCATCTTATTATTCTAGGCTTTACTCAGCACCCCAGCTTTAAGTCTTCCTGCTGGGAGGAGTTAGACAACTTGTATGTGACAGACAGAAAAGAAGGGATGGCCATGGGTGTCCTAACCCAGGCCCCCGGGGACCAGCTCGACAGCCAGTGGGATATTTAAACAAAGAGCTGATCTGGTGGCCTGCTGCAGGCTGGCCTGCCTTAGGGTAGCAGCAGAGCTGCCTTCTTGGTCCCCAAGGCCACAAACACCACCTTGGAAGGAGCCCTCCACCTTTTCCCACATGAACAACTACTTGATAGGTAGAGGGCGCGTGGACAAAAACCTGATTGGGTGACAGGCGCAGGGAGGGTTAATCAGATTAAAATGGCCCTCCAACAATGTCATAAAAACCCCTAAACTTAGAAACTCCAATGGCAACCCTTTCGGGTCCTTTCCCTCTTTAGGAGCTTTGTCCTGCCACTTTATTATTGCTCAATAAACTTTGCTTTGCTGCCCACCACTCTTCGTCTGGTCTACCTCTTCATTCTTCCCAGAGGGGTGACCAAGAACCACGGAGAGGGAAGGAAGAGAAAGGCTTCAACCCAATCTATCTGCTCTCCACACAGCCTAATATGCTTTCCTTGTAACTGAGCAAAGATACATTCTCTGATTAGTTTTGTGAGACATTTTTATAGACATTCAAAACATACTGATTTGTTTCATTGGGTCACTATTATTTTTCTTAATTTCACTTTTTTACATTTATATATCAATGTGAAATACATTTGGCTATAATTTTATTAATGGCAGAAGTACATTTTAAATGTCTTATTCTCATAAGATTTTCAGTACAATATCGAGTCACCTTGCAGATCCAGCCCTTTGCACAAATGGAATCATCTTCTGTTTTTTTTTTTTAATTGAACTAGTTGCAGCTGTCGACATTTAAAAACAAGAGGCATCAGATAAGAATCTAGGTATCTGGCTTCCTTTGATAAAAGAAAGATCTGGTGTGACTAGACCTACTTTCTCTCATTTCTTCATTTACCTTCCATGCCAACCATCTGCTCTTGTTTTTTCATACAGTCTCTCAAAATCTCGCACTCTGTCCACTTCATTCAGAGTTACCTGTGTGGCTCCTGAAGACATATGAGTTTGAAAATCTGGCTTAAATTTTCTTTGAGGAATCACAAATGGACTAGAATTCTGATACTTTATGAGATTCTTCCATAATTCATACCAAACAACACCAACCCACGTAAGTGTTGCTTTCTTAAGGTAGCATTGCAGAGAGTGAATCAAGTAACTAAATATATCTCTCTAAAATTACATCTAGTATGGCTTTGTACCAATAATTGTAACATGCTCTCTTACTCAAAAATAAATCTCAGCGGTCGACAGGGATGGTTCAACGTGGACAGATAATCACCTAACCTTTTCGCCTAGTACACTTGACATTCTTTTCCTGGGAGTAATGTGAAACCGTATGCCCAAGAAGGAAATAATATGATAGAAAGCGAATATCTATATTACAACAAAATGGCAGTCGTTAATGCTAATGAGATGACAGCTCAATATACAGGCAAGAAATAATGATCTGCACCCTGAGGTAAAGCCTTGAAGAAATTCATTTTCCTATCACCACCGAGAATACTTTGAGAATGAAAGGTACTAAAATAAGTTGGCAAAATGAAAGCTCTGTGCATGTGGTGTTTACTCGGAAGGGTGCCGAGCCAAAGAGACCTCCAGCCACAGCAAGCTGGACCTTCTCTGGCATGAGATCATTTCGAGAGCTGTCCCTGACAAAGGCTCAGGCTTTTGCACCCATTAGGCTCAGTGTGAAAGGTGCCCACTCACTTGCCAACTGGCGTTACTAGACTGTTGTCTAAAGATGTGAACAGCCAGAGTACTGGCCTGCCTACAACTGGAAACCAAAGCGACGATTAATTATGGATGGAATGTGGCCTGGCAAGGCGGCAACTGTCATTAAAGGAGCCCACACGGAGGAAAAATAACATTTTCTCCCATACTGGCCACCTCACAGATTTATGACTACACTGCCAGTTGGAAATAAAGTAAAAATCAATCCTATTATTCATATGAGTAACATAAGCAAGGGCAGGTGAAACAAAAAACATGCTTCCTATGATGAGGTTGCAGATACATCATTTATATACAGCTTCATTCGGCAGAAATGCAGATCCTCAGCTTTTTTTTTTTTAATGAAAGCTGAGAAATACATTATCAGCTGGCACTATAATGAAGAGATCTGGGAACTTTTATATTCAAAGCCTGGGTTGCAAAAATATATTACGGTATTTCCTGCTTACTGCCTTGCTCATATTTTATTATGATAACTCTACTGTGGAGCCTGGAAGCTACAGAGTATCTACAGTCAACAAATAGAAAAGCCTTTTAATTATGTCCATGAATAATCAAAAAGAGGGGGAAAAATGCTAAAACTGTGCAGTAAAAAAGCTAAAGAACTTGTTTCTTTAGAAGCACAGTCTAAATCTCGGTCTAGTTCTGTAAAGGAAGGATCATCATTAGATGAACATTCCCTGAAAGAGAGAATCTTTAGAAGATTAACTTGCCAAGCTAAACAGAGAAACTACTGTAACAAACCACAGGTTAATGGAGAAGAATATCTCATGGACTGGAATTAGTTTACCATCTAGCAATTTTTTTATTAAAAAAAAAAGCCATCTGTTGATGAAGTAGTGAAGGTATGCACTTATTCATTAGTAATGGAAGTGATACATTCTTTTTCTTTTGTTTAGAGATTTATTTATTTATTTTAGAGAGGTTGCGGAGGGGCAGAGGGAGAGGGAGAAATGGTCTCAAGAAAGGGTCTCAACCCAACGTGGCGCTCAATCTCACGACCCTGAAATCACGACCTGAGGTGAAACTAAAGGTCTGACATTTAACCAACTGTGCCACCCAGGTGCCGCAATACATTCTTTTTTAAAAAAATCCCTTAGAATGTGACTGTTTTGTGTAGAAGTTTAAGTAACTTTGGCACTTAAAATGAAAATGTATACCAATCTAACTCCAAAACCAGTAAAGCATCCAGGCAACTGAGATCTTCAAATCAACAGCCTCAGAGATTTTACAGAGAAACTCGAGTCTCTCTGCCCAAATCCTTGATTCCACCTCACCTTCTAGCCCTTTCTGTCACTTGCCAAGCTATCTGCGAGTGTGGTGACTGGAGAGAAGCCAGGGGGTTCCAGCAAAGGAAGAGGGAGGCAGAATGCCACAGCAGCCTCAATCATTCTGTAACACTGCATTCACTCACCATCCGCCTTCCCCCTCCCAATCCCCCTCAGCTCCCAACTCCCCCATCCCCACTGGAAAAGCCAGAATACCCGGGGACTCAGCCTGTAGGGAGTCACATTTAATAATTGCTTAGCCAGCAGGGGGTCCTCTTAAGAAGTGGAACATTAGGCATGCTAATGGTAAGGGGCATGGATTGGTGGTAAACAAACAAATCTACAAGCCAAAAGCAGGGTGATTGCATTTGTGGGTGTCTTTACCTTCCCCACTCTGGAGGGGCCTGCAGCTTGGGAGTCAGTTCTAATTAAACTAAACAATAAATATTGCTAAGATGGCAATGGTTTTTTCCAAAGCGTCTCTGTTGGTTTAGCGTGGCACAACTGATTTTTGTCTTTTTAGATTGTCTTGTTCCTCACAGTTAAGCAATTAAATACATTTGTCCACTTTAAAGGTCGGTTGTTTTTGGTTTTGGTTTTGGTTTTGGTTTTGGTTTTTTGCTTGGTCCATTCGAATTCAAGATCAATTAACAAGTACACTACTAAGAATTCTAGGAAGCAGATGCAGTGGACGGAGGGAAGCACCAGGTGGAATATCTTTTCAATGTGAAGATTAGAGTGCTCATTAGCAATAGTATTCCTAAATTCCTTTGTCTATGTAAGTGAAGCCCACCTAAAGGTGAGTAAAGTTTCAATTTGCAATTCTGCAAACTGAATTCCTTCTTTCTCTGTGACAGAATGACAATATTGGGACACAATTACTCGTATGTTTTTCCTAATGTAAAAAGCAAGGCTGAGAAACAGAATTTTCAAACTGTTGAGAAATGTTTGAGTGTGTGTGTGTGTAAAAGTGTGCGGGGGGAAGGGGGGACCATTATGCTAGAATACAGTCTCCTCATTTCCTTCATAATTCAGCACTCTGCCTTGATTTTTCCAGAAAATCTCTTCGCCTCTCTTCAGACTGGATTTTGCCCTCAGCCCCAAGCTTATGTATATGATTCCTACCTGGGTCTATGACATTCTTTTTAGAGTCCCAGAACCTGTCTCCTTCCAAGAGACTCCTTCTCCTGTCCTGGCAGGTAGAATCACATAGCTCCCTTATCTATGAGAAGTGTCTCCACACTGGAACTACATGACATTCACATCATTGAATTTTTAGCTATTTCTGCGTATATTGGCCCCCCAGCACCCCACCCTCCATTTCCCTACCCCCGCCCCCCAATTCTCAATGCCATTGAGATTTATTTGAGGCCAGGAAACACATCTGATCTGCTTTGGGATCCGAAGTACTGTGTACACAGCCTGACACCAAATAGGTCCCCAAAATAGTTTGTCACATTGGATCAAGTTTAAGAATTTGAAGTATAGGGGCGCCTGGGTGGCTCAGTTGGTTAAGCGACTGCCTTCGGCTCAGGTCATGATCCTGGAGTCCCAGGATCGAGTCCCGGGATCGAGTCCCAGGATCGAGTCCCACATCGGGCTCCCTGTTCGGCGGGGAGTCTGCTTCTCCCTCTGACCCTCCCCCCTCTCATGCTCTCTCTCTCTCATTCTCTCTCTCAAATAAATAAATAAAATCTTTAAAAAAAAAAAACAAAGAATTTGAAGTATGTCTGAAGAACAGTTGCTATATATGCATAACCTCTTTTAGTCTGCATTGTTCCATCTTAGAAAATAGATTTAAGGAGACATTTTCATCTATTAATCTTACTGTCCCTTCAATACTGTCTTATCACCACAGCCATCCTATAGGGGACCTGTAAACGATTAAATTCTTACATAGTTAACTCAAACCTTTGTAAAGTATCTGGAAAACTACAATCTTCAAATCAACAGTCTAGGAACTATCACATGGGAACTCTAGTCTCTGTTCTTGCCTCAAACCCTCTGTTCTCCCGAACCTTCTACTCCTTTCTATAAATTACAGAGCTCTCCGTGCAGGTGGGCACTGCATGTGGAGGAGACTCGGGGAAATGCCAGGCAAAAGAAGAGAGGGCTGTTTTGTATGAAGTGCATTGTATTAAAGTGCTGCACATACCTTATTCATTTAATCTCAAAGTATAAGCATTAATATCCCTGTTTGACCCATAAAGAAACGGAGCCTAAGGACTTTCCGCCATAGACAACAAGGTCACAATTCAAACTTTTCTTTCTATGATGTTACACAGGAACTAAACTGTTGCATACTTTTGTTGCATTGCTATTTTTTTAACGAGCTGGTGAAAAGTATTCCTTATTCCATCAACAAGTACTTATTGAGTGTCCATGTGATAAGCATGCATCTGATACATAAAATACATTCCTGAAAATCTGCTTAGTGCTCTAATCTCCAGAAACATACTAGGGGGGGGCGGAAAAAGCAGAAACCTACTATTGGCAGCTATTTCTACCAAAGGTATTTCAGAGTGACAATTCCAGGATAAAAGGAGAGAATGTCTTATAAACATACCTTTAGGTCCAGAGTTGTGACTTAATTCTTTATTAATTTATAAAGAATTAATGTATAAAGAATATAAAGAATTATATTTTGTCTATTTAAATCATTTTCATTTCCAAAGGTGACATAGTCATATTAGTGGTGTGATATATTAAAACCATGTGTATGTTTTCTCACTAGTTTATAATCATAGAGAACATTCACTGAAAGAAGATTTTTATGTATTGTGTATATAATAAAATCTAATAGAAATCATCCATGTGTCTATATTGTCGGTTCATCAACTAGTTCAAAACAACAAAACCCTTTGTTTTTAGGGGGACCTGTAGCAGCCTCAGCTTTTGAGCTGGGAAACCAAACCCTGTGCTTTGACCTCTGACAGCTGTCTCTTTCCACACGATCTTTATCTTGTACAGAATACTTTTCTGCCCCCTTCCATCATTTGGTTACTTCTTGCTGATTTTTCCCTCAGCTTAGAACAAACTTCCTCCCAGGGATGCTTAACCTAAAATGCATGGATGCATAAGCTCTCTGTGGGTAGAACTGTATCTCATTATAATCCATTCCTTTTGTAATGCGATGCATTGTATTTCATGCATGTAAAATTTTTTTCTCAGGAGGGGATTATGCCACAAAAGAGGTTAAAGGAGCCCCTCCTCCAAAGTCCCACCGTGCCCCGGTCTCTTTCCTAAATCAAAACATTCAGCTCTTATTTTTTGCCTCCACTGAAGGGTAGACGCTTCAAGGTAGGGAAACCACAGTGTTCATCGTGTTCACACTGTATTCCCTTGGCCCACACGCTGCTTGTACACAGAAAGGGAACAGGAGATACTTGTGGAAAGGGCAGATGGATCAACCCCAAGTGGCAAACCTGGCTATTTTATGACACGCAGTAGCCCCATTTGAAAGTTATAGATGAATAAAAATGGGAACATCCAATTGTGATTAAATGCCATTTGAGAGAACAACAACAACAACAAAAAATCTTTCCAATCTTGCAGTTCATGAAAAGAATAGATTATGACCTGACTAACAGAGGAAAGCCCCTGAACGTGGTCTGCCTGACTCCGTGTCACAGTTCCCTAATCGCAGCCTGGAAGTTGTCTCCCACTTTATACCAGTTCTGGCCCTGGAGAGAGTGGATATAAGAGGCTGAACTTGTAAAATCCAATTCTTCGTGACCACCACGTTCCCAATGGCTGGACAAGAATGTTCTTGTCACCCAGGGCAAAGCCTGGTCCCTGAACTTAACCACTGATCTCAAACCCTGGGTTTATTTTCCCAACTTCAGATGCCTCATTGTTATTTAAGGAAATACATTTTACAATGAAAAGCAAGGAGGGGACGGGAGGTGAACTAATATTTATTATACGTGTTATATGTACAAATATACTACAGCTGTTAGGGATATGTACAATTCTTTTCCAATTATCTTTAAATGGTAAGTAATTTGCTCAATATCATGCAACGATTAAATCAAAGAGCCTGAGCTGGACCCAAATCTGCATGCTCCAAAAGCTAGTGTCTTTCCTGCCTAGGGGAGAATTATAGTCATCAAAAGCAGATGGTTGTAAAACCATTTTCATACCAAGAGATGCAATGATTCCCAAGTGTGTGCTTGGGTCGGGACTGCTGTCTTCCACAGAAAATTTCTTTCTGATTATGTTACCTCATGGTCCAAAAGGTTATAGTAAGAATGAAAGAATTACTTGAGGCAGAGGACCTATGTGCTAGACACATAGTAGGGACCTAATTAAAAGTGGCTCCTCCTTCTAACATCTTACCTTAGGATGATTGGCCTTAATTTGCACATAGTGTACCTTCAAAACAATAGAATGATCCTCCAGACGTTTGCACAGGCTACTGGTTTAGCTGCTAGTTCTTCCCTCAATCCTTTCCTGATTTCAAACAGAAGGTTTTGTTCACTCTTTTACAATCCTTCATTTCATAGACTCTAATTCAACATCAACCATTAGATACATCATTATTACATATACTAAGAAAAACTACTGCCCATTAAAGTATGACAAATCAAATGTAAGGTGCGTCTCACTTCAGCCACATAAAAATGTGGAAGAGCATGCTTCTCAGAATCATTTAAAAATTGTGTCTGGGGCGCTTGGGTGGCTCAGTCGTTAAGCATTTGTCTTCGGCTCAGGTAATGGCCCCAGGGTCCTGGGATCAAGCCCCGCATCGGGCTCCCTGCTCCTCAGGAAGCCTGCTTCTCTCTCTCCCACTCCCCCTGCTTGTGTTCCCTCTCTCACTGTGTCTCTCTCTGTCAAATAAATAAAATCTTTAAAAAATATTAAAAAATAAAAAATAATAAAAATTGTGCCCATGGCAACCATCTTCAGAGTTCGTCCCACCTTGGAACTGGGCTTTTGTACATGACAGTCAGTCCTTGACCTGGTCCACCCTGGAAAGTGTGAATTCCCAGAGGCTTCCAGCAATCCAGCCTCCCAGCTGCTGGACAAAAGAGCTTACAAGCCCAAAGATAGTCCTTGGAAGAGGGCTGCAGGGACAGCTGTTAGTGGCAAAACTGTTAGCAAAGAAGCTGGGGAGTGAGGGTTCAGACTCAGGAAGGAGAACCCAGGGTGATCCCAGAGGGCGGGAACAACATCCACTGCTGGACATATTTAATGTACCACTAAGACAAGGAGGCTGGTTTTAATGTGTGGGCTGTGGAGTAAGACTCCCATCATAACCACATTTTACGTAGCGAAGATAACCTTGACTACATTTTGATCTAAAACAATAATCATTTCATGAAGGATCAGAGAATTTTTAAACAACTTACGTTTTCATGGTTTCCATTAACACACGAACCATACGTAATTTATTGTAATGTTTACAAATCAATTTTACTTTTTTCTAGTTTGCAACTAATGGACCTCCTTAATGAGAATTACGTAAATACTCTGTTTATATGCAGGACAATCTACTTGGTGATCTTGCTTCCCGTAGATCAGCTTGATGATTTGTGTCACCGAACCCAAATCTAAGTACTCATTAAGATTCTGAGAATCTGCTAGGAACATTTTTTTGAGCTTGAAGGATGTAGAAATTATCTATTTCTGGTTTCACTAAAGGATGTATGGGATTTGGCATTAAAACCTCTATTATTAAAGACTCTTTCCTAGAACTATATTGCTGGGCATGCCTAATAATAGAGCCTCGCCTCAGAGCAGGGTGTAGCAAGGTTAAAACCAGGAGAATGCATATTTAGTTCTGAAGACACAGAGTTCAATTAAATCCAAGAGGGAGAGAGAACCAAGAGGCCAAGCCCAGGTCAATTATGGTGTCAGGCTAGAAGACGCCAACTAATGAATGAATAAGTGCCCTAGTTAATAGTCATGGATGAAAGCCAGAAGTAAATGAGGACGCAGGAAACAGGGGTATAAGGAGAATGCCCAGCCTAATCCTGGCAAAAAGTGGCTTGCTGGCCTAGGGCTCCTTTAAAATGAGGTCGCTCTTCTTCCGTTGCTCAGAGGCAAGAAGAGCACTTAGAAGGCCCGTCTATGCAGGGATATGGCAGCCTCTGTGCTTGATTGAGGTACCACCTTGTCTCACATGAAGTCTGTATTCCTCCTGTCTCTGAAAGATGGTGACTCAGATTCTCGTCAGCACCACTTCGTAGAGCTACACTCCACCTGGCGTGCAAGGGTCACAGTCAACTTCTCTGGGAACCTCCAATTAAAGAGCGGAGACCTATTGAAACTTTGATTTCTTGTAGATTTTCTTTAGCTTAATACCACTATGAAACATCATCTATTTAACAGCCCAAGTAAGAGTTTTTGGAAAATGTTCATGAGAATGTAGCTTATTGTCGTCTCAGTTTCTCAATGACCCAGTTATATGACATTTTCTTATGTCCTTTGAATGACAACAGTCATGCCAGGTGCTGGCTGAAAGGGAATTTTCCAGTGGCACTTAAATAGACTGTTTATCTTCATTATCTCTTTGTTAGAATTCTCTCTGAACCGACGGGCAGGCTGTCATTCAACTAGAGTAGTCCTATCCCTCTTTTCTGTGGCTCCAATGTCTGCTTAGCTATCTCTTGTTTGGCTATTCATTCGATGTTTAAAATTTTAACTTATATTATCAACATGTTTTCATACATTCCATATATTAATCTTTATCTAAATTTAATGTTTCTACATCTTCTATCTTAAAATTATGACTGCCACATGTGTGCAATTCATTTTTATTCTATATTCTACTTCAAGAAGATAAGTAGGATAAATGGTAGGAAAATCTCTTAACCAGGATTCATATCAATCTCAGATGCCTCAGATGTGTCACAGAAGTGGTTTGTAAATTATTTCCTTGCCATGAATAACAGTAAATTCTCAGACATGATGGGTGAGCAATAGGACAGTGTAGTCACTTAAAAATTTGCCTAGACAACATCCTTCATTTGCAATTTAAAAAAAAATGTGTAACACTAAATCTATACTGAGTAACCATTTTTTGATCATTTGAATGATATATTTTCTATTGCTGCATAGAAAATTGCCAAAGTGACTAATAAATTGAGATTACTACTCACGCATGGAGGTTAACAGAGTTTTCCACATATGGCTGTATGAATTTTGGACTTCAAAAGGTGGTTAACAAGTCTCCATCTTTAAAGGATCTTTGAACCAGTGTTAAGGTTGACTGAGCCACCCAGGCGCCCCAAGTTTTAGCCTTTCTTAACAACATGTCAAGGAGAACTCTTGGGGCACCTGGGTGGCTCAGTTAAGCCTCAGACTGTTGATTTTGGCTCAGGTCATGATCTAAGGGTCCTGGGATGGAGCCCCCTGACAGGCTGAGCACGGAGTATGCTTGGGATTCTCTCTCTCCCTCTCCCTCTGTCCTCCCTCCCCTGCCCCCACTCATGCATGCTCTCTCTCTCTCAAATAAAAAATAAATCTTTAAAAAAAAATGGGAGGGCACCTGGGTGGCTCAGCCATTTAGCGTCTGCCTTCGGCTCAGGTCATGATCCCAGGGTCCTGGGATCGAGCCCCACATCGGGTTCCTTGCTCGGCAGGGAAGACTACTTCTCCCTCTCCCACTCCCCCTGCTTGTGTTCCCTCTCTCGCTGTCTCTCTCTCTCTCAAAAAATAAATTTAAAAAATCTTTAAAAAATAAAATTAAATAAAAATTAAAATTAAAAAAAAAATAGGGGGTGCCTGGGTGTCTCAGTCGGTTGAGCGTCTGCTTTCCACTCAGGTCATGATACCAAAGTCCTGGGGTCAAGCCCTATGTTGGGCTCTCTGCTCAGTGGGGAGTCTGCTTCTCCCTCTCCCTCTGCCTGCCACCCCCTATGCTGTGCTAGCTCTCTCTTTCTCTCTGTGTCAAATAAATAAATAAAATATTTAAAAAAAAAAAAGTAGAGCTTTCAACCTTATCTCTATCATGTCAACCTTGTTTATTTCTTTCAAAGCACTCTTCCAAATCTATAACTGACTTACTCACTCATTTGTCACCTTATTTATACCTATCTTCCCGCTCACCCAATAGAATTTCCAGTAGAGCAGAAACTGTCTTATACACCTCTGAATCCCTTACCCAGGTACATCACAAACACAAAATAGAAATAAGGTAAATGTGTGAATGTTTGGTAAGTATTATTTCATTTAATCCTACAAATAATCCCATGTAATCATTTCAAAGGAATTGAGGCTCAAATAGATTAAGAAGTTTGCCTGAGGTCATTGAGCAGTCAGGCAGCATGAGGATTAAAGGCATGCTCCTAATCTTTATGGATTGTTTGCCTCTCAAACTAATTTCATTTAATAATATTATTGTCTTTCCAGCATCTGCTTTAGAAAGAAACCTGAAGAAAGTTCCTTTGTTTTATACCCCCACCGGAACAATGGGTTACCAGATCCATCCGGCCTCCAGAGCTAGCGCCCCTCTACATCCCTGTCTCCACAGCCTTAGGTTTGGCCCTCACCATTTCTTACCAACATTGCTGGTCTCCCTGCTGTAAGTGACTTCCTCTACCCTCAACATTTCTACCAGGATGACTATGCAGATTGAACGCTTCTGCTGAAATTTCTCAGTGTCTTCCCCAACTTTAGGATCAAAGTCACATTGGTTAGCTTTGCAACCTCCTTAAGCACCTGGCTTCCACTCTCTTCTCCAATGTGCTTCTCTTACTCCCTGCATTAGGACCTATGCTCAGTGCAGGAGACAGTGACCTTCTTCTCTATCCTGTATTTTCATATTTCCTCTGAATGTGTTTCCCTGACTTGTCTGCCTGATTCACATCTAATTGTCCTTCAGGACTCAGAACAAACATCATTTCTTGAAGGTCTTAACCAGATCTACTCCCGCTATGAGCACCACCACTAAGCTGAGTAGGCCCTGGCACTAGGCTCTGGCCCTGCCATAAGACCCTGAACAAGCCTCAATACCTTGGCATTTCACAGCATGTAGTAAATTATCACATGTTGTTGTGTTCTTCTTTCATGGTATTTCATTTCTTAAAAATCTGGCAGTCCTTGATGGACTCCCTGAGGGCATGTTCTTAGCATAGTACCTGGTGTACAATAATGATTCAGAAGTTACTTGTTGAGAGAATGAATCGAAGGGTGAATATATTTTTTGACATGATTGCAATTAAGTTCAATGAAGAGAAGAAAGGAAAGTGAGAAATGATTAAACGGTATCAGGAGTTGTGCCTCAGGAGCCCAGAGGACTCGGCTTCTAACTGTGGTGCTGATAAGCCACCCCCCGACCCCCACCCCATGGGAGAACATAGTGGGTGCTCTTCACTGCATCAGTCCAGGCCCCAAAAGAGCTTCAAAGTACTATGCTCAGTACAGTGGAAGTTGCATCAATAAGACGGTCAGCCTGCTTTGGAACCTTGCAAACCAATGGGAGAGACACATCATTTTCCAAAGGAATTCATATGAACCCCATGACTTCCTTTTATTCAAGAGGTATGACCCAAAAATTCATTAGAAATCACTTGACCTGGTCTTGATTTTCAACTAATAAATTGTCTTGAAAGGCCAAATTGCCTCTAATGATCGATTTCATGTATTTGCTCTAAAACTCTCCTCTTTGAGACCTAGTTCAAAGACTTTATAAATTGAAGAACAACTCCATGTTCATAAATTCAGCCGCTGCTTAAACGTATGCTTGATCGTTTTTTTTATCTTATTGTCAAAAACCTCCATGTTATGGGCGCCTGGGTGGCTCAGTCGGTTAAGCATCTGCCTTCGGCTCAGGTCATGATCCCAAGGTCCTGGGATCGAGCCCCACATCGGGCTCCCTGCTCAGCTGGGAGCCGGCTTCTCCCTCTCCCCCCTGCTCTTGTTCTCTCTCAAATAAATAAATAAAATATTAAAAAAAAAAACCCTCCGTGTTAGAGTCCTCCTGAGAAAAAATGTTTTAGTCAGACTCCCCAAATCCTATTTTGCAGATTTCAGAGATGCATGATGCTATATATAAATTTCAGACAGGGATTCCTAGAGAGCAAGGACAGTACCAGCCAGCCACACTGCTCAGGAGACACAGAACTGCAAACAAAAAGCAAGGTGGAATTTTTTTTTTCTTGTGGGCCTTGAAGAATTATTTTGCTTTGCCTTTGTCCAGGTTTCCATGGAAACCCCTCTCCTGGAAATGTGCAGTTCTTCAGAGCCCTCGCCGTGAATAAGACAAACCCGAAGCTGTAATCTATTTTAGTGCCGTCATGAGTTGATGGAATAAAGGAATACCATTATATTCATAAAGAAGTCAGTCAACATGAAAATGAGTATAATGAGCAAACAATGGGTTGGATGATATCCTTTAATTTTCCTTCTGCCTTTGGGTAAATATAATGTAGAGATCTAATGTAGGGTTTTGGTTTCTTACTTAATACATGAAATAATGAACAGTATAATAGCAGTCCAAAGGTACCAATAATCCGCCTAATAGTTCATTCATCCTATGAACTTAAGCAAAATGAAACAAGCATTTTCAAAATAATATAAGTAGACCCGGAAATTGCTTTTTTATCTCTAAGAAACAAGTCAGGAAAAATTCCAATTTTAAGGACAGGTAAAAGTCGTAGAGATTATGGTTTTAGTTCAGAAAGAATTTGACGTTGATGTTGTTAAGAAGGTCCATGCTACTACGAATAGCCCCGAGGAAGTGTTAGAAGCAACCAATAGGCCAGTAATATCATCTAATGTAAGGGAAGCAGAGAAATTCCCCCAAACTCACAGGAACAGAGCAAGGAAAAGAAAACTGTCAGGTGTCTGTGTATGAGAAAGAAGGGAAGCCATGTTTATAAATCAGCTGGTATACCTGATACCAACCTCGTACTGCTGTGGCTTCCTCCAGGCATGGAGGGATGACGCCGGGCACCGGGAACACCGTGGTAAAGGGGAGAGGCGTGATTCCTTCCCTCCGGAAGCGTATCTCCCAGAAGAAGGCGGAAGAGATAGATATGAAAGAGCTGGTTTGTTTTTTTTTTTTAAGATTTTTTGTTTATTTATTTGAGAGAGAGAATGAGATAGAGAGAGAGAGCATGAGAAGGGGGAGGGTCAGAGGGAGAAGCAGACTCCCTGCCGAGCAGGGAGCCCGATGCGGGACTCGATCCCGGGACTCCAGGATCATGACCTGAGCCGAAGGCAGTCGCTTAACCAACTGAGCCACCCAGGTGCCCAGGACATGCTTGTTCTTGAACATTTCTAGAACCATCCGTACCACTGAGGGTTTCTTTTTTTTTTTTTTTTTAAAGATTTTATTTATTTATTTGAGAGAGAGAATGAGAGACAGAGAGCATGAGAGGGAGGAAGGTCAGAGGGAGAAGCAGACTCCCTACCGAGCAGGGAGCCCGATGCGGGACTCGATCCTGTGACTCCAGGATCATGACCTGAGCCGAAGGCAGTGGCTTAACCGACTGAGCCACCCAGGCGCCCCAAAAGAGCTGGTTTTATAACTACTGAATTACAAACTGCAAGATGTACTGTAGAGGAGAAGGGCGGGGCTCCATGAGAGAATGTAAGGAAAGAGCCTAACCTTACGTATGTCACCTCTCTCACAATAATCCCTCGGGTTAGTTAGATGCTGTAATCCTGTTCCACAGGAGCTAACAGAGGCACAGAGAAAGTAAGAAATGTCACTCAAGGATCAATCAGGAACTAAATATTGGAGCCAGGATTTGAGCCAGTGCTGATCTGTCAGGGCTCGTGGTCTTTTTCCTATGTCACATGATGTTGTGAAGTGGCTGTCTGAAATTCATTCTAAATGTTGAATTTACGCATTCGAGAGAAATGAAATATATTTGTCAGAAGGTGCTAGAATGTGTGTGATGTCTAGATCCCTCTGATTTACTTTCTTAATAAGCACTGAAGGATTTTCCTTCAAGGAATCCTTTGGAATTGGCCATTCTATCAAAATGACTCGTTTAAATACTTAACGAATTTGCCTGTCTACAGACACAGACAAAGCCCACTTAGGATTCTCAAAGCCAACCCAGTGGTTAGGCTGGGAAGTCGGCATGTTCACGTCACTATGCTAGAGTTAGCGCAGAAGTTTGAAATCCACAGGCTCCCCAGTCAGCCCTCATTCGAATCTTCTCCCTGACCTGGCACTGCCATCCCTCACCCACTTTATTATCCTGGTGTGTGCCTGTCACTCTACCCCAACTATAAACAACCTGGAAGGGAGAAGACACATATTACATATCTTTGTACCACAGTGACGAGCATAATACTTTGTCACTCCAGGTATTCAGTTGTTAAATAGTTAAAATGCTAAGATTTCACAATACTTTCATTAAATATTATTGTTTCAACCAGATTCAAAGTTCATATAACACATTTACATTATCAACTAATTTTGAAATTTTTTTCCAGGAGTCTTATTTCTATAAGAAGCTTATTAGCTACTCTTGTGATGACATTATTCTGCAATCTGACTTGAAATGAGTCAAGCTTCCTTTTTCATGAAAAGCTGTAGAAAGGGATGGGATATCAATTTATTTGATATTATCATTAAGCCTCCTAATTCCCTGAAAATAAAGGCTTTCATAGTTTGTTTTTTTTTTTCTTAGCTGTTCTGCCAGTTTTCTCCTCCTTGTCCAGAGCTTTGCAATCTTACAGGTGGCCTCCCCTTTAAAGAATAACCATGAGGCTGTTTTTTTTAGAATATGTTTTGGGGGGTGTCTGGGTGGCTCACACATTAAGCGTCTGCTTCGGCTCAGGTCATGATCCCAGGGTCCTAGGATCGAGCCCCACGTCTCTGCTCCATGGGAGGCCTGCTTCTCCCTCTCCCACTCCCCCTGCTTGTGTTCCCTCTCTCACTGTCTCTCTCTCTCTGTCAAAATAAATAAATAAAATCTTTAAAAATATATATATGTTTTGGTATACACTCTAGTGAAACATGGTACAAAACATCTTGAAACACCATGTGACAATGTCAACAAAATATCCTCAAAAGTGAAGTGATCCTGATACCCCAGATTACTCACGCAAGGAAGAAGAAGGAGCTATGATCTTGCCATTTTGGTAAAAATGAGCACTGCAAGAACACAAGCCCTGACTCATTTCATCAGATCCTCTTACTTCAATTCGGGTGAAACATTTACTGAGCATCTACTATATGCCACATGCAGTAAGAGATACGCCAGTACAAACATGAATCAAGGGGTGTTAATCCTGCTGTTAAATGCGGGGGGAGACAAGACATGGGAATGGGTAATATCTTCTAGTATGAGAAAAACAAGATCTCTCTCCTCCTACACCTCCCACCGTCATGTCCCACTCTCTGCACACAGACAACCCTTTCTTCCCATGGGAATTCGTGTAGAAGAAATTACATAAACTTTAATAACACAAGACAATGCAACGACTAACTGCCTCTGACTCAGAATCTTCCTCATCCCGTATATTCTTTTCTGAAAATGTCCCACATTCTCCAAATTTTTCTACCCTAGCATCCAACTGTGGACCGGAAATCAACAAAGATTCTTGATTCTTGGTCTCTAATCTCTGGAGATGAACATTGGGAGTACAACGGGGGGGTGGGGTGGGGGGTCTGCCTGGGTGGCTCAGTCAGTTAAGTGGCTGCCTTCAGTTCAGGTCATGATCTCAGGGTCCTGGGATTGAGCCCCGCATCCGACTCTCCTCTCAGTCATCAGTGAGTCTGCCTCTCCCTCTCCCTCTGTGATCTCTCTGCCTTCTCTCTCTCAAAGAAATAAATAAAATCTTAAAAAAAAAAAAAAGGAATACAATGGGGATTCACTAATTTTTTGTTTGCTTTTGAAATCCTAGAAATTCCTAGAAAGGATATTTTCCCCCCAAAGCACCCAAATCCATCAATGTCTTTTTTTGTCAATTGATTTTTATGTAACTCTGTATTTCAATATTTCCTAATATATGTTCTTCATAACATTAGTCCAGGGGATACTTAGGGAAAGAAAGGTGATTGCTGAGGAGAGAGTTCTATGGTCAAATAATCTTGGAAGTCTACATACCACCTCTTTCAAAGATTCATAAAACATATTACAAAAAAGTCTCTGAGAAGTCTTAAAATACAGAAACTCAATTAATTTTATTTAACTCAGCACTTCCATAACTTACTTGTTTAAAATACTCTTTGACTTTAAAACTTAATATCCTGAGAAACTAGTTTTCCATGAACACATTTAGGACACAGTATTGTAAATTGATACCTTTGGAATTATTTGCCTAAGAATGGAAAACTTCCATTCTCCAGAGCTAAGATCTTATCATTTATTCAGCAAATCTTTATTGACCATCTACTATCTGCTAAACACTTAACTCTCCCTTGTTATTGTAAGTCTCATCCAAAACTCAGGGGTCAATCATGCCCCCAAACATGTGAAATATAAAGAATCTCCACAGAGTTCCAGAGGTGACCATCACATCCATTTTGTTATTAGCCCTGTTAGGACAATATTCTTTCTTTCCAGTAATTGATATTCAATTGTATTCCTTTCACCAAGCCCTAACCTCAGCTCTGCATGCAGTCATTGGGTTTCCTGCTGTCCCAAACACATCCGAGTCTCTCTTTGGCTTCCTGTCCACTCCCTTCGGGACTGAGTCCTACTTATCCCCACCAAAGCATCCAGGGAAGTGGAACCAGGTCCCTGAGGAGGAGTGCTCACATCTGGGTCTTTGACACCTATTGCCAAACACCTATCACAAGGCCCCCATGCTATACTATGTTCATTTTTCTCAGACTGTTCATGATCTACACTGTGACTTCATATGTTGGGCTCCTAGAATGGCTCCCAACCATTTCCAGCTTCCTTTGTTCTACAACAACCAAGCCCTAACTGTGAAAATTCTCTCTTTCCTTAGTTTCTAGAACTGTGTAACTCTCTTTTGTTTTTCCTCCTTTCTCTCTGAATGCTCCTTTTCCATGTCTTTCTGGGTTTTAATTTTAGCTACAGTCTCTTAAACATAATCTATGTTCAGGCACAGTCCCAGGCCCCATGCTTTTCTTTCTCTGCACTCTCCCAACGGCAGCTCATTTACCCTCAACACTTCAACCACATCAAAATCAAAGTATGATTAAAGGTTAAAATCAGATTTATCTTTAATCTTTTCTGAAACTTATAAATTTATGAAGACCAAAGGTGAATATGAATAAAGCATTTATAAGAAGCATGTTAGATACTTCAAAAACTCTGGATACAAAAATATGTACCCAGAGAATAGAAGACAATAATCATAAATACGATTTAAGTTGGCATCAAACTTTAAATCAGACTTTGTTTTCCATAATGATTCTGGAATACATACATTCCAAAATTTCGAATACATCTTTCCTCCAGAAGATGTAAGAAGTTTTGATTTCCAGTCTGTCTAACATCATTAAACACTCATCTCAAAAGACATTAAAATAAATACTCCACATATCATTATTTAATAAACATCTTAGATCAATCAAGAGTTGAAGTTCATATACTGAAAGTGGTAATTCATGGACTCAGTAACAGAACAACTGATTCTCTTTTTCAGTAGTAGTGATAGATTGTTACAATAATAACACCTTACATTCGGGGCGCCTGGGTGTCTCAGATGGTTAAGCATCTGCCTTCAGCTCAGGTCATGATCCCAGGGTCCTGGGATTGAGCCCAGCATCGGGCTCCTGGCTCAGCAGGGAGCCTGCTTCTACCTCTCCCCCTGCTCATGCTCTCTCTCTCTGTATCTCTCTACCTCAAATGAATAAATAAAATCTTAAACAAAACAAAAAAACCTTACATTTGAGATTTGTTATACCCCTCAATTACTTTCAGGTTGCCTATCCTCAGTAGATTTCAGTGAAAAATGAGAAGTACAAATTAGCATCTCCATTTTATCGGTCACAAAAAGTTTAAGTGACTTGCTCAAGATCATACAGTTGAGCCAGAATCCAAATAAGAAACTGCTCTCTCCTGTTCCTCCAGTACAAGACTCTGAATATCTTCACACAGTCTCTTGCAATCACTTCTATGACAAGCAAGCAATATAGCTGAGAAAAACAATAGTGTAGCAATGCTGTCCTATGTCACCGGTAAGGAAAGGTGAGACCCAGAAGTGTTATAACTTGGCCAAGTTCAGAGAGATATAAAAACCATTGCACAACCAAGGTCACAGAAATATAAAAACCATTACACAACAAATTTGAACTCTGAAATCTCATTTGCATGGAGAATGTCAATATAGATGATGTGACTACGTTTTACCTGTTCTAGTGTCTTCAGCAGCTTCCAAAAAGATCTGCCAGCCCATGTTTCATCTCTAATGGTGAAGCTGAACTTGTCTTTGAATGCATCTCAGAGCAAGTTTACAGAGAATAAAATGTCTCGAGGTGAGTTGTTTAATGAGGTCAATCACTTAATTTCTGGTACTATTTTGAGGTTACTGGGCTAAAAGTCGCTTTTAAAAGTCTGTCCTTCAGGGCGCCTGACTGACTCAGTCCGTGGAACATGTGACTCTTGTTCTCGGGGTTGTGGGTTCAAGCCCCATGTTGGGTGTAGAGATTATTTAAAAATAAAATCTTTGAAAACAACTTTAAAAATAAATAAAAATAGGGATGCCTACGTGACTCTGTCAGTTAGGGGGTCCAGCTCTTGATCTCAGCTCAAGTCTTGATCTTGGGGTCATGAGTTCAGGACCCACATTGGACTCCACACTGGACGTGGAGCCTACTTAAAAAATTAAAAATAGATAATGTCTTTTATAAATTTATTTTCCCCTTTTGCACAACTCATCGGCAACACACCAGTAACATCTGAAGTGAACATAGGTTCATGAGTGGATATATCCTGCCAAATCAAAGATAGTCTGATACTCTCTTTAAAAAACAAGACTAAATAAATAAATAAGATAAAAATTAAATTAAAAAAATAAAAAATAGATAAATAAAAATACTATACTTTTTAGATGTAATAATGCTTGAAAATAGAATTGTAGAATACACCTGTAAAGCATTTTTTATTTTTACTGGTTTCTAGACCTTTGGCTGACATTAATCTCAACTCTTCTTCAGTGTACATTCATACTTATTACTTTGAGTTGATAAAACCTGGCTTCCGGATTTCTTAAGAGTTAACTGAAATCTTATAATGCAGATACAACCACGTGAGAAGAAATTCCCAAAGACCCACAATAGTAATAAAAAATAATTTTTTAAAGTGTTTAATACACTGGTCTCACGAGCAGCAATAATGTAATTATGTGGCAATGGTAGAGAAATGATCAATCAGTCTTCAACTTCTATTTTGACATATGAATAAATACATAGCTGGTTTTAATATGTATTTATTCTGCATATTTTTTAAAAAGTTAGAAATTTAGGGTGCCTGAGTGGTTCAGTCTGCTAGGCGTCTGCCTTCGGCTCAGATCATGATCCCGGAGTCCCTGGATGGAGTCCCGCATCAGGCTCCCTGCTTAGTGGGGAGTCTGCTTCTCCCTCTGACCCTCTTCTCTCTCTCTAATGAATAAAAATCTTCATGGGCGCCTGGGTGGCTCAGTTGGTTAAGCGACTGCCTTCAGCTCAGGTCATGATCCTGGAGTCCTGGGATTGAGTCCCACATCGGGCTCCCGGCTCAGCAGGGAGCCTGCTTCTCCCTCTGACCCTATCCCTTCTCATGCTGTTTCTCTCTCTCTGTCAAATAAATGAATAAAATCTTTAAAAAAACAAAAAAAAATCTTCAAAAAAAATTTTTTACAAATTTTTTTTTAAAAAGTTAGAAATTTAAACATGTGCATGACTTTGAAGTAGTAAAAAGGATAGAACCAGACCTAAATTGCAACCCTGACTTCCCTGACATCTTAGCCTCAGTCTCTTCATTTATAAAATGGTAACCATCCAGTCCACTTGGAAGGTTGCCACCAGAATTAAATATGATAATAAATTGCCTATTTACCAACAGAGGATGTGAAAAACAGTATATATTTTTCACTCTTTCTCACTACATCTTTGCTTTTATAGTTCTCCAGTAGAACTCTATTTCTTCTGCTTGGATATCTTAAATTTTAAATGCATGTGACAATCTCTACTTTGTTGCAGTGTAAATCTTATGCAAGTAAGGGGTGTCAAGCATGAAGGGTTTATTTTAAATTTGTTATTGTTGTTCTGGGCCCAGAGGGGAGGAAAAACGCATTTATTGATTTGTCATCTTCCCGAATTCTATCACACTGTGTTCACGATCTCCTTCATATCTTTATCTAAAAATGAAGTCTTTTTTTTCTTACCTTAAATTTGCAGGCCTACTGTCCCATTCGGGCATTTACCCTGTATATTTCAAAACTCAAGTCTGTAACATGACACCAGAGAGTCCTCTCATGTGAAAGTTGCAATGTGAAACAGATCCCAGGCATCCACTATCTGGGAAAACTAAGGTGTTTATATCTGACATCAACCTGAAACTCTACAAGTAAATGGAACTCATGGTTCTCACTGACAGTTACTATGTCCTCCCCTAGTAATTAATAGCCTTCTTTGAAAATTTTGCCTGGGGCTCCTACTGTTAGAACAAGTAATCACAAATGACACTTCACCTGGAACAAGACATTTAAGGATTTAGAGATTTGTAATGAACCACACCCACAGAGCTGCAAGGTTTTACTGTGACGCTTTTCTGGTTTCTTGGAAATGAAAGTAACCTAAACACATCATGAGGGCACCTGGGTGGCTCAGTCAGTTAAGCGTCTGCCTTCGGCTCAGGTCATGATCCCAGGGTCCTGGGATGGAGTCCCACATCGGGCTCCCTGCTTGGTGGGGAGTCTGCTTCTCCCTCTGCCTCCCACTTGTTCTCTCTCTCTCTCTCTCAAATAAATAAAGAAAATCTTAAAAAAAAGATAAACACATCATGGAACACCGGCTCATTCTATTTATACTGGAGTATTTGCTAAGAATTCATTGGTTTATTTCCATCAGTCTAATTCTATATTTTTCGAATTCCACATTGCAATTGAATAAGGGATCTTGAAATCAAATTAGTGTTATATACAACATTTTACAAAGTGAAGAAAGACTAGAATAATATGGAATGGATTAAAACAAAGCAAAATAGAAAGTATCAGAGTACATCACGTGCAACAGGGACAAATATTAAAATAGTATTTCGGGAAACTTCTGTTTTATGTATATGTATGTGTGCGTGTGCCTGGGTGGTGATGTAAGAGGTATTTCTCATTGTGCACCACAGTAAAACATCTTTGCAAGTCACTGAGCTGGTGTAATGGACACACACATCAGCCGCCCAGACACTTCAGGGAAGGGATTATTGCCCAGCTGTTGAAAGCGCTATCATCAGACACCCCCGGCTATCAGCCTCTTCGGGGACTGTCCCTGCTGCACAGAGCTGCCTCGCACCTCAGATAATGTCTGGCCATTCCTAGGGTGTTCCACATCCAACAGTTGACACAGAAGGAAAAAAGACCAGGCAATTTTGTTCTAAACTAAGACAAGTGTGAAAGGCCATTTTAATTTCACAGCTCCACCTGGGGTCAATGGAGACTGTTGTTCAGATCTGCATAGCAACTCAATCTCTCCCTCTACCCAGTCCTGGTTCCTCCCTCTCTCTTCTACAGATGTTGATCCCAAGGCACCTCCTAATGAACATTCTACACACTAAACTCCACCGTAGCTGTTGCCATCCAGAGAACCCAAATCATGATATCTAGTTGATGGAGTAATAAGTTATGTGGGCCAAGTCAGCTGAAAAGGCCAAGCATATAATAAGCAAAGAACCTTTACATAAAATATAGAGCTTAATTTTTTAATGGCCCTGCAAATTCAAAGGCTCCCATTATAACCATAGTCTGTTTACCCTATTAGCTACTAAAGCATTTGATCAAAATGGGCACACCCATTTATTAATGATCCTGTTTGTTACCACTTTTTCCCATAAACTTGCACAGCTGTCCTATCAAATGAAATATGCCAAAGTGACTGTGAATAATGCTTCATTTCTTTTGCCAGCCCTCCTTGCATTCATTCTACCTTAGCAGCTCTTTGGTTGTTCGTCCTTTGTCTTACAAATATGCCCACATCAATGCAGTGAAAAAACAGTGACAAAACCATTAATGGGCCAAGGGGACAGTAGAGGGTATTGATAGAGAAAACTTGAAGACAAATACCAGACAAATACCTGGGCCCCTGGGTGGCTCAGTCAGTTAAGCGTCTGCCTTTCGCTCAGGTCATGATCCCGGGGTCCTGGGATTGAGCCCCACATCAATCTCCACGCTCAGGAGGGAGCCTGCTTCTCCCTCTCCGTCTGCCACTCCCCCTGCTTGTGCTCTCTCCCGCTCTCTCTCTGTCAAATAAATTAAAAATAAAATCTTGAAAAAAAAAAAACACCATACGATTTCACTAATATGTGAAAAATAAGAAACAAAAATGAACAAAGGAACTAAAAATGAGACAAACTAAGAAACACACTCAGCTCTAGAGAACAAACTGGTGGTTATCAGAGGGGAGGAGGGTCAGGGTGAATGGGTGCAGTAGGTCACCAGTATTAAAGAGGACACTTATTGTGAGGAGCACTGAGTCATGTATGGAAGTTTCGAATCACTATATTGGACACCTGAAACTAATATAACACTGTATGTTAACTATACTGGAATTAAAATTTTAAAAAACTTAATAAAATTTTTAAAAATTTAAAAAAATTTTTAAATCAAAAATTTTTAAAAAGTGAACCTTTCAAGTTTATTCAAGGAGAAATGTTGAAAAAGCTGCTTAATAATTAGGCTGTGCTTTCTGAAGCAATCAAAATTCTCCTAGCAGGTGAAATAGTCTCCTAAAATGTTAGTTTTCTAGAGTATAAAATATTGGCCACAGAGCCTGACTCGCTTCTTCTGATTAATTTGTTCAGATAAGTAAAAAAAATTAAAAGAATCCATTGATTCTGGTTTGTTTGTTTTTAAATTAAAATATGTGTTTGCTCAGTTATCCTTCTGTCACATACCATATTTCTAGCATCTTGACTCAAGTCTAAGACCTCCCATTTGTTTTCTTCCTCAGTTATATTTTGATGTGTGTCCTCTAGACAGGAACTTGCCACGGTAAGTGGACCGAATGTAAGGGGGAAATTTTTGTTAACAAAAGATGAAAAAAAGTCAAAAGAACTTTTAAGTAGAAAACCTCCCGAGTCAGGTCATTAGCAAAGTGCATGTAAAATTGATAAAAGTAGAAGTGAATCTGTTGTGCTTTCAGAACAATGAGGTTTATTTTCTTCCATGCTTGGAATACACTCACAGAGGAGATGGAACATCAGGTAGCATTAAATAAGGGGAATGGAGTAACAAGCTTTGACCTGCCTTCCCAGCCACGACATGAATGAATGAGAGGAAACAGCCACAGCCTACGTTCCTTCTCTCAATAAAGTGATGCCGGGATTCCATGTGACCTGGCATTCGGAGTGTCTTGATGGTCAGGCAGGCTTCTTTGTTTCTCATGCGTTTTTTATGCTGGGAACGTTTCCCTGGCTTTTCGGCATCCTCCCAGACCTGTCAGCCCACTTGAGAAGTGGAGAAACTATGGCTGCCTGAAGTGGTCCCACCAGAACAGGGCCCCCACCACCTTGCTTTCCACACTCTAAAGAAAGCCATTACCTCTAGTAAAATGACTGATGGGGCCCACAGACACACTGGAGGTTGAAGGAAGACCCATTAAAGATGCACCAGCAGACGGAGCTGGAAACCAGCTAGCAAGGGCGAGAGAGCCTGTAGGAGGGGAGTTCTTCTCATTGAAAACTCGGGTCCCATGTCACTGTACTCGCAAAGCGAGAAAGAAGCAAGAATTTTAGCGTGACTGGACTGTAGCAGTATTCATACCAGTCACCTGTCCCTGTCACAGCCAGAAGATTCACATTATGCCAGATGAAGGACCATGACAAATATCCATTCTATTGAAGGTCTGACCTCCAGATCAGACACATCATTTCAGGCTTTTATCATAGGGACTTCTTTTATCATAAGGCCTTTCTGTTGACTTAGGACTTGGATTTAACACAGCAACCAAGAAGATTGAGGCTTATCTATTTCTGCAGCGAGATATCTACACCGAGGATGAGATACAGTGTTTTCACAGCCTCGTTCAGTTACTCTGATGACGATCGGGTGAGTTTCAGAGGGTGACAGACTATTGTTGCTACTTCTTTCAAAGTGCGAATTTCAAATCACTCTACATGCCAACAGGAAAAGGTCTAGGACCCTCTTGGGTAGTATATCTGAGTATATATATACTCAAAAATTAATACAAAAAAAAAGATCTGAGCAAAAAACAAATAATTAAGTCATGTTAACTTTAGTCACACTATCTGAATAACTTCTGATGTCCCGTCAATAAATGGGAAAACATCCACACACTGGCAGCTATGAAAGGCATCATTCTACACTCAGATAAACTCATAAATAACAAATATTTTCTGTTGTGATTTAATTTCGAGACAATTTGGCTCAAGCAATGGCGCAGAGTGATTATTCTAGCTTTTGGTCACATTTATTCTCCTTTTACAGAATATCTGGATTCCATTCCTCAGAGTCCTTCGGTGATTTTCTTTAAGCAGTTTTCAAACAGTTTAAATGAACGATCCTCTCCAAGAGAGAAGAGCTTAATCCTTCTCTAATTATATGACCTAATCATGAACTGTAAAAGTAAATGATGTTAATTCATATGACAGACTGGGAATAAAAGGGCAGAAGAAAAGACTTTTTTTTTTTTTTTAATCCTTTCATTCCCCCTTTAGTCACTTTCCTGTGAATAGTTTGTCGCTCAAGAGGAATTTTCACTGTGATGTCTCACTTCTCTAAATAGTAAGTGTAATCCAGGCTGGACCATTCCCATTCTCTCTGTTGTTGTCCTGTTTGTTTGTTTAAAAAAAGTTAAACATTCTCAATGACACTAAGACAGTTTCTCTGTGTAGACAGTTTCTCTAGAGAAACTATGTAGTAATTACAACATAATTTAGCTCAGGAAGAATGCCATGAAAGAGTACATTCATTTTTTACTAGTGCATGACAAATTATCCCAAACCTAAACTCAAAACAATAAAAATGCATATTACTGCACATGTTTTCTGAGGGTCAGAATGGAAGTGACATCCCCAAATGTTCTGGCTCAGGGGCTCCCAGGAGGTTACAGTCAAGGCTTAGAACAGGGTTTCAGTCATTTCAAAGCCCCATTAAGGCTGAAGTATCCACTTCTGAGGTGGTTCATTCACATGACTGTTGGTGGAAGGCCTCAGCTCCTCACCACATGGACTTCTCCACAGGGCTGTTTTGTTTTCTTTTTTTTTTAAAGATTTTATTGGGGCACCTGGGTGGCTCAGTCATTAAGTGTCTGCCTTCAGCTCATGTCATTATCACAGGGTCCTGGGATCGAGCCCCACATCAGGCTCTCTGCTCAGCAGGGAGCCTGCTTCTCCTCTCCCTCTGCCTACCGCTCTGCCTACTTGTGATCTTTCTCTTGCTCTCTCTCTGTGCCAAATAAATAAATAAATAAAATCTTTAAAAAAAAGATTTTATTTATTTGACCGAGAGAGAGAGAGAGAGCACAAGAGGGGAAGCAGCAGAGGGAGAGAGAGAAGCAGGCTCTCCTCTGAGCAGGGAGCCCAGATGTGGGGCTCGATCCCAGGACCGTGGGATCACAACTAGAGCCGATGGCAGACGCTTAACTGACTGAGCAACCCAGGCACCCCTCCACAAGGCTATTTGATTGTCCTCCTGCCATGGAAGCTAATTTCCCCTAGAGTGAAAGTACAGGAGTGGGCAATGCATCTCTGACCTATTCCTGAAAGTCACATACCATCATTTCTGCAACATTCACTTCGTTAGAAGCAAGTCATTTAGCCCAACCCATACTCAGTGTGTGCGGGCCGGGGGGGTGGACTTTTAGGTTCAACCTTCTGAATGTGTGCACATACTTTTAAAACCACCACAGAGGGGAATCCTATGTGAAGGACAGATATCTCAGCAATCTCATACAATATCTGGAATTTCCACCCAAAAAGAATCACTCCTCAAAAAAGTAGATAGATTATTCAGCCATAAAAAAGAAGGAAATCCTGTCATACCCAACAATATGGATGAACCTTGAAGACATCATGCTGAGTGAAATAAGCCAGTCACAGAAGGACAGTTACTGCATGATTCCACTTATATTAGTTCTTTTTTTTTTTTTTAAGATTTTTATTTATTTGACAGAGAGACAGCGAGAGAGGGAACATAAGCAGGGGGAGTGGGAGAAGGAGAAGCAGGCTTCCCACCGAGCAGGGAGCCCGACGTGGGGCTCGATCCCAGGACCCTGGGATCATGACCTGAGCCGAAGGCAGACGCTTAACGACTGAGCCACCCAGGCATCCCCCAGTTATATTAGTTCTAAGAGTAGAATAATCAAACTCATAGAAGCAGAAAGTAGAATGGTGATTGCCAGGAGCTGGAGGGGGAGGAGGAAATGCAGAAATGCTGTTCAAAGGGTATAAAGTTTCAGTTATACAAGACGAATAAATTCTAGAGATCCACTGTACAACATTGTGCTTATAGTTAGCAATACTGTACTATACACTTAAAATTTTGTTAAGCAAGCAGACCTCACATTATATGTTCTTACCACAATATAAACCATTAATTAATTAGTTAATTGAAAAAGAAAAAGTGATTCACAAGAAGTTACTTTAGGTGGTTTCCCTATGGTTAAATGTAGCTACAGGTAACTTGTTACATATGCTAGCACTTCCAGATGATTAAATTTTTGAACATTTTTAATTAAAGTTATTAACTTGACCTACCACTTGTGAATTTAGTAGAAAGATTTTCTAATGAAAACTCCATCATACAGTCATTTTTACAAGAAAAATATATTAGTTTCTTATTGTAGATACAATGAATTACCACAAACATAATGGCTTAAAACCACAATTGTCTATTATTGTATAGTCCTGGAAGTCAAAACTATAAAATAAGCCCATGGAGCTATGTTCCTTCTGGTTTCTCTAGGAGATTATCTATTTTCTTGACTTTTCTGGCATCTGGGGCACCTACATTACTTGGCTTGTGACCCCTTCCTCCATCATCAAAGCATCTTCTCTACTCTCTGACCTCCTGCCTCTCCACTATAAAAAATGCTGTAATCACATCAGACCCACCTGGATAATCCAGGATAATATCCCTATCTCAAAATCTTTAACTTATTCACACCTGCAAAGTTCCTTTTGCTCTGCACGGTAACCTATTCCCAGATTCCAAGGATTGGGACACAGACAACTTTGGAGGGAGGCATTATTCTGTGTACCATGATGATTTTAGGAAGATGTCAAAATTCAAGTAAGTTGAGGGAATACCCCTGATAGACTTAGCTAACACCATACGGAAAAGATTTAAATTAATTTAACCTATCTGTTAACACATAACTAGTGACCAAAATGATTGACCTTATTATGACCAGAGATCATATTGGGCCTTCTTGTCCAAAATCAAGCCCTATGAGATAAATCATATTTGCTTTCAATACCTGTTTATCGTTAACATCTTGGATAAACTAGAATGAAAGCCTGAAATTTGTGAGGGTAATACTCTTGAGACATCAGTTTCTTTCACTAGTAGCTCCAATCCCACGCTCTTATCTCAAACCACTCCACAAACGATGAGGAAATGCGCACTGCCTTGAGAAATGTTTATTTGGACACATATTAAGTTCACCTAAGAGACTCCCAACAGTTTCTTTAGAGACTAGAAAACAGCAGCCTATCACACAATGAATCACAGAACTTACAGAATGTGATGGAACCTAGGAAATGTGAGAATAATACAGTTCTTTCCCATTCCACACGCCCTGTTCTCCATGTGAAGATCCTAAGGATCAGAGGGAGTAATATGCCCTTAACTTCTTAGCAGAGCTAGTAAGTGACAGAGCTTGGCCACCTCATATAGTTTTACTTCAGGACATACTCATCACATGCCCACGTTTATTCCTGGTTTAAAAAGACAATAATAAAGTAATGTGATCTGTGCATGGCACGGGACACTGGTAGGAATGGCTGCCATCCGCTGAGAATTTAACATATGCTGCCTGCTATAACGGACACCGCTAAATCTAGCATGGGTCTGTATTTTGTCTCAACGGGGTAGGAAGCATTACCCCTGCTTCTAAAAGATAAAATGAGCTGGGGGCACCTGGGTGACTTGGTCAGTTGAGCGTCTGCCTCTGACTCAGGTCATGATCCCAGGGGTCAGGCTCTCAGCTTGGCGGGGGTGGGGTGCTGCTGAGCCTTCCTTCTGCCTCTGCCTGCCGCTCCCCCTGCTTGTGCGCATGCTCTCTCTCTCTCTCTCTCAAATAAATAAATAAAATCTTAAAAAATAAAAAATAAATTTTAAAAAAATATATAAAATTAGCTAACAAGGTAAATAAACCTGACCAGAGTAAGAATGCTAGGATACGGCCTGGATCTCTCCTTTTAACAACAAAGCTCACAAATAAATTCTCACTACATTCCTGAAGAAAGAATAAAGAAATGTACAAGTTGAACAAGCAATTTCAAAATGTGTGTAACTGGGGCGCCTGGGTGGCTCGGTCAGTTAAGCGTCTGCCTTGGGCTCCCGTCATGATCGTGGAGTCCTGGGATGGAGCCCGTGTAGGGCTCCTTGCTCCCCTGCTTGGTGAGGAGCCTGCTTCTCCCTCCTCCTCTCCCTCTGCTGCTCCCCCTGCTTGTTCGCTCTTGCTCTCTGTCAAATAAATAAATAAAACCTTTTTAAAAAAAAATGTGTGTAATATAACACTATAAGAGGAGATTCCTACTGATTTCAAGCACTAAAAATTACAAAACCACACACTGTTAATAATTTGTTTGTTTGTTCACCAAACATTCATTGAGCATTAATTACATCCCAGGTGCTGTCTACATAAGATTTGAAAGAGATAAATTAGGTGCCACTCCTATTTAATAAGTAAATCATAAAGTTTCAAGTAGTAATATATGATATTTTAAAGAACAATATCATTTCAAAAGGCAGGAAGATAACAAAGTTGTAAAGGCAAGATCTTTCAATAAGATAACATTTGAGAGGCGATCTGAATGATGAAAAGGAGAGAGACATGAACAGGCTTTGGAAAAGAGTGTCCCAGGTTGTGGGGAAAGCACCCTAAAGATCGAGATACAGGCAAACTTTGACCCACTTAAGGCAACAAGGAATCCAATGTGAACTGAAGCCAAGTGGGCCACGGAAAGTACTAGGACATTGGGTCAGAAGTTGACCCTGTATGGTCTTGCTGTCAGCGAAAATACTTTACTTTTACCTTGAATATGATGAGAAGTACTAATAAAGAGACTAAAATGAAGGGACTTAATTTCAATCTATTTTAAACAGGCTGAAATCTGCTATACCAAGAACAGATTGCGGGCAGGCAAATACGGAAGTAGGGTGACAAGTTAGGTAGCTTTTGCGGGGATCCAGGCAAGACATAGCAGTGCCTGGGGGGGTAAGCTGATAATGGTGGAAGGTGTGAAAAGTGGCTCAGTTCAGAATGTAGTTTAAAGGGAGAGCTGAGGAACTAGCCGGTGGATCTAGCTGGTGGATCAGATTCTAAAGAAGAAAGTTAAACATGATTCCTAGATTTTGAGCCTAAGCACATGGATGAATATAAATACCACATACTGAAGTGACGAAGTAGGGAGCAGATTTTGAGGTAAGAAAGTGAAATTCAAGAGCCCTGTTTTACAAATGTTGATTTTAAGATGTCAGTTAGATACCAAAATAGAATTAAAGAGTAAATAAATACAGGTAGGAGCGTGAGACTCAAAAGAAAGGTCAAGAAAGGAGATTAGAACATGGGATTCATCAACATTAAATGGTATTTAAAGCCATGAGATCGGATGAGCTCACTTAGGAAGTATAGTTAGGGAAGAGAAAAACACTCCAATATTTAGATGTTGGGGAAAGTAAGAGGGCCAGTAGAAAGATCATGAAGCACCAACCATTGGATTATAAAAAAAAATATGTTGGGGGCCTGGTACCCAACAGCACAAGTGAAGACAATATGAATAAACATAAAAGAAATTTTCCTTCTGTGGAAAAGTTACAGTAGACACAGTGGAAAGATTTGAGGAGTTAGGGAGGGGTGGGAGATGGGGCCAAATTAGGGGTGCAATGGTCCTGGTGACGTGGGTAACATGGGTTTCTGAGGTATCCAAGGTGATCTAGACTATGTTTTAGTTGAGAACATAGCAAAATTAGTTAAAGATATGGAAAGATTATGCTCTATTTCTAAATAAAATTTAATTACCCTGAGTATCATGACTGAGAATTATCATAAAAATCCCAATGTGTGGGATGCTCAGAAATTGTAGTTTTCTGATTAACTGAATGCTCTGAGTAGCTGCCAACCAGGGTTTCAACTTTCATATTATTCTGAAATATGTCTGTGCTTTTGTATTCAGGGTACTTCAGTGTATTAAAATGGACATGGGATAACACTCTTTCTGAATATTATCTTCATGTTGAATAAGTACAGGCAACAATTACACTATGAACCACCCTCCCTTTTAGATAGAGGAAGAATCAGTTTAAAATTAATGTCCAGGACAACCTGTAGACAGGAGAAAACAGTTCCAACTAGCACATATCAGAATAAATTCTGGTGCTCAGAAAAGGGAAGAAAATGCCAACATTCCTGCTTTGCCTCAGTGATAGTGAGTGGCTAGTTGATGCAGATCTATGGAGATCTTTTTAGTGCTAGTTGGAACTGCTTAACCTGGTAAGATGAACTGGTAATGTTACAGGTGCCAATCACCACCATAGGCCTATGAAATGGCCCTGCGGATCCGAAACTAGACTAAATGTGAAGTGACAAAAAGAAGCGCCAGAGTGGTTTTTCATTCTTTACCTTCCTTTTAGGGGTTTTTTCTTTTGCAATGTTCTCCTATTTTTATTTATAAATAGGTAAATTTTTAAAAAAATTTAAGGGGTGTCCTGCTGGCTCAGCTGGTGGAGCATGCGACTCTTGATATCGGGGTTGTGAGTTCGAGTCCCACATTGGGTGTAGCGATCACTTAAAAATAAAATCTTCAAAAAATAAATAAATAAAAACAAAAATGTAAAAGAATATAGGTAATGCCAATCTCCCAAATTGTACCAAATAACCTTACATTTTCTTATACCTTTCTATAGGATAAAAATATTTTCTAGGGGCTCCTGTGTGGCTCAGTCAGTTGAGCGTCTGCCTTCAGCTCAGGTCATGATCGCAGAGTCCTGGGATTGAGTCCCGCATCGGGATCCCTGCTCAGTAGGGAGCCTGCTTCTCCCTCTGCCTGCCACTCTCCCTGCTTGTGCTCTCTCTCTCTCCCTCTTTCTGTCAAATAAATAAATAAAATCTTTAAAAAATATATTTTCTAGTTATGCAAATAGCACAGATGCATCTGGGCTATTAGTCAATTAAACTCTAAAAACAAGAATCTCTTTTCTTCATTATAAAAGGAATTTACACAAGATGAGGTATGACTTAAAATAACATCCATAATGCATAGTAGACATCATTGTGTTAAGTCAAAAACTATAGTTATTTTTCACATACAGTTGACCCTTAAACAATGCCAGATTTAGGAGCCCTGACTCCCCTCCCCCATGCAGTCAAAAATCTGCATTTAATTTTTGACCCCCAAAACCTTAACCACTAATAGCCTACTGCTGACCACAAGTCATACTGATAATATAAACTGTCAACTAGCACATATTTTGCATGTTATATGTATCATATACTGTATTCTTATAATAAAGTAAGCCAGAAAAAAGAAAATGTAGAGGAAGAGGAAGTACACTTGCGGTGTAAAAAAATCCCCATACAAAACAAACTGAGGGTTGCTGGAGTGGGGGGTGGGGTGGGAGGGATGGGGTGACTGGGTGATAGACACTGGGGAGGGTATGTGCTCTGGTAAGCGCTGTGAATTGTGCAAGACTGTTGAATCT
>NC_138380.1:55976250-56011424 GCF_054177405.1 Leptonychotes weddellii
GGATATATAGATATAAAAAATAGTGTAATTCATAAGTAAAATAATGGCCAATTCACATTGTCCAAAAAACACATTGCTTCTAGAGCATTATTTTCTTTTGCATTTCCTCTCAAGGATGGAACTCATATACCTACTTACTGACTATTGTCAAATATGGTTTTATTCACTGAAGAGGTATGTTTCCCATATCCTGAAAAACAACATGAAACAATTTATATCATAGAACATCTGTTTTCTCGAACAAAGAATAGTAATATTTTCTTGTTAATTATTTCAACATCCCTCAGAAATGGATTATATTTATGACCATCCTTATTTTTCATCCTCATAAATTAGGGTTCAGAGAGGTTGGACAGCTTGGTTATAATAAAAACAAAGACATAAGTGATTTCCAATTTTCCTTTTTGGTAATATAAAAATCAAACACTATGTCCTCTACCTGTACATTGTCTCAAAAGACCAGACAAAATCTTCACAACAGCCACAAATAACTCTAGCCACTCACAAATTCCTTTGAAATGAACAGAAGGGCCAGGGATGAGTGGATGATTAAGACTTTGGAAGGAATTAGGATTGCTTTTTTCTTTAGATTTTTTTATTTTTATTTTTATTTATTTGAGAGAGAGAGAGAGCACAAGAGGGAGGGGCAGACGGAGAGGGAGAGAAAGAACCCCAAGCAGACTCCACACTGAGCATAGAGCCCAACACGGGGCTCAAGCCCAGGACCCTGAGATCATGATCTGAGCCAAAACCAAGAGTTGGATGCTTAACTGACTGCACCAGCCAGGCGCCCAGGAATCATGATTCTTAATGTACCTTCAAAAGCACACTGAATTTATTTTGTGCCAGATAAATATAAACTCCATAGACTCTCATGAGAGAGCTGCATTTGTTTTTTAGATACAGAAATATCGGTATTTATGTTTCTCACATTTACTCACGTCACTCAAGAACCTAATTTACTTATAGCTACAAACTTGGTGTACTAGAAATAATTCACAATACTTAACACTTCTTATTGGTTACAAGCACAGCTTCGTGGCCTACTATTTCCTACTGACTTAGATAATGCCTACTTTTATATGATATTTCCTGGAAAAGTAGCTGACTATTCTTGTTTCTTATATTTACTTGTTCTGATGAAGTGTAACAGTTTGGAACAGAATTTCAAGATCTAGTCTGAGGCAGATATAAAGGGAGTCCTTCTTTTGCTCCCATGGTTGTTATAAAGTCTGACTTATTTTGGTAGTTGACCAAATTAACATTGCCACAGCACATATGTGTGTATACAAGGACACATAATACAGAAAAAAAGAGAAAAAAAAAAAAAACCCTCTCATTTCTTCAGACTGGCTTGCAGGCAATTCTATCTCCAAATTCACTCAGGAATCAGGAAGCAGGAAAGATTGTTTTTCATAGACAAGAAGTGACAGAGAGGTGTATCTTACAGAAATGAAACAAGCTATTCCCTGAATTTGATTCCAAAGGCCACACAGAAATCTACAATTTATAGGCTGCTATATCGTTTCATGTAACAGGAATATAACAACAATGGCTTAAGCAAATAAAGGTTTGTGTTTTCACCTAATAGGAGATTCTAAAGTGAGCATTTTAGAACTGATGCGTCAACTCAAGGATCTCTTCAGGATGCCACTCTCCTTCTTCTCTCCTAGTCTGTCATTTTTAACATGTGCCTCTCATTCTCACATGGATAGCCTCACCTCCTCTGGACACTGCATCTTGGTTTGGACATAAAGAAGTAAAAAAGGCACAATGATCAAATAGCAAAGATGAAAAAGTCTTCCAATTATATTCCATTGGACACAACTGTGTGTTGTGGCCCAGATGCGGGCCAGAACACTCTTTTAGTTTGGGCAAGTTGCGCCCACTCTCCAAAAAAGGCGTGGTATTAAGAAAAGGTAAGGTGGCAAGATAAAATACAGAACAACTAGAAGAGGCAACACTTTGGAGACAGTAAGAAGTGGTTTTGGCTGCAGGGGTGGGAGGGTATGGTGAATAGGCAGAGGATCTTTAGGGCAGTGAAAATACACCATATAGTATGATGGAGATAGGTCATTATACTTTTGTCCAAACCCATAGAATGTACAATACCAAGAATGAGTCCCAGGTAAACTATGAACTTTAGGTGATTATGATGTGTCAGTGTAGGTTCATCCTTGGTAATAAATGTACCATTCTAGTGAATGCTATTGATAATGAGGGAGACTGTGCATGCATGGGGATAGAAGGTATATGGGAAATCTCTGTGCCTTCCTCTCAATTTTATTGTAAACCTGTTCCAAAGAAATAAGGTCTTTGAATTTTTTAAAAAAAAATGTATACTTAGAAAAATAATAGAAGACATCCAGTTAAATTTGAATTCCAGATAAAAATGAATGTTTTTAATATAAGTAAGCTCCATACAAAATGTGGGACATACTTTTACTAAAAAAGTATTAACAGTTTACCTGAAACTCAGATTTAACTAGGCATCCCATAGTTTTATTTGCTAAATCTGGTAACTCTAAGACGGGAAAACTGCCTATTGAACAGGCAGCTAATATCTGCCCATGGAACCCGTGGAGAATTTCTCCATTGCCATTCTCCATAGAGAGTTCACTAATTCTCACTTCAGGGAACTACCTTGAGTATCTAACTTCAGAGATTAAATAGATGGTTTTATCATTGCCAACCCCGATGGTTAAATTTATGTGTCAACTTGGCGAGACCACAGTACCTAGAAATTTGCTAAAAAACCAGTCTGGATGTTGCTGTGAAGGTATTTTTTAGATGACATTAATATTTAATTCAGTAGACTTTGGAGAAAAGTGGATTACTCTCCATAATGTGGCTAGGTCTCATCCAATTAGTTGACGGCTTTAAACGATTAGGGTCCCCCAAAGAAGAGAAAACTCAACCTCAACACTGTCTTTAGACTCAAGCTAAATTTCGATTCTCCCCTGGGTCTCCAGCCTGCCAACCTGTTCTGCAGATGTAGGACCAGCCTCTGCAGTCCTGTAAACCTGTTCCTTAAAATAAAGAAATAAATCTCTCAATAGAGAGTAAAGGAAAGCAGAATTTGTTCCCCCAAATCCTGTCTCTTTGGCATAAGGATTATCTGGAGCTCATTACTTTTAAGACACTGCAGACACAGGAGAAACTCTGAAAAACCAAGTGGGAGTTACCCTTTTGTAAGAGACATTTACATTTATAAGGGAAATCTCCATTTGTAAGGGTGTCTCCCGGCTGTAGTGGAAGGGGGAAGATGACTAAATCTCTAGAAACTCTTACCACTGAAGAAGGCAAATGAATTAAGTCTGCCAAACAGCCTTCCCTTGATTACTGTGCTTTTCCTAGTGACCTCCCATAACTGGCTCCCCGCCCCTAACATCTTTCTTTTGTCTTTAGCTGGAAATGATATTTAAGGTGGTGACTTGGGCCATTTCAGGGAAGTTACTCACTTTTCCTGGGTCTCTCCCATGTATAAAGGAGGTACACATGTGATTAAACTTCTGTTTTTCTCCTGCTAATCTGTCTTTTATTACAAGGTGAGGGGGAGCGGTTCTCAGCCCCTAGATGGGTAAAGGGAAAATTATTCTTCCTCTCCCACAGTAGATAGATAGATAGATGATAGATAGATAGATAGATAGATAGATAGATAGATAGATAGATAGACAGAAAGAAAGAAAGATAGACAGACATCCTATTTGCTCTCTTTCTCTGGAGAACCCTGACTGATACACCAACCAAGTAAAAAAGTTGAAGAAAACACTTGATTAAGGAAGTTTAAGAATATAAGTAGGCCTGGGCGCCTGGGTGGCTTAGTTGGTTGGGCAACTGCCTTCGGCTCAGGTCATGATCCTGGAGTCCCGGGATTGAGTCCTGCATCGGGCTCTCTGCTCCGCGGGGAGTCTGCTTCTCCCTCTGACCCTCCCCCTCTCATGATCTCTCATTCTCTCTCTCGAATAAATAAATAAAATCTTTAAAAAAAAAAAGAATATAAGTAGGCCTATAAACCAACTCAAAAGTATGCAGGCTGGATTCATGTACTCTTTTCATGTTAAAATAAAGATTGGTTAAAAACGAGCTAATAACCAGTTTTTTCCCACTGAATTCAGCCTTTTCTTCAAAATCTCCCTGCAATGGCAACTGCAGGTGAATTTAGAAGCACACTGGTTTTTCATCTACACTTGCTTTATAATCTAGTCATAGCAGGTGTTTCAAAATTCTTGACTTTGTATAATTATACATATTTTAATAACTGTTTTACTTTACCTGAATGAGGTCTATCAATTTCTTCACCCAATAATCTACTTGTAGGAGTCAAAACATTTCAGAGGAGTTCAGTGAAGTTGAGTAAAATCAGAAGCTAAAGTGTTCTGGCAATTTAAAAAAGTTTCTATCAACACAATCATGTGTACATATTCTCTTATGATTTTGCTATACCTTGTACTTAAAGAAAAAATCTTTTTCCATAAAATACAAATTTCTGACACTAGTAATGTGTTGATATCCTTTTACTGAAGAATGTGTCTGCAGTGACAGCTTTATCAATATTTTTAAGAGACTTTCTGGGTGTGGTTGGAGAACCTGTCATCCTTTGATAAAAAAAAAAAAAAATGTTCTACGGGAGGGCCAAAAAAATAATAAATAAAAAATTAAAAAATCTCCTTTGTTTTTATTCACTCTTTTGTGTTTATTAAAAAAAAAATCTCTGTAAATCCAAATACTATTAGTGTCTCTTAAAATCCATAACAGAAAATCCAGAATTACTAATATTTTAGATCAAATTTGTAGTCAGAATGAAACAAGTTGAACTAGAAAAGGAAAATTAAAATTAAAAAATACAAAGATTATAGCCAAAGTGCAACTACAATCTGTAAGTTGAAAGCTTAATGAAAGCAGTGCCTAAAATTTTTGTTGTTTTTGTGTTTTTTCTCAAGTCATCCATACCCTGTTTACTTACAGGAAACATCGTCTGCCTTAGCTCGTGCATGGTGTTTTCCTCCTGGTGTATCAGCCCTGCCTTCCCCCAGCCTGACTCATGCTCACGTTATAGAGTTAACCTAGGATGGATGTTTTTGTAAAGGTAATGGGATACCCTTAAGTGGGAAACTCAGGATAGCCAAGTTAACACATGTTGTTGATCATGAGATCTGTAAATGGTTCTCCCCTTAGCTCCAAACTCAAACCAGCAGACCCTACTTTTCTTTACAAGAATGGGGTAGACAGTTATTCTTTAAAGGGTGAGAAGAGGGGCATCTGGGTGGCTCAGTTGGTTGGGTGACTGCCTTCGGCTCAGGTCATGATCCTGGAGTTCCAGGATCGAGTCCCGCATCGGGCTCCCTGCTCGGCAGGGAGTCTGCTTCTCCCTCTGACCCTCGCCCCTCTCATGCTCTCTCTCTATCTCATTCTCTCTCAAATAAATAAATAAAATCTTTAAAAAAAATAAAATAAAATAAAGGGTGAGAAGAGAGAGGAAGGGCAACAAAGGAGTATATCTCAAAGAATGAGTGTTTCCCTAGCAGAGAAAAAAGCCATGGGGGAAGCATGAGCCAAAACACTGGGATCCTAAAAGACTGAATCCTGTTTTCCTAGCTTTGCCAGCAGTGTCCATGTGGGGACTTCGTGCTATTTTCCTACCCTTTCTGATCTTACTGAGAGGGATGTGAGTCTTCCTTCCTGACCCTCACCAGACTTTCCAAAGCAAAACGTAAATTGTCTACTCCAGCCCAGCCTTATGAGGTTTTCCTATTCTTCACTGTTTGCAAGAGTGAGTAAAAAAAAAAAAAAAAATGCAGTATACAAGTGACACTTGGTAGAAAGAGAACTGTACTTGGAAGCATAACATGTGGGATTAATGTTCTAGATGTGTCAATTAGAAGCTGTGCAACTTTGAGCATGTAATTTTTGAACTGTTATGTCTTTGATTAAAAAAAGAAAAGAAAAACTGCTTGGTAAGAATGAGTAGGTTTTATCTGAGCCTCAGTTTACTCATCTGTAAACTTTGATAAAAATTTCTAACTCTGGGATTGAGGAGAGGGTGGTTGGGAGTGGGAGGGAAACACTGTTAGGAAATGAAATTATTTGTGTAAAGTGTCACGTAGCCTCTGCACATCGTTTCAATGAGCAGATGATTTCTTTCCCCTTTTCCCCTCTGAGAAGTTTTCGCATCAGGACTGAGAATTCAGCTTTCCCCCGTGGTCTGTGGACGCCATGATTAGTAACTCAAGATCCCCACCATCCTGGATTGTACATTCCAGGAACTACAGGGGTGATGTAGAGGAGTAACAGAAATAACATATGGTAAACTGAGTTTTCCATGTGTTAGTTGTTTTTTAAATTAAAACGTTTCCCTCGAAAATTTAACTTCAGACTTGTACAGTGATCCTATTTCAGTCCTCTTCACTTCTGGCAATTTCTTGCAGAGATTGATACAAAATTGCTGAGAGCCTATAAGAATTCAGAAATCTAAATACAGAAAGCAGCAATTACTTTTTTATGTAACAAAATGCTAATCCTTGCATTTTTCATTGTTTTATTGGACTGATTTAGTCTTCAGACTATAATCCCAAGTACACTGGCAAGTCTTTTGGAAATGAACGAGAAAAAAAAAAAACCTAAAGGAAGACATCTATTTTTAGCATCTCACTAAGCCATTTCTTGCTTGGCTGTAGTTATTCCAAAATTGGTCACAGTTTTATTTGAACTGTTCTATGAGGGAAAAAAAAAATAAAGAGAGAAATTTGTAAAATGGATTTTTAAATACACGCTACCAAATTTAATCGATTTTTAACGCAACTCTAAGTAGAGCAGGCCAGGCCGTGTCAGATATTTACCACGACTATTTGCAAAACAATCAGTCCACCCCATTCCCAGCCTCAACCTGCTATTGACCCTGCTCAGGGTCCGGACACCCAAAGCAGGCAAGACAGGCTTCCTCCCACCCCCCTGCCTGTTGGCTGGGGCCGCCCATTGTCTGGCTAATGGAATCCTGGAGCCCATCCAGAGCTGTAGCCTGCGTGTGTGGTTTAGTTTTGTTTTGTTTTTAATGATCACACACATTCTGGCCTAAACTGCAGACAGAAGCCCGGGGAGGGGGGGGGGGCGGATCTTATTGTGCTGAGAAGAGAAAACGCAGAAAAGTGAGAGTTCTGGATGAAGTTGTCTAATGTTCCAAGAAATAAAGTTTAGGTAAATGATTAAAATAGAAAAGCGTGTAAGGACTCTAGATTTTCTATTATTGAAATAATTGGTGAAAAAAAAATTTCAAACCTTGAAAACAAAATAAAATAAAATAGAAAAGCGTGGCAAAGGAAGAAAGGAAAAATGAAGGGAACCAAGCATGTCAAACCTTGTGGGAAGAAGTTCTCAGAAACATAACCAAGAAATATCCAACTTTAGGCATAGACACAAATTGAAAAATGAAAAATAAATCAGACTGCTTTCCTCCCTGAAGCTACAGAGGAAAGAAGAGTTTTCTTAAAGTAAATGTACAAGAGTTTAGTGTTTTATTGTTGTGTAAGCATAAAATCCAAAAATAAAAAAGGTATATAATTTTGCTGACAATTACATTTCTAGACTTTTTAAAGTATTGATAAAGTTATTCTTAAAATTATTTATGTGTGGGTACAATTTAATCTCATCAAAGAATTCACATAGATGGAAAGTCTAAGAGGCTGCCTTCCACAGCTGAAGTTAGCAAGCAGAGAGGCAGTGCGCAGACCTGCTTGTTTTTTCGAAACCATAATAAAAGAGCTCAGAAAGGCATAAGGCTGGCTGTCAGGAAATGAGCTTAAGCAAAGGAAATGGGAGATGTCTGGTTCAGGGGATTTGAGGAAGGCTTTTCCCAATGGGTGCTTTTGTTTTCCTTTTTCATGCTTAGTCGGGATACATGATTTGTCTTTCACATGTACACAAAAGAAATACCAAGGTAGTAAGATAACATCTCTGAGGGTATAAGCCCCCCGAGTTTTCTCTATGACAGAAAGCTGTTCACTCGCAGCCCAGTGCCAGTCTTTCTTGATTGGGGCTGAAACACATGCAGGAAGTGGAAAGAATTACTAATAACAGGTTGAGCACTGATATTTTTTACCCGAGGACACAACTGAAGCTGGGCAACTATAATCTCTGGCTTAGGATTTTGGAACCAAGACCTTGAGTCATCTGCCAGTGAGTAGGGAAAGGGTTAAGGTATAGGCAGGGAGAGACAGGAGGCCCCTGACTAGGCTCTGAGGGTATTTCAGGTATGAAGATGCTGAGACAGAACAAAGAGGAGATCAGGGAAATTTAGACCACCCTACTCCAATTACTAGGGTTAAAATGTTTTTCTAATAATTACATTGTGAACACAGAAAATAAAAATAACTACAAAAACTAATCAGGCCTCAGAGGGAAAGTTCACTATAAAGATTAACCAGACCTAGCAATGCGTATCTATAGATCACAGATGTCACAAAAAACAAAAAAAAAACCTCTCACACAATGTATAGCGTCATGTCTGGTTCCAGGCCACTGACCTAACCACCAGCAAGTTTCCTGGTAAAGTCCTCATAAAAGGCCAGAGATGAAAAGCCCTTATTTCCAACCCGGCCAGGACCCCTCTCACTCCTGAGAGCTTTTTCTGTATCCTTGTTTAATAAAACTCTATTACTTTGCTTCACTCTCCTTTGTCCATGAGATTCATCCTTGGACTCCGTGAGACAAGAACCTCACTCTCCAGCTTCAACATCACTCATCATCAGGGAAAAACAAATCAAAACTACAATGAGATATCACCTCACACCTCTCAGAATGGCTACAATCAGAAACACAAGAAACAACAATGTTGGCAAGGATGTGGAAAAAAAGAAACCCTCATGCACTGTTGGTGGGAATGCAAATTGGTGCAGCCACTGTGGAAAACAGTATGGAAATTCTTCAAAAAACTTAAAATAGAACTACCCTATGATCCAGGAATTGCACTACTAGGTATTTACCCCCAAAACACAAAAACACTAATTCAAAGGGGTATGTGCATCCCTATGTTTATTGCAGCATTATTTACAATAGCCAAACTATGAAGGCAGCCCAGAAGTCCATCAATAGATGAATGGATAAAGAAAAAGTGACATACACACACACACACACACACATATGGAGTGAAATAAGTCAGAGAAAGACAGATACTATATGATCTCACTTGTATGTGGAATTTAAGAAACAAAGGCGAAACAAAGAAACAAAACAAACAAGCAAACGAAAAAAGAGACAAACCAAGAAACAGATTCTTAACTATAGAGAACAAACAGATGATTACCAGCAGGGAGGTAGGTGGGGGGAATGAGGATTAAAGAGTATACTTATCATGATGGAAAAAAATGAAATAAAATAAAAAGAAAATTCTTAAGGCAAGTTGAGTGAGTAGCATGTAACCTAGTAATTTGTCATCAAGACATACGTAGGACTTAGAAGGCATGAACAAAGTATGCTCAGACAGAAGACTTTGGGTATGGAGAAACTAATGGGCGAAGATGGGAATGCAATATCACTTTTCCAGAGTTCAAGGACTGCCCTTATCCAAACTGGGAAACATCTGATTTCCAAGACTGAGACCCAGCCACATTCCTTGTGTCTCATGCTCACAAGGAACAGACTTTGCCAACCTCTGGTAGTCCCCATTAGAAGAGTATTTGTTTCAGAACTGCTCTCCCTAGAAAGGGCTCTATCCAAAACTGAACTCATGAATACCTTAATGCCTGCTTCTGTCCATGCCCATCTTCCCCTTCCTCCTCACTCTATCCTACCCCACCCCACATTAAACTTACACTCACTCAGGAAAGCTGATCTCAGTTTATTGGTAGAAAAACAACAACAACAAACTATCGACCAAAACATGCAGTTTAAGTTAAACCATGGCAAGAAGTATTAACTCTCTCAGGGAAATTACATAATTTTAGGTCACTTAAAGAACAAATTTGTATTAATGGGATTTCTGTGAATATATTTTTGGCTAAGGCCTGCCCTCCTTTAGTACCTTGTAGAAAAACTGACATTTCATTATGAACAAAACCAGCTCTAAGTAGACTTAGCCCTATCTGGAGAGTATTTTGACGATGCAATGCCTGCAAGGAAGATCACCTCCCAGAGGTGGAGGCAGGTGTAAGTAGTGGAGAAAGCTGACCAAGGAGGAGCCTATGGATGATGCCTGGTGGGGGAAGGGGGCAAGGAGCTGCAACAGATATGAAAAAAGGACCATTTATGAAATAGCGCATTGGCTATCGTGCCACCTTGCTCTGCGTGATGAGGATAAGCAATGAGGTACCCTGGAAAATGAACAGACTACAGTCAGAAAGGTCTGGGTTTGAACAGCAGCCCTCACAACTTACTGTACAGGGGAATCTGAACACATTACTTAACCATGCTGATATTTAGTTTCTTCATTTAAAAAATACACGATTACAGGAGCGCCTGGGTGGCTCAGTTGGTTAGGCGACTGCCTTCGGCTCAGGTCATGATCTCAGGGTCCTGGGATCCAGCCCCGCATCAGGCTCCCTGCTCCGCGGGAAGCCTGCTTCTCCCACTCCCCCTGCTTGTGTTCCCTCTCTCGCTGTCTCTCTCTCTGTCAAATAAATAAATAAAATCTTTTAAAAAAAAAATACACGATTACAGAACTAGAGATAATACAACCTCTGGCATATATTAGATGCTCAAGATGGCAACATGTAAAACACTATTCACTAGGTACATCTGGGAGAAGAGCTAATATCTGAGGCACAGAGGGACTGTGTGAAACAGACAATATTAGAGCTGCAGGTATCAAGATTCATGACAGTATAGAAACAGTAGAGACCTAAGGCTCAAATTTTCTTTCCTTATAATATCTTCTATCTAGCAGATGGTTAGCTGTCCTACCAGAATTACATTCCTCACTAAACCTTACTTGTGACCTTATCATAGCAACCCTTCATTTTTTTTTTTTTTAAACTTAAGTGTAGATAGAAATGTGCTATTTATAGCTACCACCCTGGGCTAAAAATCTTGGAGGCAATGTGGGTGCTGGCTTGGTTGCTCAGAGTCCAAGCAAGTGACTAATTAAAAGGGTAAGTTTTACTGAGTTATTCTCCCATTTATTTCAGCTGTGTGGGACAGTGAGAAGATTCAAAAGAAAAGGTGGAACGAGCAATAAAATGATGAAAGTCACAGCTATGGGGAAATCTCATGATCTGTTATAAGTCTGGAGGAAGAAAAAGCTGCAGATTCTCTTTGCTATTAAAGAACAATAAATAAAACAGAAAACAAGCTAAGGGATCCTGATACTTTTAATACAATGGACCCCTCTTTCCATTAGCTTACAGGACCAATCAATTCTGGGGCATTTATAAACTAGTATATTGAAGACTAGAAAAAGTTAAACCATAATTAAAATATATTTTATGAAATATTGAGTCCTATCTAAATAAAACCTAATATACTCCCCTTTTTTTAAAGATTTTCTTTATTTGACACAGGGAGAGAGAGAGAGTGAACACAAGCAGGGGGAGCAGGAGAGGACGAAGCAGGTTCCCCACTGAGCAGAGAGCCTGATGTGGGGCTCGATCCCAGGACCCCAGGATCATGACCTGAGCTGAAGGAAGATGCTTAATTGACTGAGCCACTCAGGTCCCCCCAAATATCACCTTTTGAGGGCAAAAATATGTCTGAAAGCAGTTTTGCCATATTAAATAGAATAGCAATACACTGTACATGATGAAGTATTTTTTATAATCAAGAACAGTCCATTTTATTGAATGAATAATTTATTTATTGAACATCAAAAATGTATAATGGCTGGGAACTTATTTTCTCAGGAAAATTTTGCAGATGTAGACACTTCTCTGAGAGAAATCTCAGGACTTTCAGAACATTGTTCATTTGTTCTTAAAACTCAGACAAATATAATAATCAAAGTTATTAGATTGGAGAAATCCAATTAGAAATCTCCTCTAATCTCTAGAGGAGAGAAAATAAAATTTTGATTTAAGCTTTAAGAGAGAAGAACTATGCAAAGGAGCAAAGGGAAATTCACAACACTTTGCTCATAATATTCCTTCACTTAGTGAATGTTGAATTACCAGAGGTCTTCCACACACTGCACACTGGGGAATGCAACCACGAAGAAGACAGATAGGCTCCCCACCATCAAAGTGGACCATGAGCATAAGGGCCAAAGAAAGAAATCACAATTGTGATGAACACTACAAAAATGAAAAACTGAATCCATAAGAAGGAGCCTAACTCAAGAAAGTTGGTGTTTAAATTTTTTTCCCCTAAAATCTGATAGGAAAGAAAAAAAAGACCGATAAAAGAGCAGGATTCTCTAAACAACGGAAGGCTGAGGGACTTGGCGTGAGTGAGTGGTAGGACTTTGTGCCAGAAAAGAAAAAACTGAGTGTGCAAGCCTGCATGCAAAAGGGAGGGCCGTACATCTAAGTAATGAAAGAAATCCTGAATTTCTTTTTTTTTTTTAATTTTATTTATTTATTTGACAGAGAGAGACAGCAAGAGAGGGAACACAAGCAGGGGGAGTAGGAGAGGGAGAAGCAGGCTTTCCACTGAGCAGAGAACCCGATGCGGGGCTCGATCCCAGAACCCTGGGATCATGACCTGAGCCGAAGGCAGATGCTTAACCACTGAGCCATCCAGGTGCCCCAAGCCTGAATTTCTGGAGAGAAAAAATCAACAGGGTGAGCAGTACAAGATGGCATTGGGACTTTTAACTATGACTAGATAGATCACAGAGAGTCATGCAAACCTTATAAAAGTCAATATTCTGGGGCGCCTGGGTGGCTCAGTCATTAGGTGTCTGCCTTCGGCTCAGGTCATGATCCCAGGGTCCTGGGATCAAGCCCCGCATCAGGCTCCCTTGCTCAGCAGAAAGCCTGCTTTTCCCTCTCCCGCTCCCCCCTGCTTGTGTTCCCTCTCTTGCTGTGTCTCTTTCTCTATGTCAAATAAATAAATAAAATCTTAAAATAAAAAAGTCAATATTCTAAAAATGTCAGAATGCCATTGAAGAGTTTTTAGTAGAAATAGGACTTGATTTGATTTGCACTTTTGAGAGATCACTGATGGGGCGCCTGGGTGGCTCAGATGGAATCTGAAATCATGGAGTATATATACAACACGGATCCCCAAACTCATCTGACCACAGAATTCTTTATCCAAAGCTAGTAGGTTTTTTTTTTAAGATTTTATTTATTTATTTGAGAGAGAGGAGAGAGAGAGAGAGAACCAGTGGGGGGAGGGGCAGAGGAAGAGGGACAAGCAGTCTCCTGCTGAGCAGGGAACACAACTGCCCGATCCATCCCAGGACCCCGAGATCATGGCCTGAGCTGAAGTCAGATGCTTAACCGACTGAGCCACTCAGGCGCCCCCAAAGCTAGTGTTCTGAGAAGAGTTTATAATCTACTCCCTCTGGGGAAATTTTGAAGCTACATCAGTGACTGTTTCTCAGTTTTTTCAACAAGAAGAAAACAAGGAAGAAGGCAAAACAAGGACCCTATCTGAACCTTCTACATAGTCTGTATTGCTCTACCAAAGATTTTTATCAGTTTGCTTGAAAACTGGTGGCAACATCATTCATGAAGATAAATGGATTTTATCTAACATAAAACATATTTTATGACTCATCCTTTATTTATTTTTATTTTATTTTTTTTAAGATTTTATTTATTTGACAGAAAGAGCACAAGCAGAGGGAGCAGCACACAGAGGCAGAGGGAGAAGCAGGCTTCCCGCTGAGCAGGGAGCCCGACACGGGGCTTGATCCCAGGACCCCGGGATCATGACCTGAGCCTAAGGCAGACACTTAACGACTGAGCCACCCAGGCGTCCCTCATCCTTTATTTTTTTTAATACTCCAGTCTTCATTTGCTTGTGAATAACTTCAGTATCCAATGACTTTTTCTCAGCTTTGGATTAGATAAAAGTGAGGAAATTGCAGTTGTACCATTTTTCATATTGTGACATTTCAAGTAATCAAAACAATTTAGCTATCATGGGGGTGCCTGGCTGGCTCAGTCGGTTGGGTGTCTGTCTTCGGCTCAGGTCATGATCCCAGGGTTCTGGGATCAAGTCCCGCAATAGGCTCCCGGCTGCTCCCTGCTCGGTGGGGGAGCCTGCTTCTTCCTCTCCCTCTGCCACTCCCCCTGCTTGTGCTCTCTCTCTGTCAAATAAAATCTTAAAAAGAAAAAAAAAACAATTTAGCTATCATGTGAAGGATTCTGTCTTCAAATACACAAAAATCAGTTCATGAAAATGACAATCATGATGTTTATTCTGTGAAGCAATGGGCTCCTAAAACGTTGTTTTACTTTCTTATGGAACCAGGTCCCAGAAAAGCAATTTCACATCATTTATTCCTGCTGTGACATATGCACTCTTGAAGAAGTTTGAGGAGAAATGTTGCATAATTTTTTTTTTAAGTAATGCTTTTTAAGAGGGAATTTCCATAAAAATTATTTAATTATTAAATGGAAATAGCTGCATTGCTAGAAAGGAAGGCCCATCCCAGCAAAACTGCCCAGTAGATTTCCGCTTGAAAATTACTCTTGAGAGACTGAGGAGGTAAGAAATAAGATGAATAATTCTAGTTCTCCTCCCACTTTTGGGGGGGCATGAATGCCACTTTTTTTTAGTAAGATAAATCTTAGTGTACAGTTCGGCTTTTCCTTCTGTGATGCGCCGACTTAGGATGGGTCAAGATCGTAGCCAAAGGAAAGGTGAATATCAGCCATCAGACTTCCTTGAATTGGCAAAATTAAGAGTATTTGCTCTATTTTTTTTTCTCCCACTAGATTTCTTTTCTTTGGGGGAATTCCTATAGTTGTGCATCTTTCCTCCTCCCCCACCCCCTCATTACTCAGGATCCTATTATAAAGGTTATAATTAAATCAATTTTAACAGACTCTGGTTGAATTCAAGTCACCACCACTCTTAGTACATCTGATTAACCCCGAAAGGCCTACTTGGCAATAGTCCACCTAGGCATGCACATTCAGGAGAGAAATAAGATGAAACAAAACTTGCTGGGCTGAACTTGAGAAAGAGCTGATGTCAAGGTGGGCTGGGAAATCATATAGTCCAAGTTCTTTGTTAATCAATAAGGAAAAAAATGAAACGATGGAGCACAAAAAGAAGTCTGTAGGCTACAATCATTACTGATAAAAGCATATTCTTTTCTGATTTTTTACATGAGTGTTCAAGTCAAGGGGGCCATGAACGTAAAAAATCACTGAAAATCTGGCAAGACTGTAAACATTATTAGGATGTCTGCCTATCCCACGCTACCACCACCTGCCTTCTCTGAAAACTGCCCTACTCAACACCAGAGCTAAGGCCTGATTGTAGCATATGACCTTAGTCCCATGCTGGCTGCTGTAGGTCAGGGCGGACAGCTAACAACAAGAGCTTATCCAAATGACTTTCTTTCCTAAGCCAGGGCTGGTGTTGGCATTTAGAAGCTTTGTCCCTCTCTCCAGCACTGGTAAGTAATACACGGTGAAAAGCTAGTCTGTAGAGAGGAAAGAGGATGACAGAGATGGGGGAGATACAAAAACCAGAGACCACGAAATAGTTTGAACAACAGGGTACATAGTAGTTTAAATAACCAAGATGGAGGAGACGAGGAGAGGAATCGTTCTAAGAGAAAATTAAAAGTCCTACTTTGTACATGTGACAAACATTGGTGTCCACAGGGAGGAAGATGTGGACTAGACCTCTGGAACTAGGGGAGATGTCTTGGGTGGCTCCGTTGTTTAAGCACTGGACTCTTGATTTCAGCTCAGGTCATAATCTCAGGGTCATGAGATAGAGCCCCACGTGGGGCTTAAGATTCTCTCTCTCCCTCTCCCTCTGCCCCTCTACCAATCAATCAATCAATCAATCAATCAATCAGTAAATCCTGCTCCAGGATTTAGCAGTTGAGAAAAAAAAGAAAAACCTAGCAAAGGCGAGCAAGAAGGAACAGCAGATGAGACAGACAGAAAATCAAAGGACTCTGGTGCCAGAGAAGCCAGGAGAATAGAGTGTTTCCAGAAAAAAGTGACCAATGATTTGACCAAAGATTTGCTCACATTGACAAAAAAATAAACACTTCTTAGAATATTTGTATTCAGTTTGAGGGCGCACCAAATGAATGATGGTTATATTGTTTTTTGGCTGATATTAAAGTCACATATCAAAATAAAAAAATAAAAACATGAGCATTCATAAACCAAATTAAAAAAAAAAAAACCACCTCAGATACAATTAAGTTTTGTTAAGAAAAAAAAGCAGGGGTAGGTTGTTTTACATTATTTCTTGCAATAACTGAAATTCATAGGATTAGTCAAAGCGTGAGACTTCAGAAAAATGTCAATAATCAATTTTGTGTGAGATTCACTTTGCAGAAGGGTTTAGGATATCGTTTGGTGGATGGTAGTGAAGGTCTGTTCCAGGGACAGGGGCTCTGGTAAAGAGGGAGAATTCCGTACGGTCTACTTGGCTAAAGGAAAAATGATATCCCATATTATTTTATGTAGGTTGCAAAGCAGTAGGAGATGCAATGATTTTGCCAAGGGTGCATGCTTGGCCAGTTGGGTGCTCAAGTGGCTATAGCAATAGCTATCAATATGCCCACCCACCCCCACAATAATCATCCCATTTAAGTAAAATCAGCTCGCTTCCTAGGGCAACACTTCAAAGCCAGTCTTCCAGCCTTCCAGTTGGACCAGACTGCCTCTCCAGCTCTCCGTAATTTAATGCAAGGGCTGGTACAATGAATGGGCTGAATTTCTTAGGGGTCCTGGATCTTGAGCCCTGGAATCTAGCAGGCCTCGTTAGAACCCCAGTTGTTCTCATTATTAACTGAGTGACCCTGTCTAGAGATTTCACCACCTCTAAGCCTCTTTCCTTGTTAGTGAAAAAAAGGATTATAGAAGTTACCTCAGAAAGTTACGTGGAGAATTAAATGAGAAAATGGAGCATTTAGCACAGGGCAGTGCATAGGGCGGTGAATCACCATCCACGAAAAGGTAGTTTCATATTACCGTATTGAGTTAGAAATGTAATATCATGTGAAATGTATTTGAGGCTGTAGCAGAGTTTGAGAATGGGGATGAGACTAAGATCTCATGAAAATGATAGCTGCTACGCTAGGAAGAAGCAGGAAAGTTCGGTTGCTCAGCCTCTAAGTTCAGCCCTCCTCCCCCTTCCTTCCTCCTGGTGCCAGTGTAGACCAATGCATCATTTACTACCCTAACAGACAGAAATGGAAACAGTAGTCCCCTCTTTCTGCAGGGTAAACCTTCCAAGACCCCAGCAGATGCCTGAAACCACAGATTCACCAAACCCTATAGATCCTATGTTTTGTTTTGTTTTTCCATATGTACATGCCTCTGATAAAGTTTAATTTATAAATTAGTCGCAGCAAGAGACTGTCAACAATAACTAATAATAAAATAGAACAAGTGTCACAATATACTATAATAAAAGTTATGTGAATGTGGTCTCTCTCTCAAAATATCTTACTGTACTGTCCTCGCCCTCCTTCTTATGACGATGAGAGGTAATAAAATGCCTCTGTGATGAGACAAGTGAGCTGAGTGACGTGCACACTGTGAGGTAGTGTTAGGCTACTAGTAACATAGAGACATGATGGTATTTCTGAGAGCCCGAAGGCGGATCATCCGCTTCCAGATCATGGTTGACTGCGGGTAACTAAAACCGCCGCGAAGGGCGGACTGTAGTTGCTATAAAAGAGTATGTGCTGTTAAAAAATAAAAGGATGGATTTTTCTAAATCAAAACACATTATTCCATTTCTTCCTGTCACTGTACTTTTTTTCTTTTGTGTGAGTGTAATAAATGGATTTTTGAGGCAGTTTTAAGTGAGATTCAATCATTGTTCAAAGCCTCCAGGGCCTGGTGAGCCCCTGAGCTCGCAATTGTAAAAATCTGCATTGTAACACGGAGACACTCACCGGCCTCACACTTTCCATCACAATAGGCAAGCCACAGTAAGGCGGCTTTGAAATCCCAGGGCTATGGTCAAAGTCCGGACCTCCTGGAAGGACAAAGTGTTCTGTTTGTGTAGCACAAGGGTGTGGCTTTTGTAGCTAGTAAAATAATCTGAACACAAAGGCTTCTAGATCCTGCAGAGCACTCTGCAGTGAACTGACTCAGCGTAAAGTGGTGGGAAAGGAAGCTTGTTCTTAGATTTCAGAACCCTCCAAAGCTACACCCTGCTCACTTAGTTCCGTCCCAGTTCAACAGGAAGGGGGTTTCATCAGCTAGTGCGCGCACACACACACACACACACCCCCCCCAAGGCTAAGAGAGGATAAGATACGCCCAAGGGGAATTCTGGGGGAGCCCACTGCCCGCTCTTTACAACCTCTCCCCAGCCTCGTGCTTTTTACTTGTTTCATTCAAGCAAAACCTAGTTGCTTTCAGGGACTGGCGCAGGGAAGCCTCTGAATTATGCTGAACCACCTTTAGCAGCTGCTCTGAAAGAAGCTGCAAAATCAAACATCCCCAGTTAATACTGGAGGGGGTTTCTGAATATCACGACAGATGCTTTGATTATCAGTGTCCAAGAGAGATCTGTGTTTTTGAAAGCAAGATATATATATATGTTGCGTACAAGTTAACTGGAGACTTAAAATCTATTAAAGGTATCAATCATGTACACTTTCAGGTTCTACACACACACCAACCACCACCGATTTAGACTTCACATAAATAAACAGAGCACAATTTAGAAACTGTTATGTAATTTAATATCCTGATCCTTATATTTGGAATTAAGAAAGAAGCGATCTGAATTATGCAAAATCAGTCTATATTGATTAGATTCTCCTCATAATTGCTCAATTCCTAATTTTGCGCGGATCATTTTGCCTAAAGATCACTTAGCCAAATTCACCCAAAGAAGATATGGAAACTTTTTGTGAAAAAAAAAATCATATAGGGCGCCTGGGTGGCTCAGTTGGTTAAGCGACTGCCTTCGGCTCAGGTCATGATCCTGGAGTCCCGGGATCGAGTCCCGCATCGGGCTCCCTGCTCGGCAGGGAGTCTGCTTCTCCCTCTGACCCTCCTCCCTCTCATGCTCTCTGTCTCTCATTCTCTCTCTCTCAAATAAATAAAAAAAATCTTTAAAAAAAAAATCATATAGAACTTTATCTTTTATCAATAAGATTAATGTTCTGGGAACTTACATTCCAAGGAAACAAATATCCAGGGAAAAAAAATCATTTACTAGGATGAACAAGAAACTATTACTTACCTTTCTTTAAACTACCAGAAAGCCAATTAACTTAAGAACAAATTAAAAAAAAAAATTCAGGAATTTCATATAATACTACATTTACAAAAAAAAGTTCAAAAATATGTATAGATAACATTAAGGGAAGCTTTATGGTAAATTTTTGCCAAAAACCACTTAAAGTTAACCCCAGGACAACCTAATGTATGGATAATATCCTATGAATTAAAATGTGATACATTTTTTATTATTATTAAAGTTTTTAAAAATTGGTTAAAATGTATATATTTGATAAAATATATGACCTCCCTTCCCTTTATCAAGATCACTAAATGTCATAAAGTTTTGTTTGTTTGTTTTAAATGGTCTTTTCAAAGCTTTTCTTTCTGTAACTGGCTGACATGACTCCTTATTTTAGAAGTTCTGAAGGGCATAATTGGGAGCAGTAAAGGATAAACTGGCCCATCTATAATTATTTGACAACGGAACTCCATTAAAGGTGACTTCCTCACAAAATACAAGGTAGGTAGGGAATATTTCAGTTTAAAATGGGCTCCCCGTAAGAATTAACATTTGTCTTTGGAAGATGTGTGTTCATCCCCTGAAGAGAGTGTAATGAATATCTACCACATACTGGGCGGCATCCTAGGCTCTGGGATGACAGATGACAGTGGGGAGTGAGACAGGGTTTCTGCTCTCATGGACCCTACGTTCCTCTGGAGGATGACAGGCGTTAAACACACAAACACAACTCAATAAACAAGAGAATAGCATGTAGCCGTCAGTGCCAGGAGAAAAATCACAACAGAGTGTTACACTAGAAAATGACTACAAGTAGGGTTGCCAGGCTTAGCAAATAAAAATACAGGAGACCGAGTTCAGTTTGAATTTCAGATAAATTCTTAAATTTCAGACTAGTTCTTCTTCTTCTTCTTTTAGTATAAATATGCCCCATGCGCTATTTGAAATATACTTTTATAAATTAAATAAATAAATAAATAAATAAAATACTCATTGCTTATGTGAGATTCAAATTGAGCTCGGTCTCCTGTATTTTATCTGACAACTCTACCGGGGACACGCCTTAAATGGGGAGGTTGGGAAAGGCCTCGGTGGGAATGTGAAATTGACAGCCAGCCAGAAATAAGCTACCGCAGGAGCCCTAAAGCAGAAGCAGGTGGGTGCCCGGTAGCTAGAGTGTGTGTGCAAATCACACTGTTGAGCAATTGTGATGGTAAGAATTGACCAAGAGAACCCTTCCTCACGTGTACCAGAGACCTAGGACAGTAGTCCTTTCCTTCCCCATGACCTTTCTGTGGTTTCAGTTACCTGCGGTCAACAGTGGTCTAGAAGCAGACGATACACCTTCCGATACACAGTCAAAAGGTCAATAGTAGCCTAATGCTATGTCACCATGCCTTCACCTCATCATGTAGGCGTTGTATCATCTCCCATCATCACATGAAGGGTGATTACAGATGGTAAGATAGAGAGAGAGAGAGAAAAACCACATTCATATCATTTTTGTTACAGTATATTGTTATAATGGTTCTATTTTATTGTTGGTTACTGTTGACAATCTACTATGCCTATTTTATAAATTAGACTTTATCCTAGGTATATATATATGTATAGGAAAAAACAGTATATATAGGGTTTCAGGCATCCAGTGGGGGTCTTGGAACATATCCCTAGTGGATAAGGGAGGGGGGCTACTGTTTACAGGAAACATGCTAAGGGAGGCAGGGAGATAGACTGTGAAGGGAAGCTGGACCCCGCAGCGAATTAGACTGTGTGCTGGGCAGGGCTTGGAGTTGCCTGTGATATATCAGAGAGGCTTACAGGAATGGGTAGAAGGAGGAGGAGGCAGCTTGAGAGAAATGTGTGAACCTGAGGTCAGGAAAACTGACTTAGAAACAGAGGCTCTGCCACTGAGGGTTTTAAGATTTGTAACTGATTTAAGGTTTGAAGATTGTAACTGATCTCCTTCTACCATTAAGAAGGTCCTACAGGGTACAACTTGAAGTTTGCTCCCTTCACAATATAATTCCTTTTTAAAATTGTCTTAATTCGTTAAACATGCAGGGGAGAGGAGAAAATGGGATATGCAGAGCCAGACATAGCGATGTGGGGAAAAGGGAAAAGACAACTATTGAAGGGGAGCCTGGGTGGTCCCCTGCATACTTCGGAGTGGCGGGCAACACCGGGTGGGGGGCCCCCTGAGCAGGGCAGGGAGCTTCCGGGACCAGCACAAAACACACAAGATGCAGGTGTACACACAAAATATATATACACTTTGTGTGTGTGTGTGTGTATACATTTACGTGTATATATGTATACGTGTTTTAAATGGTATATATCATAGCTATTCCCCTGCAAATTTCCAAGTTTTACTTATAAGCATGGGTTACCGACCTTTCTAAATCAGTATACACAGATCTATTTCATTCTCTTCAGCTCCTACATACTACTCCATCATATAGATATACCATCCTCTCGGCAACCTCCAATGAACGAGCGCGGGAGCCATTACCTGCGTTTTGTCACCAAGGCTGCTAAGACCACAGTTCCCGAACCATGCTGGCAGCTGTAAACACACAGCTGTATCATAGAATATTTTTAAATGTTGAGGGAAGCACAGCAACATCTGCCAAACACCACATAAACCACAACTACAGTACTGTTAAATTTGGGTCTAACTACTTAATAAACAGAACTGTTAGATATTTCTTTTGCCCTGGGGTCACCATGAAAAAATTACTGAGACACCAAAAGTGCCACGATCCAAGAAGGTTTGAGAATCTCTGCGCTAAGAACATCCTTCCATGGGCCTGGCTGTGTACAGCATATCAGGAGGAGGGTCCTAAGTGGCTTGTCATTGCTCTTTAATTACATTGAAACCATATTAAAAAGAAATACTTTCGCCTGGGTGGCTCAGATGGTTGGGCATCTGCCTTCGGCTCGGGTCGTGATCCCAGGGTCCTGGGATCGAGTCCCACATCGGGCTCCCTGCTCCACGGGGAGCCTGCTTCTCCCTCTGCCTCTCTCTCTCTCTCTCTGTCTCTTATGAATAAATAAAATCTTTAAAAAATAAATAAATAAATAAAAATAAAAAGAAATACTTTCAATCTAGCTTCACACCTTCTTTTTTCTTGAAAACATTTTACAAACTTAGTCTCAACAAATCATCAGCCGGATTTTCACATTTCTGCTGAGCAGTCATATTTGGTACATCTCATGGCGAGCTGGTACATCTCATGTAACTTTTATTCCTCAGAATTTTATATTTTTAAAGAGCTATGACATTTATATGATTGCAGATATTATAATTTAAAAATACACTTACTTCAGCTATTTCTTGGCAAAAGGAAATGCAGAATACGGTGCCTCTTGATTTTTGCGTTACCAAGTTCAAATGAATGAACTGATTTGCCATTAAGTCATATTCTTGTTATGTAACACACCAGTAGAGTTTAGTAATGATGAACATAATTTCAACAGGCTTATGAAATTGCTGGATTTCAAAATAAAATTCTATTGTTGGCGCTTCATTTCATCTGCTGAGAGACAGACATTCTGGGCATTCCCCAGAAGTTGAGAAAATGCCAGGAGGTTACTGTGAGGAGTTTAAAAGAGAAGGTACCAACTCAAGTTCTCTGTGAGATTTCAGATTTTTAACTATATGTCCCCAAATATTTTAAAATCCATAGAATGCAATGACTTACCAAATCATTACAGAATATCATTTGCTAGAAAATGTAAGGACAAAGACTCCCTAAACTGTGTTACAAGATGTTCCTCCAGTGGTTTCAATGGCTTGTTAATTACACCTGTTGCACAAGAGTCATGGGCATTAAAGAGGCGAGTCTATCGTGCTGTGTTTTCGTATTGACATCCCCTCCTGCTGCTGCTTTCTCAAGGACTTTCAGTAAATGCTTGTCAAACGACTAGTTTAGCTGGAATTTAATCATTATTTTAAAATCACCTGTTAGTGTCAGCCTTAATGTTTCTATCACTAAACACGAAATAATAATACTTGTTACCTATTTCCTGAGACTCTGTATAATAAGGTTAGTATTATAATTGGCTGAATATTATGCTTGATACAATAATTGTGAAAATGTTTTATCATTGCATTCCTCTGACTAAAGCAATCCAGAAGGGAAATCTCAGAAGAGTATCTTCCTTTGACAGATTTGAAAACAGATTTTCAAAAATTCTCATCTACTCACATGACATTTATCTTTTTTTAAAAATCAGAGTTATGAATAAAACCAAAAGGACTAGAAAGAAAGCTCTAAAAAATAAATAAGATGATTGTGCTGAACTTAAGTGACTTTCTGGTTTTAAAATCATCCAAATCCAAAATAAGTAATGAGAGTTAACCATACTTACACCAAGGTGATGACTGTTAAAGTTTCTAGATAGATAGAAATGAGTCGTAAACTTAGATCTAGGTGCCCCAAAGATGCAAATAGCCTTTTACCTGGCTACTCAGACATTTTGAGTTTATATGAATTACTCGTGAACTCTGTGAACTTGTAAGTTATAAGCAAAGTGTCACTATGCTGTGTCCAAGATATAATCATAATGGGCCTGTCAGGCAGACTCCACCCTGAGTTTCAAGCAGCTTGCAACAGGATCCTTGTCAAAATGTGACCCAGTATCCATGCTCCATATCAAATATAGACAGACTATTGCAACTGTGGTACTAGTATTTACTTTAAGGGGTATCTTTATAATGTAAAATATATAATGGTGTAATATGCATATATAATACACTAATATAATGTAATATTTAGAGTTGTCAATTTCTGTAATGCAGGGAGAAAGGTAGCTTTAAATTGGTTTTTTTTTTTAAAGATTTTATTTATTTATTTATTTGTTTGAGAGAGAGAATGAGATAGAGAGAGCATGAGAGGGGGGAGGGTCAGAGGGAGAAGCAGACTCCCTGCTGAGCAGGGAGCCCGATGCGGGACTCGATCCCGGGACTCCAGGATCATGACCTGAGCCGAAGGCAGTCGCTTAACCAACTGAGCCACCCAGGCGCCCTAAATGGTTTTTTTTTTTGTTACATTACCATTGCCTTTTGTGTAATCTCAAAGAATGTTTTTTCATTGTAAATTGATTTTATTTTAAAATGGACTACCTCAAGTTTTGAAGGTCAGTGCTGATAAGGGACAATGGCTTTCTGAGCTAGAACCTGAGACTCAGTTATTAGAGCAGGGAGTATATTTACTTCTGAGATGATTTAGGGCAGAAAAAAAAAAGGTCAAGATTCATTGGTCTGGATTTACTTATTTTACTTGCACCATGTGAAATTGTACCAATTTCTCTAAGTGCCTTAACTTTCTTCCTTGGAAGCCATGGAGGAACAACTTTTAATTGGAAAGTGATAAAGCTAAATTGCAACATTTAGCTACATTTCCACATTGTTGAGAGACTTAATAAGCATGTATTATTTATTATTATTTATTATTTATTTTATTTTATTTTTTTAAGGATTTTATTTATTTATTTGAGAGAGAGAGCACACGTGTGAGAGAGAGAGAGAGAGAACAAGTGGGAGGGAGGGGCAGAGGGAAAGGGAGAAGCAGACTCCCAGCTGAGCAGGGAGCCCGATGCGGGGCTCTACCCCAGGACCCTGGATCATGACCTGAGCTGAAGGCAGATGCTTAACCAACTGAGCTACCCAGGCAACCCAATATTATTATTTTTTAAGGATTTTTTTTTTTTTTTGAGAGAGCGAGCGTGGACAGAGGGTGGAGGTGGTGGGTAGGGCAGAGGGAGAAGCAGACTCTCTGCTGAGCATGGAGTCCAAGTCAGGGTGATCCCACAACCCTGAGATCACAACCCAAGCTGAAATTAGGAGTCGGAGGCTTAACCGATGGAGCCATCCAGCGCCCCTTAATAAGTATGTTTTAAAGACACTTTACATAATAAAGAAACCTCTAACTAAAATAACAAAAATTGAAGCTGTCAGTCTATTAACTATACATGACAGGAATGATTTGCACAGAAATTCTAGAATATTGGCATTATTTAATACTATACATTTTGTAATAGTGGTTTTAAAATCACTGAGAAGTATACAGTATTCGAAAGAATTATGATACTAATATGGTAAAATTTTGATCCATTGCAGTAAAAAGCAACACTCAAAATCTGCCCAAGGCCTCCAACATTGGGATTGGGAGACAGGACATCAAGGCCTTTAAGGAACAGTTGTATTTGCTATTGCTCAGTAACTGTTCTAACTGACCATGGAGGGAGACTTCTTCCTGTCTAACCTTCTCTGGCCTGCTACAGAATGACTAGGGCAGAAGAATTAAGAAAAAGACAGAATTCAGAAGGCCAACTAGAAATTAACCTTGTAGCTTATCAGTTCCTACTCTTAATGAAGAAGAGAACCATTCAGCCGCTTCTCTCAAAATCTAGTGGTCTCTAGGACGTCTGGGGAGCTCAGTCAGTGGAGCAGCTGACTCTTGATTTCGGCTCAGGTCATGATCTTGGGGTCATGGGATGCGCCCCAGGATGAGGATCCACATTCAGTGTGGAGTCTACTTGAGATTCTCTCTCTCCCTCTCCCTCACCAACACACTTACAACCACTCTGTACCCAGACGACGGTTCTGTTTGTCACTTTTGGTAGAGTAGTCAATAAATTACGTGAGATATTCAACACTGTATTATAAAATTGGCTTTGTATTAGGTGATTTTGCCCAACTGTGGGCTAATGGAAGAGTTCTGTGCATGTTAAGGAAGGCTAGGCTAAGCTATGATGTTCAGTAGGTTAGGTGTATTCAATGCATTTTCAACTGATGACATTTCAACTGTGGTGGGCTTATTGGTAGGTAACTTCAATGTAAGCTCAGGAAGACCCTGTAATGAGCTCTGTCGTCATAGGAAATAGGAATTGGGAAGTATGGTATGTACTCATAAATAAATGTGTCTATACATATAACACATATACTTACACACATAGATACACAGACATACACACATATCTATATATACATATATAGAGATGGAGAGAGAAATAGAGGTATATGTGTATATATATATATATATATGTATAAATTTCCTCTTTCCACTAGACTTGCCTAGAAGCAGGAGTATCTATTCCAGCAGTGGGCACACATTGCATCCATCTTGCTCTTAGCTTCTAGATCTAGTTTAGGAGCCACTCTACTAAAAGAAACAAGACTTCTTGGTGAGATGGCTGATCCCAGGGCTGGTATAGGAACAAGATGAGCTTGGATCGTCTGACTGTGCCAGAAAGAATGATGACTACATGTCAAAAGGACCCAGAATCCAGCCTGAAGTGTCTCCTACTAGTCAAATCTGGGATAATTTGAACATTAACATAAATAATGATAGGACCTAATTAGAGCTCACTGAATAAAAAAGGAATTCATGGGGGCGCCTGGGTGGCTCAGTCCATTAAGTGTCCAACTCTTGATTTGGCTCAGGTCGTGATCACAGGGTTTTGAGATCAAGCCCAGAGTTGGGCTCTGCGCTGGGCATGCAGCCTGCTCGAGATTCTCTCTCCCTCTGCCCCTCCCCCACCTCTCTCTCTCCCTCTCAAAACAAAAATAGAATTCATGAGTTCTCAATGATACAAATAAACAAATGGGGAGAAAAGAAAGCCCTTCCTTACAGTTTAATACCAAGTAATATGGAAGGAATGAAGAAATTAAAAAAAAAAATCAACATTTCTTTTTTTTAAGATTTTTATTTCTTTATTTATTTGACAGAGAGATAGAGAGAGTGTAAGAGCACAAGCAGGGGGAATGGCAGAGGGAGAGGGAGAAGCAGGCTCCCTGCTAGGCAGGGAGCCGGATGCGGGACTCGATCCCAGGACCCTGAGATCATGACCTGAGCCGAAGGCAGACGTTTAACTGACTGAGCCACCTAGGCGCCCCCAAAATCAACATTTTTTAACCAGTACAGTAATAATCAGGTAAGAAATAGCAACAGCTATTATTATTTTTATTATTAGCTATTATTTTCCAAGGATGCTAAAACTAATCAGTGAATGTAAGCAGAGGAACAGGATTACAGTCTCAAAATTTCTCCCCACATAATAATTACTAATTCCAAAATATAAAAACATCATACCTTTATAGTAGAGAAACCTCAGAGACACCATCAAAGTTAACATCACCAGTAATGAAAAAAACTGACACCATGTGCCATATGATTAGATGCAAAGAAAAGAGCAAAGCATCACTTCTGTGAGATTTTGTTCAAAAAATGCATAACCTGGATATAATTATGAGGAAACATTAGATAAACCCAAATGGAGGGACAGCCTCCAAAAACTGGCCTTTAATCTTCAAAAGTGATATGGCCAAGAAAGTCAAGGAAAGGGACGCCTGGGTAGCTCAGTCGTTAAGCCTCTGCCTTCGGCTCAGGTCATGATCCCAGGGTCCTGGGATCGAGCCCCTCATCGGGCTCCCTGCTCCACGGGGAGCCTGCTTCTCCCTCTGCCTCTGTGTGCTGCTCCCCCTGCTTGTGCTCTTTCTCTCTCTCTCTCCCTCTGTTAAATAAATAAATAAATAAAATCTTAAAAGAAAAGAAAGTTAAAAAAAAAAAAGTCAAGGAAAGGAGGAATTGTTTCAGAATAAATGAGACAACCAGGTACCACAATCGATCCTGGAGTGCATCCCATGTCATAAAGGACATTATTGAGACAATTGGCCAACCTTGCATGAAGTCTCTGGGATAAGGATGCACAGAAAATTTTTTTTTCATTTTTTTTAGTTCAGTTTTTGCAACTTTTCTCCAAATTTAAAACTGTTCCAAAATTAAAAGTAAAAAAACAAAAAAACAAAAAGTATTTAAAGTGCTCTTCCTTGACAATGACTCCAGTGATTGAATATCTTAAAAGTTAAGTTCATATAAGAAATATCTGATACATGTGCATAACCAAGTTTAAATACTGAACACACAGTAAGTAGTGAGTCACCAATGCCTCACCTGTAAATTACTGGTATTGTTATTATTAGTACTTAACCTTCATTAGCACCCACGTTGCTGTACATAATATAGCAAAAGTAATGGTTCCCTCAAAGAGCTGTTCTAAAAAATACAAACTTACACATACCTAGGCGCATATCCAACTACGATGTTTATAAAGAGATGGAGAGCCATGGGTCAGCTCTCACAAACGCAAAACTAGACTCAGGCTATTCCTCTCCCTTTTGCTTCAGGTTAAAGGAGGTGCAAACCCAGGTGTTCACACATTACCAGATGACTGCTGTGTAGTTTGAAAGGAATGACAATGACATCCTGTTTGTAGACATGGCCAATTTAGTATTACACTACACCCGGGAAACCTGAGGCCACCAACATTTCGGCAAGCCTGTGTAATTAAAGTGGTAACATGTATTACTTAGAAATATTAATGACTTCCAGGATACGGCAGAAGCCCTCTGTCCACCCGACTTTCAATTACAAATGGGGCCAGAGAAACGCCAGCGAGGTGGAATCTGTGGGTGGCTGCTTACTGCTCCTCCTTTGGAATCAGACGTCCCTGAACATTCCTCTCTGCAGCCAGGAAGCACACTTTTACTGCTGCCTCCCGAAAAATCTCTTTAATTATCTCATGTTTAATTTGGGTCAGAATCTACTCGTCCTCGCAACACTGCGGTTTTTTTTGTTGTTGTTGTTGTTTTTTGAAGATTTTATTTATTTATTTGAGAGAGAGAGAGAGTGAGCACGAGAGGGGGGAGCGGGAGAGGGAGAAGCAGACTCCCCGCCGAGCAGGGAGCCCGATGCGGGACTCGATCCTGGGACTCCAGGATCATGACCTGAGCTAAAGGCAGTCGCCCAACCAACTGAGCCACCCAGGCACCCTCAACACTGCGTTTTAAATAAATATTTGCTTAGTAGTATAGGGACCAGAGACTGCCATATGCAGAACTGGTACAGATCTAAACAACATCAGATTGGAGAGAGTTCTAGCTCATTCACACCGCTGAAGAATCTCTGAAAACTACATTAATTGACAGAATGCCAGGGATTGCAAGGATCTTCCACACAAACCCTATTATATCTGGGCCACTTCAGAGAAAATTTTATTGGTATACTAGTCATAATAAAAATAATATATTACTTACTAAGATAGCAGGACAAGATTCTAAATATTTAACATGTCATGATTATTTTAATCCTTATGACGACTCCAAAAGGGCATATTATTGTTATCTGATTTTTATTGTTGATAATATTGTGGCCAGAGAGGTTAAGCAACCTATCCAAAGGTACATAGCTGATAAATGGTAAAACCAACACTTGGACGAGTCAATTTGGTTCCAGAACCTAAGCTCTTACAAGTCATCACCACCACCATTTTAGTCTAATTTTTTCTATTCTATCAGGTCTGAAATTCTAGTATTTCAAACCCAGGGGACTAAATAAGTCACTCCAGGATTTATGGGAATCCAGTTATTGTTCAACATATGTAAGTTAGACTTCAATGATATCAAGAATTTAAGGTATATTTGAGATGGAATTGAAACTTTAAGCCAGTAAGTATAAACAGCAGATATTAGGGCACAGATTAATGAGTAGGACATTAATAGCAATTTTATTTTAAGACAAAATGACAGAAGTCTGCTTCCTTACACCCCCCAATCTAGATCCAGGCTTGTGAGCATACATGAAGCCCAGTATATGGTGAAATAAGTTAATTAAGCACTTGATGTGCCTAAAAACATCCCAAAGTAAGACTATCATAGTACCTAGGAAACATCAAGTTAAAGATAGAATTTGTAGTCCAGGAGACAAATTGCTCTGATCCTTTAAAAATATATATTTTTTGATTAGATAATAAAAATTGCAAAGCACTAAATTTAATGTCTTATATCCTTTTTAAAATTCTCATGCATGTGTGTATCTACATGTGTGTTATGTGTGTGTATGTGAAATCATCTTAAATCTGTTTATGTATATAAATAGAAAGGATTCCTATTCTAAAATATTACTAACAATTATATAGGCCAGTGTTAAACCTCTCAGGAAAAAAATCTCTGAACATCTGTGAAAAAAAGCTCCAGCCAAGCAACTTTGATATCAGTGAGCATCAACAACAACAAAGGTTTTAACTTTTTCTTATTATTTCAATTTTAGCTTTGTCTGCAGCAGCAACATTCAGAGTAAATACAGTCTGAGTAGAATACATCTCAGTAACAGAAAATAATGGCTCTACCTTCTGAAATTCAAGAAGCCTATGTTCAACCTGTCGCTCCATCTGGACCAAACAAGCTCCTTAGGCCCCTCAAGCCACTTTGCTCTTCTATAAAATGTGACTACTAAAAACTATTTACTTAGGTAAAAGGATTGCATGGCTATTTTTAAGTTCCAAATCTAGACATAAAAGAAACAGGATCTCAGGAAAAAGAATCTAACCTTGATATGTAGCATGGCCTTCAGGGCCCAAGAGAGCGAGATAAAAGCAAGACCCAAGCTAGTAATGAGAGTTCAGATCAGGATGATAACAGTGGAAATGAAGATAAAAGGCAACTTCAGGGACATTTTAAGGGAAGAGATGACAAAATAAATAATTTTAAACATCATCCTAAAATAGGAATCAGATGATATCAAACCCTTGAATACTTCCCTATTGCTGTTAGAGTACATTTTACTGTTTTTACTTCTTTCAGACCAACCTTCTACTTAAGACAAAGTAGAAAAGCTAGACAATTAGTGTTTTTAAATCTATTTGAAGGGATCTGAGGGCTGCAGAGACACTAAAGATTTGGGGGAAAGAGCCAAAAGAAAAAGGAAGCCCAGAGAGATGAACCCTTGCTAGTTGCCAGCAACAGAAGTCTATTCTTTTTTTTTTTTTTAAAGATTTTATTTATTTATTTGACAGAGTTAGTGAGAGCAGAAACAAGCAGGGAGAGTGGGAAAGGGAGAAGCAGGCTTCCCGCTGAGCAGAGAGCCCGATGTGGGGCTCGATCCCAGGACCCTGGGATCATGACCTGAGCCTAAGGCAGACGCTTAACCAACTGAGCCACCCAGGCGCCCCAACAGAAAGTCAATTCTTCCTGGAGGATGACACCCAGAGCCTCAAATATCACTGAAGTTTTATTTATGATGTATGGTGGTCAGGAGAAAAACAGAAATATAATAGGGTAAAATTTAATTAAAAAACAGAAGACAGACTCACAGATCACCAGATGTGGGTGTTATCTGACAGGCATGAGTTGAGGAAACTCTACAAATACCAACTGAAAGAGATACAAAGAAAACCACCCCTAGACACATAGTCAAATTGCAAAACTTGAACACCAAGAACAATCTTGTAAGTGACCAGAGAATAAAAGACATATTACCCTCATATAAGCTAAAACATTATATTAATAGCTGACCTCCCAACAAGACAACAGAATGACATACTTTTTTAATTTTTATTTTTAAAAGATTTTTTATTTTTAAGTAATCTCTACACCCAATGTGGGGCTCAAACTTACAACCCTGAGATCAAGAGTCGCACGCTCCACCAACTAAGCCAGCCAGGTGCCCCTAGAATGATGTGCTTTAAAGTGCTAAAAACAACAAAAACCAACTTAAACTTCTATACACAGTAACAATATTCTTTAAAAATAAAAGCAAAATATGTATTTTCAGAAACCAAACTTGGGAGGATTTGTTGTCAGCGGATCACACTAGAGAAAATAGTAAAAGAAGTTCTTCAGGCAGAAGGAAAATGATCCCAGATTATACCTCAAGATATTCAAGAAAAAGTAGAGAGCAGAAAGAATAAGTGTGCAATAAATAGCAATAAACAGTGTAGAAGCTCTTCAATGTGTATGAAATATACAACAGTAATAGCCTCTATATCACCAGGGAAGCAAATGCAGTTGAAAGTGCTTTATGTTTTTGTATTGTCCAAAAAGTAGAAGTGGCAAAAGTGCTAGTTTATATTCAACCTCACTAAATCAAGGTTGTATGTTGTAAGAATCATAGAAAAATTTGCAATAAAAAAGAATAAAATACTCAATAAATCAAAAGAAGGAAAAAAGACATTAAAAAGAAACAGAAATGGTCAAACAAATGAAAAATTATGGCAGATTTCAACACAAATAGCAGTAATTTGTAATTAATATATAGATACATAAATATATATAAATATAACTAAAAGCCAAGTATTCTCACTAAAAACACAGTTGTGAAACTGGATAAAAATGTCTTACCCCACTCGTTCAACTTCACGTCCTGCCATTTTCTCCTTTTCCCACTAGTTTCGACCATGCTAGTTTCTCTCAGTTCTCAACTCCACTTGGTGATTGCCCTTTGCGTCTCATATTCCCTCTGCCTGAAATGCTTTTCCTTCTAGTCTTCCCATAGCTCTTCGGACAGATTAGAAAAACGTTCTTAAACAACCATATCAAAAGGAAGTCATTCCTGTTGTTCATTCCTCTGCCCTCTGTTTCCTTCATAGCACTTTCCACATTTTATATTTGTTTTTTGATTACCTTTTGTCTGACTCCCTCATTAAGAGTAACCTTCGTTCACTTGCTCATTATGTAGATATGTGAGTAATTAGTATGTGCACGTGCTGTGCAGTGTTTTAAGAGCTAGGGATACACCAATAGTTAAATTCCCAACCCTGGTGGAGCGTACTTTCTACGCGGGAGGCAGAAACCGTACCCATCTCAGTTTTGCTTACTGCTGTCTTCCAAACACCTGGCAGCAGGAGGTAGTCATTCAAATACTTCTTGAGTGAATGTCTGATGTAGGTGCCAGATAATCATGCCGGAGGACTTACAAGCCTTTCAGAATATAACCCTGTAAGAGAGGTAGGATCACCATTTTAAGGTGAGAAGGCTGCAACTCAGGGAAATTAAGTAACTTGCATTCAGTCACACAGCTAATGTATGTCATGTTTATGATTAAAACTCTCTCTGTAAAATTTAAAACAATCACCAGTTTTCAGCATGAGTAGTTGTGACAGACTGATCAAGCAATGGGAACAAACCATCTTTGTCTAGTAAATGAGAGACGAAGTGTTTATTTACTAATCAGATGTGTCAGGGGTTTGGTCTAGGTCATTTGGCACCACCCATTTTATTTAGATGTTACTATAATACACCTGTGATTTTTCCTGATCATACCTGTTAGTCCCAAAATAATTGGCTATGAAATGATCACTGAAATCTGTGATATGCAAAGTTCCCACAAGGATTATAGAAAAGCAACACTGTAGGCACTAGTTAGTACTTTACCTCTAAGTCTCTAACTGGTCTCTATCTTTTCTGAGATGAGGAGGACTACTTGTAAATGTCTAGGATTCCTTACACCTCTTAGCATAAAGTATATACACGGTCCATGGAAGGAAACGTGTTTACTCCATATATTGCCTTTCCCCTAGGCTCTCTCAGATTTCCCTTAGCTATCAGATCTGAGACATCCCTAAATCAGACAAAGTTCTGAGTTTATTTTGACATCAAGGTCAAGCCAATAGAAAATCCCACCATACAGAAAAAAAAGGGGGATCTAAGACAGCCAGGTAAATGTTCACCTGGCCAGTTCTATTTATGATCTCTTTATTCCTGCCACTAAACGTACCATCCCTCTGTCATCCCCAACAAGGCAATGGTTCCTAAAACTGACTGATGGAGGACTGTTAAAAAGCTAGAAAATAAATTACTGGCTCCATCCCCTAGATATTTGATTCAAAATGCCTGACGGAGAGTCTAGGAAGTTTTAAAAGCTCCTTAAGCCATTCTGAAGTGTAGCCAGTTTGGCAAAATGTTGTTCTAGGGGACCCCATTTTGTTACTGACCCATTTCAGGGTATCCCAGGTAGATGATGGATTAAGGAACGCAAGTATTTCTCATTTTAATATTTAAAAAAATACATTGGCCCACTAGATACCCATGGCTTCCAAACACTTGCTCTTGGGTTATTCCATTTCTGCATTAAAAAGGAAACAAATGACTATTCATATTCATGTTGGCATTATATAGAGCAGTGGTAGAAAGGCAAGAGTCCTTTTTCAACCAGAGACTATTCTATGGCAGATGTCTTCCAATGCAAAAAACTTTAAAAAACTTTAACTGGGTAAGTCTATTTGATTTTTTTGAAGAAGTATTTTCTTTTACATGTGATGATATTGAGATTGTTTTTAAGAAGAGTGCTTCTGGGTGGCTCAGTCAGTTAAGCGACCGACTCTTGATTTCCACTCAGGTCATGATCTCGGGGTCATGATCTCAGGGTTGTGAGATCGAGCCCCATGTCAGGCTCCATGCTGAGTGTGGACCCTGCTTAAGATTCTCTCTCTGCCTCTCCTTCTGCACCCTGCCTCACCATGCTCTCTCTCTCTCAAAAAAAAAAAAGAGTGCTTATCTTTTAGAAACACACACCAAAATATTTATAAATAAAATGGAATTTTTAGGACCTCAAAATAATACAGGGGAGGGGGGAGAAGAAAGGTGGCAGAGAAGGCAGTAGGTGGGAATATAGAGTAAAGGGGATTGGCCAGTTGATAATTCCTGAAACCAGATTGAGTGATACTTGGGTGTTCATGATGCTATTCTACTTTTATATGTTTGAGATGTCATAATAAAAGCTTAAGATTTTTTAAATTTATTTTATTATGTTAATCACCATACATTACATCCTTAGTTTTTGATATAGTGTTCCATGATTCATTGTTTGCACATAACACCCAGTGCTCCATTCAATACGTGCCCTCTTTAATACCCATCACCAGGCTAACCCATCCCCCCCACACCCCTCCCCTAAAGAACCGTCAGTTTGTTTCTCAGAGTCCACAGTCTCTCAGGTTCGTCTCCCACTCCGATTCCCCCCCTTTATTTTTCCCTTCCTAATATCTTTTTTTTTTTTAATATATAATGTATTATTTGTTTCAGAGGTACAGGTCTGTGATTCAACAGTCTT
>NC_138380.1:56011924-56032235 GCF_054177405.1 Leptonychotes weddellii
CCCCCACCACTCCAGCAACCCTCAGTTTGTTTCCTGAGATTAAGAATTCCTCATATCATATGTGAGATCATATACATGTCTTTCTCTGATTGACTTATTTCGCTCAGCATAATACCCTCTAGTTCCATTCAGGTTGTTGCAAATGGCAAGATTTCGTGGTTTTTTTTTTTTTTGATGGCTGCATAATATTCCATTGTATATATATACACCACATAAAAGGTTAAGATTTTTATTTAAAACTAGAGCATCACTGAAATGAATCAACCTCAACATCTCTTCAACCACCCATTTTTAGAATGCTACACTGCTACACATCTTAGGAGATTTAGCATATAGTAAACAAGCAAAGCTCTCTTCTCTTGTATATATGTGCATGTATAAAATAAATTTATAAGATATGACACATAAAAGATAGTGTTTCTGCTGGCTTGATTAAAGTTCATTCAACTAGGTTTTACTGGATGCTACTATAAATCAAACATCATGCTTTTGAAAAAGTATTTTAAAAAAGGCCTGAATCGGGCGCCTGGGTGGCTCAGTTGGTTAAGTGACTGCCTTCGGCTCAGGTCATGATCCTTGAGTCCCTGGATCCAGTCCCGCATCGGGCTCCCTGCTCGGCAGGGAGCCTGCTTCTGCCTCTGACCCTCCCCCCCCTCATGTGCTCTCTCTCTCTCTCATTCTGTCTCAAATAAATAAATAAAATCTTTAAAAAAAAAAAAAGGCCTGAATCTTATGGTATTGGAATTGTCTTAATTCAATTTTTTTAGCATGATAAGTGACTGGATTTTCTGTTAACTCAATGGTTACCTTTAACGAAAATCAGAATCACTTGATGGGCCCAATCTCAAATTTATATATTCATACATCTAGAATAGAGCCTGAGAATCAGCCTTTCTAGCAAGTTTCTTGGGACCACACTTTGAGAACAAATATGTTAACCCATACCAGTTTCAATCACTTAGAGGAGGTAAATACAGCACACACACACACACACACACACACAGCTGCATTACCTGTTAGTCTTCAAACAGGAAGGGAAGGGCTGGGGAAAATGATCCAGATAATACTTCTATTCTGGCACTGCTTTAATTTCTTCCTTATTACAGACTCAGAGAGGGCCAAAGAAAGTATGGGTTTATTTTGGCTAGTAACCCAGGATTTTCTACTCAACTCCTTTATAACCCAACACCTAATGTGGGTAATTTCAACTTCAGCAAAACATAAGCAGAACACATAAAAACATGACCCTAAGCTGAAAGTAATTGGAAAATAACACAGCACACACATCCGTCCGGCAAACACAAATCACCACCATCATCTACCAGATGTGCCCACAAATGTTGGCAAGTTTCCACAGAAGGGTCAGCCTACAGATCCCAACTTACTAGATAAAATCTGCAAATTGGTAACAATCTTGAGGCTTTCTGAACCACAGTGTACACAGTTCCAGATTTTTAATTTCTACAGTGAAGTATTCTATTTTGATTTGTGTCTATACCAAAAAATAACCATGTTTTTAAATTTTGTTTGTTTCTTACAAGGGAAGGTGAGATTATATTGTGCTAAAATAGACTGGTGCTTTAGAAATTTAAGGAAATGACCCAGATTTCAAGAGAATTCAGTATGTTTAGTCTTTCCCAAGCTCCACCAAGCTCCCATTTGTGCCATGCTGCAGGAAAGCTAAGAAAAACAAATTAAGAGCTTTTTGTGTAACATTCCCCTCCAAAACAAGTTTTCTTTGAATATATTTGTCAAAAAATAGTCTGGCTATTAATAACAAAGATCCATTAAATGTTTACTATGTGGCAGGCATCCCCTAAATATCATACATTGTTTCATTTAAGCCTTTTAGTAAATTAAACCCAAATAGTTAGGCATATGCTTCAATTTGCCAGTGAAGAAACTAAGGCTGAGGAAAATAAATTGTCCCAAGAAAGTAGTACATGGTGGACCTAAGGCTCAAATCTGAATTTCTATAGCCATTGTCAACTGCCTCTCAACACCTATTGATCCATACTGGTTAACAATAACTGCTACCATTTATTGAGTTCTTATGAAATACTTGGTGAGGCACTAGTTTACATTATGTCACTCAATCCTCTCAAAATTCTATGTGACAGGCTTCATTTTCCCAGGAGGGCATTCACATGAGAAGTTTCAAAGAACAAGCCAAAAGGTCCCAAGTGCATAGCGGGAGAGCCAGGATTTGAACCCTACTCTGACTCCAAAGCTCCTGCTCTTTTTAGCCAGTACACATATCCTCCTCAACGAGCCTCCCATGTAGGTATTCCTAGGTTTCTAAATGCATACACAGATTTAGTACATATTTCAGCTGTGGTTTGTTGAGACTATTATCTCAGATTATCATGTATTTTAGTATTAACTCTACAATTATGAGTTTACATGCTATATGTTCATACTGAGTTTTTTTAAAGATTTATGTGAGAGAATGCACTTGAGTGTGGGCAGGGAGGGGGACAGAGGGGAGGAGGAAGAATCTCAAGCAGACTCCTGCTGAGCAGAGCCCAACGGGGAACTTGATCTCACACCCTGAGATCATGACCTGGGCTGAAACCAAGAGTCGGATGCCCAACTGACTGAGCCACCCAGGCACCCAAGTCATATTAAGCTTTAAACACTCCAGTGTTCCATAAAACTTCTAACTGAATATGATCTCTAAATTAGGATGCTCTCACTCTACTCTTGGCTGATTCTTGGAAACTAAGTGTACACTTAATATCATAAATTTTTAATTGTGGTAAAATGTACATAAAGTTTACTATTTTTAACCATTTGGGGATGTAGAACTCAGTGGCATTAAGTAATTCGCAAGTAGTGATACAAGCATCCCTACTATCCATTTAAGAATCTTCCGCTAAATTTAAACCTTAAATGTAAAATTCCAACTTCAAATGATGGTATATTCAAAGTTCCAACTTGTATTAGCTAAATGTTGACTGTTACATCACCAAAAGTTCAAAAAAAACACCATTTTTTGTGTCTTTCGTGATCACTGAAGAAACCATTGTGTTTATATTACTGATGAAATTGTTGTATTAAGTAGAACCCTGAAACACTCTACCAAAAACCTCCTTCCAGGTCAATATGAATAATTAATTAAACACTGTTTAAGTGTCAAATGCCTTGTACAGACAAAAACGTTCTAAGTCTAGGTCTTTCCCTCTGTTCAGAAACCATCATGCTTCTACAGGCTACTAATTCTCTACATTTATTTTTACTAGTAACTTCACTTTTTGGCTTCCACGGATTTATTCACTTTTCCATGATTTTTCCATGATTCTTAGTGAACCTATGCTGTCTACATAAACTACACAACTTTTTTTCCTAAGTGCTTATAATCCATTTAGGAATAAGCCTAGATTGCTTTATAATTATCTTTGATAGTAACTTGAATTTAGAGTCATCCGGTCCTTGATTAATGTTGGGTATTAAACCAAATAACCTTAAATACAAGAAAATATTTTAGGAATATACTTTAGAAAAGGTGTACCTTAATAAAAAACTAGATATAAAAGCACTGTCTAAACTCTTCCGGGTGTATTTTGGGAAGACTCCGTAGCAGAGTGGAAAATATTACGAAGAGTTTTGGAGTTAAAAATATATTTTATAAATCAAAGCTAATATAGTATTCAAGACGTTTTCTTTGTTTTTGTACTTGTAAGCTAAATATGAAACACTTAGATAACATGGATTTGCTTATCAAATTCTTAGGCTACAAAATAAGGATCAACACACTTGAAATTTCAAGAGATAGTTAAAATAGTACGATTTTATGTATCAAGTATATAAAAAGTACAGGTGGGCTAAACATCTAGTCCATTCACTGATTTTGTTTTGTTTTTTTCAGCAAGCTTTATTAACCCATATCAGGTCTAGTGATATTGAGAGTATATATCATGATTTCATTTAGTGAAAGGTTAAAAAGAAATAAAAAAAGGTTCTCCCAGAAAACGGCCTTTGGTGCCTCTGTCACACTTGAGGAAAACCAAACTACTATGGGACTATGTAACCCAGCTGTCAGAGTTGTTTTCGCACACCTAATTAAAAGCTTCAGCAAATGGAAATACATTGAAACGCAAAGTCAAAACACTGTTCTCCTAGTGCCTCCATTAGTTTATTGGTAGTTATTATCCACATTTTTATAAATATAAACATTCTAAGTGACTGTCACTAGTGCAGGTACATTTAACAATGAAAGCTCCACAGGAAGCTACTTCATTTTGTGTGTAACAAGAAATCAAGGTTCCAAAAACTTAACCGTACCACTAAAAACAAGAGAACCCCCAAAACAGAAAAACCCAAATTGAAACAAAACCCTGCTAGCAAAGTGCAGTTCTTTTGCTATCTTCAGAACAAACAGCTGTTGGCTTTACACATAGAATTATGCTGAGTTGTTAATACAGGATCACTGGAAATAAGTCCCTGCTTGTGGATAAGCATTAGGCAATGGGTTTTCCTCCTTTTAATTTAGAGGGTCTTTTGGATTCCAGTGTAAACAGCACCAGCGAATTTTACAAAACATAGCTTTGCTACTTTCCCCTTCATTTTCTAGAATCGTAATTCTTATCTGCAGAACTGTATAATTTCTTCCTACCTTATAATCAGGACTGGATTGCCCACTAACACTGCTGAGATTGTAAACAAAAAAATTAAAGCTCAGAGCACTTGCAGGACATCTCTTACATTCTCACTCCACAGTGCATCAGGTGTTGTTTATAAAGCTTCTGCTCCTCTCAAAACACTACAAAAATATATGAAACCACATCTGTGTTCAGCCAGCAAGGATCAATAAAACAAATATTTTACAACTGGAATACGTTAGAGACCACGTATTGTAATTACATCCTCTTGACTGAATTCGTCAACTGCTTTCTTCATAAATCCATACATATACCAAGCATACGCATTTATTAGTCTACATGCCCTAATTTACTATATAAAAGAATTAAGTAAATTATTTTAGGTTCTTCAAGTGAAAGTGCTTCTGATAATAAACTATTTCTGTAACAGCCCTAAATCCCCAAAAAGGTGTTTTAAACCTGACCATGGAGAAAGATGCATAGCTACTTCTAAAAAGTAAAAAACTACACACCAAAACATGCATTGTCAGGAAAACTAATTCATGCACTTGAATATGCCCCCAATACTTTATTTTTATTATTTTAAGTTAGACCAACTTAAACATTGTCTAGAATTAAGATATAGCATTACATCACTTGATTCCAGAAAATGTCAAAATTCATTTGGCCAAAACTTAAAAAAGCAAACACTTCCTCCTTATCCCTTACTGGCTGGACCAATGTGATCAATATAACCGTTTATATATATTAATTCATCTTAACATTTCCATTCATTAGCGTTTTATCTTAACATACAAAGCTTTATATGCAATTTCCTTGTAAAGGCTTCCCCCCAAAAGATGTAAGGACAAAACACTAGGCAGACACTCTTCAAAGTTTTATTTCACTAACTTCAGGTCAAATTTCCACAACTGTTTTCTGGTCAATTTGCTATCCATGCTTGGCTTCCCAGAATGGTAGTACCAGAAGATTTGTGGGGTAGGGAGAAGAGACCATTTTAAGAAGCACTGCATTTACTCATCTTCCACAAGGCAAAAGAGTTGGGCATCTGATTGTTCAACAAAACAAAGCTTTTTCAGCATCCAGGAGGGCAGGCGGGCAAACCAGGCTGTAGACACTCTTCCATTTGTCAACATCAGGCCAGAGAAAACCTACTCCACACAAATATAAAAAGGATCACCATTCATCTCTTCTTTTTCTGTTGCCGCAACATTTTTCTTCTTTTAATGATCATATCATGTAGTTTCTCAAGTCCTTCCTTTAGTCCATCTCCTATGATTGCACAGGTGGGCTGCAAATGCCATGGAGTTGATGAGCTCAGTTCACCCATTGCTAACAATTTCTCAATTTCTGACAGAGACAGTGAGTTCCTCAGGTCTTGTTTGTTAGCAACTATAAGTACAGGGACTCCCTGATTTTCTGATATCCTGGTTATTTTATGAAGTTCAGTTTTGGCCTCTTCCATTCTTTCAACATCAACAGAGTCCACAACAAACACAATACCATCTGTGCATCTGGTATATGACTTCCACAGTGGCCTTAATTTCTCCTGGCCACCTACATCCCAGAAGTGAAAAGTGACTGTTTTAGAATTTCCCAAGGTTACCTTAATTTTTTCAGTGTTAAATCCTTTGGTAGGTACAGTATTTACAAATTCATTGAACTGCAGCCTATATAACACAGTCGTCTTTCCAGCACAGTCCAAACCCAGAATAACAATGTGAAAGGACTGAAACGAAGGCAGGCTGGACAGGATAGAAGTCTGGTCTGACAGGCCATTCCCCATTTCCAGGTGCAAGTAAGTGATCCCAATTGAAACGCTTTCTTCTCACTGCTTTAGAACTTCTCTTCCTAGGGGATCCAGCTACAAGGCTGCTGAGGGGGGGAAATGAATAAGTTATTCTGGTGAAATAACATACTACAACTGTTTTTCTCTCTTTCTGCTTAAATAAGCAAGACGAGGAACTTGAAAAGCCAAACTTGCTTCAGTAACAAACCAAATGAAATATGAAACGTACGCAAACCAAGGCAACCGACAGAATAATCCTTGTGATTGCAATTCTTTAACATTCACGAAAATTGCAGTAACACGTACTTCTCTACTTCCCTGGGTTCCCAAATCTCAAAGACCTCATTCCGAAGACAACCTAGTCACTAGTATCTGGTCCAACTCGCAATAACCACAGAAGTGCCTCTTTGGGCAGAAAACTCATAACACATAATCCTATCTCGGGGATCTAATTCCACGTGCTTAAGAGCATACCCAAGGTTACTATTATCCCCCCGACCCCCCAAAAATATCACAATGCTCTCACCTCCGGAATTGGAGTCTGGGTCCAAATGAGAAAGCATTTGGTAGGCGTTTTTCTAAGCGGGGTTTTTGGGGGAGAAGCACCCCACGTCCGCTCAGCTCAGCTCTCCACGCAGCTCTGGCAGTTGCTGCACTAGAAACCGTAGATTCAGACTCTGACCACGCCCACTCCTCACGGCCCACCCATAAGCCCAAATCCCATTGGTCACCCGCGTCAGCGCGTCTAATTCACACCCGCCCCAGCGCACTAATTGGCGAGAGTAACTGCCGCTCCCAGTGCGGCCAAGCTGGGCTCTCTCTCGGTCCTCAGGCACCACCTGTTGCCCTTAAGTTAGAAAGGAAGGCGCCCGCAGAGGGAGCCGAGTGGCCCCCGCAGGTGAGGGGACGTCCCGCCTGGGCCGGTCGGTCAGGTCGCCGCCAGGCCGCTCGCTCTGCCCGCCCCCGCGCACCTGCAGCGCGGCCCGCGGACGCCGCACCGCGGCTCCCACATCCGGGGCCCGCGGTCTCCGCCGGCGCGTTAACCCTTTGTCCGCTGGCCGGAGGGTGCTGGCTGTGGTCACGCCGGCTGCAGGCGTGAATGATTCAATGTGCGGCGCCCGCAGGGGCAGGCCCACTGTTCCCGCAGCACGATCCCCTCACGTCGCCCCTCCGCACCCGGCCGGCTCCTCTCCTCCGGCAGGGCGTGGCCACACCAGCTGCCTGCCTCGCTGCGGCTCACCTGACTCACAGTCCTTCCTCGTCCGGACCCGACGTCGCTCACAGCCGCTGGGCAGCACGCTGGTACCTGCCGGAAGGCACCAGTGAGGCCCGGTTGGTAGCCGGAGACGAGACGCCGCTTCTTGGGGCGCCGGGTGGGCGCCGCGCGCCAGGCAGCCTAACGGTGCTCTGCGGATCGCTCCCCGCGCCAGCCGCGGCCCCGCCCCCTTTCCTTGCTCGCTGGAGCGCTGGCCAGTGGGGGGCGTGCGGGAGCCAGGTCTCCTAGCAACGCCAAAACAAGGTCACGTTCGAACTGGCCTGATGGGGACCCGCAACCGGCGAGGTCAGGCGGGGCTTCCGGCTTCAGCCTCGGCAGCAGTTACGTCTCGGACGCTTTCTCCAGTCGGCGGCTGGCATCAGGCGGGCCCCGCCGGGTCCCACCCTCCCTGCCTACCTCAGGGCGTCATACGGTGTCCCTCTGGGTGGTGGCCGGTGACGTAGGGTTAGAGATTTCAGAAGACACCAGACGGGCTGGCCCCTTATATAACGGGGTAACGTGGGCGTGCCTCAGTAGCTGCCCTGAGCGCCTGGGCCAGACTAGTGTCTGAAACTCACCTTCCTTTTGCAGAGCAAATAAATTCCCTCTCCCACAAGATCCTAGCAACATCCCGGTGAGGTAGAAATATCCCGGTTCTACAAATGAGGAAATAAACTGGAAGATTGAAGAGCTGTTTCTATTGACCCAAGGAAAATAAGTGGTGGCCCCGGAACTCAAAGTCTACTAGTCATTAAATGCTTAATGCTTACCATTGAATAATTCTGACCCTAAATGTCAGTTCTGTGCTTGACCCATAAATTTGCAAATACTTACTGAACACTTAACAGGCAGTAGGCACAATTCTATGTGCTTGGGGATAGAATGGTGAGCAAATCACACATTGTCTTTGCTCTTGTGGAATATTGGTCTCATGGGAGAAAAAGAAAGTAACCAAATTGCCACATGAATAAATTTTTAATGTAATGAGTAATAATTTCAGGGTACTTAAGACAACATAGGAAGGGGGGGTACTGGGAAAGTGTCAATCAACAAACATCTTTTTCGGGGGGGCCGCTGTAAGAGATTGAAACTTGGAAGAATTTACATGGTGCACTTTAAAAAACATTGCCCTTTTTATTTATTTTTTTTAAGATTTTATTTATTTTAGAGCAGAGGAGAGGGGCAGAGAGGGAGAGGGAGAAAGAGTCTCAAGCGGACTCCGTGCTGAGCTGGGAGCCAGAGGACGGCCTCTATCTCACCACAGTGAGATCAGGGCCCTGAGATCACCACCGGAGACAAAATCAAGAGCCAGATGCTTAACCAACTGAGCCACCTAGGCACCCCAAATACTGCACTTTTTATATGCAGATTGAAGTTTCCTCAAGAAATTTTTTTATTTTTCTCAACGCCATTATTGCTAGTGATATTTACTGCTAGTGATATTTACTGACTAGCACAGGAACAGTACTTATTTTATTAGTTTTTTAAAGTAACAAACAAAACCTTAGGACTAAGCACAGTGTATATTTTTAAGACAGCAACACCAATTTTGAAAATAAAGCTAGAAGTCTCAAATAGCATATTCTATCAAGTTATTGTATCTAGTATAAGCTAAAGCTTGCCATATTAGTTATAATTGTAGAACCTCATTAGCCATTTACAGTAATCAGCAAGTAAGTAATAAAGGGCTTGATGCAATGACTAGTCTCCTTTTCTTAGGAATTTAACAGGTAGGGGCGCCTGGGTGGCTCAGTTGGTTAAGTGACTGCCTTCGGCTCAGGTCATGATCCTGGAGTCCCTGGATCGAGTCCCACATCAGGCTCCCTGCTCAGCAGGGACTCTGCTTCTCCCTCTGACCCTCCTCCCTCTCATGTGCTCTCTCTCATTCTCTCTCTCTCAAATAAATAAATAAATAAAATCTTTAAAAAAAAAAAAGAAATTTAACAGTTATTCTTTATTAAACTGGAAAAACATGCAAATTGTCATTAAATCAAGAATTAAAAACAAAAGTTTATAACAACCTTCTGTTTACAATAACTTTACAATCAAGTAGACCTTTCACATATTAGTTGCAAGGGTGCATATTTGTACAGTTTTGCCTGGAGCAAAATGGAGGAGATAGGAAAATACTGAGAGCTTCTACCCTTGCAGAATCCCCTTCACTGAATTGCACTTAATGCTATAACTTAGGCTTATAACTAGAACAGCGTTTGGCAAACTACAACCTGTGTGCGTGTGCAGGAGATAAGAATGGTTTTTTACATGTTTAGAGGGCTCCAACACAAAAGAGAAGAATATACAATAAATGCCATTTGTGGCCCCCCAAACCTAAAATATTTACTCTCCTGCTCTTTATAGAAAAATGATACTCCTGCTCTATAATAACCATATGAAAACTGCAATAAATGATATAAAAAGTGATGAAATTCCTGGAATACACTGTCTACTTGGTTTGCACAATCTACCTATAGAAGGCAAGTTCAGATACTTTATTTAGATGCTCTTCCAGGAAAATGTTCCCTTTAAGCTATATTTGGTTCATAGGCTCGAGGGACTCTGGGTGCCTCAGGAATTCATGGGGATTCTATGGGGTATTCTAACGTTTTTGAGGGAAACACAGTGCCATCTGTTGGACTCTGTTAACAACTGTAACTATTGTGTGGATCTATCCACTTAAATGTAATATTGGGGTATTTCTTCTGGCCTGAGGCACCATGAGAAAATTATTTAGACACTAGAGGCTCTGTGAACCTTGGCCTTTAGTTATGGTTTTCCAAACTTTGCTAATAATGAGAAGCATCTGGTAGTGCTTGTAAAAATACACATTTCTGGTCTCTATCACAGACCTGCCAACCCACAGTCAATAGGGGAGGGGCTAGTGATCTGTATCCAACAGGAATCCCCGGTAATTAATGATTAGATATTTTGAAGAAATACTGATCTTAAAAAATTGGTAAGCTTTCTCCTTTTAAATAGTACAACTGAGTAATTTACCTTGTTTCTCCTTTTTGAATACCAGGACCCAAATCAAATCTGATGCCTGTAGCATTTTTCCTGTCTTCCATAATCTGATTTTCTATGTTATGCCTAAATTAAGCAGGCACACACTGTAGCTAATGTCCTTCATTACCTTTGCCAATCCTTATTTTTATATACTGTCTTCTCTTCTAGGATACCTCACTTTATTTGTTTCAGTAGATATTTACTGGAATCTCCCAAGTTTGAAGGTCTGGGTAAACAGAAGGCATGGACTATAGTGGAAGAAATTGGCTCAGTGGAGGCAACAGACACACAGCACATAATTGCTATGAATACAGTAGGACTTCTGGGTGGCAAAATAGAAGTTACTATCAAGTTCAATGCTTGTACAAACTTTATCTGACAGGTGGCTTAACAGAAAAAGATGTAATTTTATTTATTTTTTAAAGATTTTATTTATTTATTTGAGAGAGAGAGAGCACGAGTGGGGAGGAGAGGGAGAAGCAGGCTCCCCATCAGCAGGGAGCCCGATGCAGGGCTCAATCTTAGGACCCTGGGATCATGACCTGAGCTGAAGGCAGATGCTTAACCAACTGAGCCACCCAGGTGCCTAAAAGATGTAATTTTAAAGCTGACTATTAAAAGAACTCAACACCAGACAAGGTGTAGGGGAATAGAATTGCAGGTGGAAGCCACAGTATGCAGGGCATGGAAGCATAAAGTTTATGATATGTTCAAACACATCCAAAAAGAGGAGATTACAATTTCCCATAGGAAAAAAAAAAAAAAGATGTGTTAGGGGGACTTTAATACCCACTCTCAACACAAATAGATCATCCAGGCAGAAAATCAATGAGGAAACATTTGAACAACACTATAGACTAAATGGACCTAACAGACACATACAGAACATTCCATTCAACAGCAGCAGAATATACATTCTTCTCAAACCCACATGGAACATTATTCAAAGTAGATCATACGTTATACTACAAAACAAGTCTCAAAAAATTCAGGAAGATTGAAAATACCTCAAGTATCTTTTCTGACTACAATAGCATGAAAGTGGAAGTCAATAACAAGGAAAATTGGAAAATTTGCAAATACATGGAAATTAAATAATGTATTCTTGAACAACCAATAGATCAAAGAAGAAATAAAAAGAAAGAAGTATCACAAGACAAATGAAAATGGTAACACAACATAACAAAACTTATCAGATGCAGCAAAAGCAATTTTAAGAGCAAAGTTTATAGCTATAAATACCTACATGAAGAAAAAATAAAGATGTCAAATAAACAACATTAATCAAGGTTGGTTCAAAATATGCAAATCAATAAATGTGATACACCACATTAATAGAATGAAGGATACAAATCATATGATCACCTCAATAGATTCAGAAAAAGCATTTGAAAAAATTTAACATCGTTTTATGATAAAAACTCTCAATAAATTAGGTATAGAAGAAATGTATCTCAGCATAATAAAGGCCATATATGACAAGCCCACAGCTACATCATCCCCAATGGTGAAAGGTTGAAACCTTTTCCTCTTAGGCCAGGAACAAGACAAAAGTGCCCACTCTCACCATTCCTATTCAGCATAGCACTGGAAATTCTAGCCATAATAATTAGGCAATAAAAATAAAAGGCATTTAAATCAGAAAAGAAGTAAAATTATCACTATGGATATGATCTTATATATAGAAAACATTAAAGACTCCACAAAAAACTGTAACAACTAATAAGCAAATTCAGTAAAGTTGCAGGATACAAAATCAACATACAAAAATCAGCTGTTTTTATACACTAACAAACTAAAAAACTATATGAACAAAATAAAACAAACCCCTTACAATAACAGCAAAAAGAGTAGAATACTTAGGAATAAATTCAACTAAGAAGGTAAAAGATCTGTACACTGAAAACTATAAAACACTGATAAGAGAAGTTGAAGAAGACACAAATAATGAAAAGATATTCTGTGTCATGGATTTGAAGAATTAATATTGTTAAACTGTCCATACTAAACAAAGCAATCTATAGATTTAATGCAATCTCTCTCCAAATTCCAATGGCATTTTTTCACAGAAATAGTAAAAATAATCCTAAAATCCGTATGATACCACAAAAGACCCCAAACAACCAAAGCAAACTTGAGAAAGAACAAAGGGTCACACTTTCTGTTTTCAAAGTATATTACAAAACTATAGTAATAAAAACAGTATGGCACTGCAATAGAAACAGACATATACAACAATGGAATAGAACTGAGAGCCCAGAAGTCACCATGCATAAATGGTCAACTGATCTATGACAAAGGAGCCAAGAATACTCAATAAGAAAAGGATAACATCTTCAACAGAAGGAAATTGGAAAACTGGATATTCATAGACTAAGAATGAAATTGGACTCTTATCTTTAAATACTTAGATGTAAGACCTGAAACCATGAAAATTCTAGAAGAAAATATAGGGAAGAAGCTCCTTGACATTGGTTTTGGCAATGATTTTTTGGATATGATACCAAAAGCACAAGTTATAAAAGCAAAAGTAAATGAGTTGGACTACACCAAGCTAAAAAGCTTCTGCACAGGGGTGCCTGGGTGGCTCAGCTGGTTAAGCATCCAACTCTTGATTTTGTCTCAGGTCATAATCTTGGGGTTGTGAGATTGGGCCCTGCGTTGAGCTCCGCGCTGGGTATGGAGCCTGCTTTGGATTCTCTCTCTCTCTATCCCTCTGCCCCTCCCCCCTCTAAAAAAAATAATAAATAAATTAAATAAAAGGCTTCTGAAGAGCAAAAGAAACAATCAACAAAATGAAAAAATAACCTATGGAATAAGAGAAAATATTTGCAAACCATCTATCTGATAATAGATATGGGATTAATACCCAAAATATATAAGGAATTCATACAACTCAATAGCCAAAATATAAATAAATAAATAAAACAATATAAACAAAATCCAATTAAAATGGGCAAAGGACCTGAATAGACATTTTTCCAAACACACATTAATGGCCAGCTGATATACCAAAAGGTGCTCAGTCATCAGGGAAATGCAAATCAAAACCACAATGAGATATCACTTCACACCTGTTAGAATGGCTATCATCATGAAGACAAGAGATAACCAGTTGGCAAGGATGTGGAGAAAAAGGAACCTTTGGGCACTGTTGGTAGGAATGTAAATTGGTGCAGCCACTGTGGATAACAGTAGGAGGTACCTCAAAAAATTAAAAATGGAACTATTATATGATCCAGCATTAAATTGAAATCACTGTCTTGGAGAAATAATCTGCACCCCTATGTTTATTGCAGTATTATTCACAATACTAAGTGTCTGTTGGTTGATGAATGAATAAAGAAAATGTGTTACATGTATACAATTGAATATTATTTAGCCATAAAAAAGGAAGGAAATTCTGCCATTTGCAACGTGAATGAACTTGGAGGGCAATATGTTAAGCGAAATAAGTCAGAGAAAGAAAAATACTGTATGATATCACTTATCTGTGAATCTTAAATTGAACCATAGAAACAGAATAGAATGGTAGTTGCCAAGGGTTGGCAGGAAGGAAAAATAGGGAGATATTGGTCAAGGGTACAAACTTCCAGTTATAAGTTCTGAGGATCTAATGCACAGCATGGCGACTCTAGTTAACAATACCATATTGTAACTTGAAAGGTGCTAAGAGCAGATCTGAAATGTTATCACCACACACACACACACACAAATGTGAGAGTGTGATGGATATTTTAACTAACCTTATTGTAGTATCATTTCACAATATATCAAATCATCACATTGTACACATTAAACTTACACAATGTTACCTGTCAATTACATCTCAATAAAGCTGGGGGAAAAAAACAGATGTGCCAACAAAAGCGTATTTTCCCAAGCCCCAAATGATAGAATAAAAGTGGATGCATTTTATGTTTCTAAAGTATATCAGTATCATTCATATTATGGTAAATTATTCATGTTTTATAATCTTATAGTCAGAAAGCTCTTTCATCACTTTTGCTGAAACATGGCCCTGCTCTTTTAGTCCCTGCTTTGGCTGTTGGTAGTTCATTTAATAGCCCCAAGTAGAATCACAGAGCCATTTTAAAAATTCTCTGACATCCCACTTACAATTAGCCACCAATGTCTCTTTAATCCATTTCTTTCTTTACATTCCATTTCCAGTACTTACATCTGGTTCTCATAATGTCTCTCCTAAACTAGTTAATTTGCCTCCTAACTGATTTCTCAGTTAATAGGCAGTGATGCTGGAATTTGTCCTCTATGTCTGGCACCAGTGTCTCTTTTCTTCATTGTGCTCTAGGGAGTCCACATTTAGGCTAACTCACTTTGATCCAGCATAGCAGAAAGCCAAGGTACAATTGGACAAGACTTTAAAAAGAAAATGTCAGAAGGGAAGTACAATCCCAAATTTACATAGAATTTACAATTCTCCCAGACAAGAATTCACCAGGCCCACAGGTCCAAAACCCTCCCCACGAACTTCTTTTTATGGGCAGCTTCCAGGACTTCCCTCACCAGGTTTCAAGTCATGGGACAGTTCGCCCCTTCCTCTGAGAGGGCCGTCACAGGCCTCGGATACTTAGTCATGCCCAGCTGCCAAAAGACACGCTGGTGGAAAGGTCTCATGCCATACCAAACAAGGTCTACTTTCTATGTTCCTATTTCCTGGCCTTGGACCTCCTCTTCAGGCATGATTGACAGTGAGAATGTCCAGTCCAACAGGACCCCAGTAAGACTATCACATCAGAACAGAAGAGTCCTGATTCTTCTTGTTTTAACAAGCACTGTGTGTTGGGACACCTGGGTGGCTCAGGTGGTTATGCGTCTGCCTTCAGCTCAGGTCATGATCCCCAGGTCCTGGACTTGAGCCCTGCGGCGGGGAGTCTGCTTGTCTCCACCGTCCCCCTCATGCTCTAGCTCAAATAAATAAATAAAATCCAAAAAACAAAAACAAAAGCAAACAAGCATTGTGTGTTATATTTGATTTCAACAGTCCAGTCCTGTCGTGTCCTTTTTACATTTCTATCTTCTATCATGAACATTGTAATCCTCCCCATCACATTCATGTCCTCTTGTTGGAATGCTCCAAAGGTCAGTATTTAGGCCTTTATAATTTCTCCTTAGGTAATCTCATCCAGCATCAGGACTTTAAACACCCTTTACTCTCCCAAATGTGTTTCCAACCTGGACCTATCCCCTGAACTCCACAACTGAGATGAATATAAACATCTCAAACAATTCCTAAACCTACTCCTCAGACTCAAGAATTCCCCGTCCTATAGACTGGCACCCAATCTACCTACTTGCTCAGAGCAAGAACCCGGGAGTCATCCTCCTACACCGAATCTAATCCATCCCACGGACACATACATCCAAACCAAATTACTTCTTACCACCCTACTGCTGCCTTACCATGCCACACTTCAGTCCATGTCCAGTGTGTCCCTGGTTCTCTTGGGTGGTGGTCTCTCTGCTTTTGGGGTTAAGGGAGAAAGTTGTTCCCTCAGGCTCAAATGTCACTCCTGAGAGAGGTCTTCCTGAACATCTTATCTACAGTATCTGCCCTAGGGCACCTGCGTGGCTCAGTCGGTTAAAGCCTCACATTCTTGGTCTCAGCCCAGGTCTTGATCTCAGGGTTAGGAATTCAAGCCCCATATGGAGCCCACTTAAAAAAAATAAAAACATAAAGTATTTGCCCTAACCAACCTCCCATCCCCCTCACCACTTTCTATCCCTTACTCTGCTTTATTTCTTCTTCCTAGAATTTGTTTATTGTGCGCTCTCATTATCTGTCTCAATTTCCATTATAAGTTCTAGCAGGCAAACCTAATGTCAATGTCATGTGCCACTCTCTCCCCAGTGTCTACTGCAGTGTCTGGCACATAGTAGGAGGTCAGAATTTATTGAATGAATGTTTCAGATCCTAAGAATAATTGCTCAAACAGAAACCAACCGATCTCCATAGAAACAAGTGATAATCTTGAAGGCATAATTCTACATAGAGAAAAAACCAACAAAACAACTGTACCTATTTATTACTAAGTAGGCAACAGCTCCTATAGAAACAGCTTTGAATGCACCATTATGACAAAACAGATTGCCTAGTTCCTCCGTGTAAAATATCTTCATTAAGTTTAACAGCTATTTTACTACTCCTGAGGCTAGTAGTCAGGTACTTACTGTTTTTACAACTAATGGACCCCTTCAAGTGGTTTTTTCAATCCCAAGAGCAGGGGGACCCAAAGTAGTGTTCAGATCTTTACAACTTTTGAGGCAGTAACTAATTACCATTTTGAGAATAAGAATTTCCTCTACCTTCAAACCATCCATGTTTCAATCATTTTAGCTTAAGTTTCAGCCAGATTTTTCTGTTTTCAGTGTTTCCATTTCTTTGTTCGCACCCAATATTTGCTTCTTTGTTTTGTTAGTGGTAGTTATCCTGTGGTGGGGGTGGGAGCACCATTATCAGAGTATACTTGATCAACACTGTCACACTGTTCCTCTTAGATAAAGAGTAAAAAACATTTTTACCACGAGTCAAGAATGGGCAGAAATTCCCCTTTTCAATTTCTCAAAATGTATCCTTATACTTATAATGTCAAAGATTCATTTGTGCCTGGCATAAAATACGTAAGATTCACTTTTTGTTTTGTTTTGTTTTTTTTGATGTAGTGTTCCATGATTCATTGTTTGTGTGTAACACCCAGTGCTCCATGCAGAACGTGCCCTCTTTAATACCCATCACCAGGCTCACCCATCCCCCCTCCCCCCTCCCCTCTAGAACCCTCAGTTTGTTTCTCAGAGTCCATAGTCTCTCATGGTTCGTCTCCCCCTCCAATTTCCCCCCTTCATTCTTCCCCTCCTGCTATCTTCTTCTTTTTTTATTTTTTTCTTAACATATATTGCATTATTTGTTTCAGAGGTACAGATCTGTGATTCAACAGTCTTGCACAATTCACATAAGATTCACTCTTGAAATGACTGTTTAGAACCACTATATATAATTGAAGTGCTCCCTCTTTTGTCAAACACAGAATAAGGGACTAGATAACTCATTTCAAATTCTCTAATCTGAATTGAACATCTAGGGGCACCTGGCTGGCTCAGTCAGTGCAGCATGTGACTCCAGATCTCAGGGTTGTGAGTTTGAGCCCCATGTTAGGTGTAGAAATTGCTTAAAAATAAAATCTTTAAAAACAAAAAATAAAAAGAAATAAACTGAACATTTGTATAGCTAATGAGGGAAATTAGATGTTATCCAAAATGGAATTGATATCATAGCAATTTTTGGTGTTTTAATTGAAACAAAACAATATTCTAACATCTAACGAAATGGTATGTAGTCGGAAAAAAAAGTCCCCATTATTAAAGAAATCCTAACAGTTTAAGGTATTTTTAAATGAGTCTTATGAATATACATAAACAGTAGATTAGTTCTCTTTGCAAAAAACAACCTAGTAAGTAATTTTATTGGTACAGTTTAGAAAGACTATGGCCTAATATCCTAGGGAAAATGAGAAAAGTTCTGTTACATTACTCTTAAGCCCATTTTATGTGTTTGTTAATTAACTTGCTTAAACACAAATTTCACAGAGTTTTTGTAGAGCATACTTGCCTAGTACTAGAACAGATATTTAGAAAACCACAAGTTGATCTTTGCCCTAATGTGTGTGTGTGTGTGTGTGTATCTGTGTGTGTGTATAATGCCATTTGAGTAGTTGACCAGGTGAGGCAGTTTATAGTCTGGAAGGAAGACAAAGGTTAAGTCAAGTAATTAAATATAATTTACTATTCTGAGAAGGAATAACTAATTTATGATGGTAAATAATATAATAAACTACTTTGTCATTGCCTTACATTTAGCATTTAAGGGCAGCTTGAAGTTTGGTTTATTTTAAAATTATAAGTCAGGTAGAATCTTCACTTCCATTCTATGGTTCTCATGTAACGGTGAAAAACAACATCCTTTGTTGGGAGCTTTGCTCTTGACAGATGAGAAGAAAAGATTATTTAATTTAGAAAAAGAAGACAACATTCATCACATGTGTTTGGATATCAGATCTCTCTCACTTTATAGATAATATATTTTGGCCGCCTATGGAGAATATTACAAAACCTAGATGAGCTTTCTGTTGTGATGCAGAATTTATAATTAAATTCTAACTCAAAATAGAAAGAGTCTTCTATATTTTATTTTTTAAAGATTTTATTTATTTATTTGACAGAGAGAGAGCACAAGCAGGGGGAGCGGCAGGCAGAGGGAGAGACAGACTCCTCGCTGAGCGAGGAGCCCGATGCAGGACTCGATCCCAGGACCCCGGGATCATGACCCCAGCTGAAGGCAGACACCAAACCGACTGAGCCACCTAGGCTCCCCCTTTATTTTATTTTAAATTCCTATTCCTTATTTTATTTTACATTCCAGTTTACATGAAGAAAATCTTGGCGCACATCTGAGCGGCATATTGAATGCTTCCGTGCTACCAAATGTATGACATTAGTGATTATACTTTGAAGTTCATGTTGCTGAGCATATAGAACTTTCTTACGGTTAAAAATATAAGTGACGGGGGTGCCTGGGTGGCTCAGTCGTTAAGCGTCGAGCCCCGCATCAGGCTCCCTGCTCCGCGGGAAGCCTGCTTCTCCCTCTCCCACTCCCCCTGCTTGTGTTCCTGCTTTCGCTATCTCACTCTCTGTCAAATAAATAAAATCTTTAAAAAATATATATGTAAGTGACGACTGATAAAATGATGTGGACAAAATACCATGGTTCCTCCTTTGAGATGATATTTTAATAGTAAGCCAATATAAAATTATAAAATGATATAAAAATGGATATAAAATTAATAGAATAATTCAATGTCAGAAAAGATAAAGGCTCTAGCAGGGGTCTACATAATGCTGTGAGAATGTCCGAAGACATGGACTTACCTTCAATCCCCAAGAACAGGCACACCTCACTGAAAAGATGCTATTGACGCTGAGTCCCACAGGAAGGCTTTGAGCCAGCGTGTGCTGGAGGAAGGCAGGACAGAGGAACAGGCCAGGAGAAAAAGCTGCATTCCAGGAAGAAAGAAGGAACAGCATAAGCAAAGGCACTGGAGAGAATCAGGCTGTGTTCCAAGGAAATAGCAAGTAATTTATCAACGAACAAGAACATAGGGCTCTGTGACATGAGGCAGATGCAGAAAGGAAAAAAAAAAAAAAGAATTGACCCTAATAGTGGAGAGTCTTGAATATCTTGGTAAGGAAGTTGGACTTCAGCCATATGACTCATTGGTATTATCATCCTATACCAAGTTAGTTCCAAACTACATACAGGACTTAGTAGAGTGCCTGACCAGAGTAGTAACGCCCTAAAAGTAAGTGATAATGTTCTATTTCTTGATAGTCGTTACAAAGATGTTTTCACTTTCTTAGAGGGTACCAAGCTGCACACTTATGATTTCTGTGCTTTTTTGTATGTATTTTATGTTTTTTGAAAGTAAGAATAAAAAACATAAAAGAAGTATAAGATGTTACAAAAGAATGATACCGGACTGGGGCTGAACAAACTTTTGGAAGCAATGGTCACTTGCCAAAAATTATTTACCATGCAAAAGGTCACCGAGGACCTCCCAGAGAATAGTTTCAGTAGAGGTGGAAAAAAAA
>NC_138380.1:56032735-56077134 GCF_054177405.1 Leptonychotes weddellii
GGATAGTAGGTCTTGTTTGGAACAAGCAACACTGCAGTACAGACCAAAACAAAGTGGCTGAAAGACAGGCCAATGGGAGACCGGTCATATTATCCTTGACTCTATCATCACAAAGTACTTAAAAGTAAGGCTGGCTCTTTAAATTAAGATCTCATGGGATCATTCACGGGTGAGAAGAAACCCTAGGAGGAAAATAGTGGTCTTCCTGCTAACCAAATATTTGATTCTGAGGTGGTCTTACTTTGAAAAATAAGCTCTGTGACCTTCCTTGTACCCTCAGCTTCTGAGGTGGGTCCCACCAATTACAGAAGGAATAGTCAAAGATTTTTTTTTTTTCATTTGAAGACGGCCAATTTCAGATCTGTGTTTTAGGAAGACTACTCTGGCAAAAAAAAAAAAAAAAGGGTTAAGAGTAGAGCGGGGAGGACTAGTCAGGCAACTTGTTAAGACTCCTGGCTAGAGGTAACAGAAGTCCTAAATAAGGCAACAGAGGAAATGGCTTGATGGGAAAAAAGGGGGCTAAATAATTAGGAGAGAAGATTGACAGGTCCTAGAAACTGATACATGAGGTGAGAAGGGGGTCTTATGTATTTAGACAGAACAACCAGGAAAATGTTGGAACCATTAACAAAAAATAGGAAGCACCAAGGTGAAATCAGCCCGGGAGAATTTAAGCCGTGTGAAGTGAGAACGCAGGCGGGACGAGCTGGCGAGGCAGGTATACACATACGAGGCAGGGTAGCCTGGCGGTTTTCCAAACTCTCATCAGAATCACCTGGTGAGGGCTGCTGGTTTGTTTAATGCCGAAATTTCTGTGACAGTTGGAAGTTTTAGATGACAGATAATGTCACGATTGATTAAGCAGGTAACGCATTTTGATTTCCTCACACTGCTACAAAATGCCGTTGATGAGAATGTGACCACGAGCAGGAAGGAGCACGGAAATAATGATTGGAAACCAGCAGCAGGCATTAAAATAAAAGGTGTTTTCTTGGACAACAGCCACTTCATGTGGCTTTACGCCTCCTAGGTCAATAATTTTTAAAAGTCTAAGTTGTATGTAAGGATTCCTGTGCTGATAAGAGTTCTGGAAGGGCACTATTAGGCAACTCGATGTAAAATCGTAGCTGGATTTGCTTGGTTTTGTATCTATTTTATAGCTATACTTACTATCATTTTTTTAAAAAGTGTAGGAAAGTTTTTCTCTATATGACTAAAAATTTTTAGATTCTAATTCTCTTGTGTAATTTTTCATCCAAACATTTGCTTTAATACTGCACTTTGTGATAAGGCATGGTCTCTTAGGCATACAACTCTAATGTATGGTCGAAAGATTTTACAGTTTTCCCATCCACAGCCACGAAATCAGACTAAGGCTAAGGTCTAAAAAAAAAACCTTCTAGAACGAAAAGTAGCTGGAAACCTCTGACTGAAGTAGAGGACAGAAGTCAGTACAGAATAAATTTCCAGTTCCTGGCCAAATGCCGGGTAGGTGTGATTACTAGAGACAAGGGGAGGACAGAAACTTGGAGGAAAGGCTGTGTTTCCACGTTCGTAGAAATATCTAAACGTTGTATTACTTTGTACAATTGTTCGACGGTCAGGAGGAGGTCAGAAGAGATGGTGCCAGAAGAGATGGGAGTCAGAAGAGGTGTGTTTGCTGTGGCAGGGGAGACTGCTTCTCCATTATGCATACGATCCAGGCCAGGCTCTATGAATGTGGTGACGTTTGTGGGCAGAACTGGAAGAGGGCGTGGGCAGAGGCCCAGGAAGGAGTTGCTACTGGTCAGCTACATTGAATCAACACTGATACACCAGTCTTCCTTTCATTAGGAGGGAACGCAGGGCATGCCCCGCCCACTAAGGCTGTGCTGCGGAAGTAGAATCAGTTTACAGTGGAGAACCGAGACAGGAGTGAAAGGGTGCCCTTTGTAGGTGGCACCAGAGTCGAGGATGACTCCAACAACTGTTCTTAAAAATTCTGCGAGACCCCACCTGTCAACTGATGGAGGCCTTTAGAAAATATTCGGAGAGTGAATAAATAAGCAAATTAAGTGTGCCTCGGGGTCTTTGTTGTGCTTTGCTTCCTCGTTGGCTTGTTTTGGGGGCATTGAATGAAGTTAGTCTATGCATAACACCAACAATGCTAGATAAACTAGTACTTTATATGATTTCATAGCATAAAAATGGTATTTTATTTATATATGATTACTTTTATTTTTTAGCTTCCTGAAGCTCACAGAACTTATTACCTAAAAGCATTTTATTTTTTTTAAAGATTTATTTATTTATTTGACAGAGAGATAGAGAGCACAAGTAGGCAGAGCGGCAGGCAGAGGGAGAGGAAGAAGCAGGCTCTCGCTGAGCAGGGAGCCTGACTCGGGGCTCCATCCCAGGACCCTGGGATCATGACCTGGGCCGAAGGCCGACGCTTAACTGGCTGAGTCACCCAGGCGCCCCTCCTAAAAGCATTTTGGTTATAAGTAATTAGAGTTTAAAAATTACTCTAAACTATTGAGATTTTTTGCATAAAACAGGTAAACAGAGCAAAGATGCAGCATCATGTTTGACCTATTGAAAAGAAAGATACGATTGTTGGCTATTGGGCGCCTGGGTGGCTCAGTCATTAAGCCTCTGCCTTCGGCTGGGGTCATGATCCCAGGGTCCGGGGATGGAGCCCAGTGTTGGGCTCCCTGCTCAGCAGGGAGTCTACTTCTCCCTCTCCCACTCCCCCTCTTGTGTTCCCTCTCTCTCTGTTTCTCTCCTGTCAAATAAAATCTTCTAATAAAAAAAATTGTTGGCTATTTGTAATTTAATGAACAAACTCTTAAATTTGATATCTGATAAATCATTAACATTTTATAAAAATTAATTTGTTAAGTAAATATATGAAGAGTAGTTACAGTGTACAAACTTATTTAAAAAGGGGTTTTCCCCATTCATCAATTATCCTCCAAACTGCCTTTTATAAGCAAGATCTGTATGATTTGTCCCAATTTTATAAATGAAGAACTTGAGGTTCTGTGCAGTTAAGTGATTTATTTGCCAAGGGTCACTAAACTAGTGTTTTTCTTTTTTTTAAGATTTATTTATTTATTTTAGAGTGAGCTTGCGGGGGCGGGGGCAGGGAGGGATAGAGGGACAGGGAGAGAGGGAGAGAAGCAGACTCCCTGCGGAGTCTGGATCCTAACAGGGCTTGATCCCATGACCCTGAGATCATGACCTGAGCCAAAATCAAGGGTCAGACACTTAACTGACTGAGCCACCCAGGTGCCCCACTAAGCTAGTGTTTTGGAATTGTAACTTGGCTAACTCCAGATAAGAGCTCTGTCTGTGACCACTTGCTGACTTAATTCTGGGATGTGGAGAGCAAGGAAGGGAAGTTATTTCAGAAAGTTTCCAGGATAACAGATTAGGGCAGCAAAAAAATAAGGAAAGTCAACATGTCCTTGTTTTGAATGTACACTTTCTGTTTTTAGCACATTAATTCTTAGTATGCTTCATTTATCATGAAGACATAGTATTTGAGGATTAATAATTATTAGTCTGGAATCTACTGAGAGTTGGTAGCAAATTTATGATATTCTCAATCCAAAAGGATTGTATGGTCTTAAGTCATATCCAGATGTGTTTCAATGAAATCAAGCGGAATGAAATCAAGTTTAAAGCTTAACACTCACAGAGAAACAACTGATGTTGAGGGACTGTCCTGCTGTCTTCTATTTAAAGATAGCACTGCCTTTTAGTAAAAAATTGGGGCTTTTTTTTTTTTTTTGACAGAGAGAGAGAGAGTGAGCAGGGGGAGCAGGAGAGGGAGAAGCAGGCTCCCCGCTGAGCAGGGAGCCCGATGCGGGGCTTGATCCCAGAACCCTGAGATCATGACCTGAGCCAAAGGCAGCTGTTTAACCAACTGAGCCACCCAGGCACCCCATTTCTTGATGCCACATGTGATGTGATCACCAACTGGTCTTCAAATGTTCTTTAGATAATAACTCTCTGTGATATAAATTGAAAGTGTGCTGGATGGCTTATTAAACTGAGAGTCAATATGCTTTGTCAGAAATCTAAAAATTAAATCATCCTAATAGACAGAGAAATCACTTCTGTTATAAGTTATAACTTTAGACATTACATAGAAATATTGTACCAAGTCAGGTTCTCAAACATTTCTATAATGCTGAAATTAAACTTGTCTCCATGATGCCTACATACTAAGTTTAATAAGGTAATGTTGTGTTTAACAAAAGATCTGAAATATTAGAAAGCTGTGTATGTGAATTATTACAAAGATAAATAGTGTTCAATTTGAAATCCTGCTTGTAATATGGAATAAAATAGAACCCAATCCTATCCTTTTTGTCTCAAACCAGAAAAAAAATTTTATTTCATTCTAAAACAGAGGTACAGAGAAAGTATAAATGATCCACCAAAATATGTTAACATTTGATTCTAACAATATATGCTAAATTATTAGTAGCGGAAGATCAATTTAAAATGTAATGCTCTGTATCTAAGAGTAAAATTATACCTATTTTTAGTTCTGTTTATTCATACATATAAATGGGAAATATATTTGGAAAATAATTTTGTACATTCTGTTTTAAAAAGGAAATTATACATGATGAACATGGTTAATATTTTCTACTTTTTTTTAAGGATTTTATTTATTTGACAGAGAGAGACACAGTGAGAGAGGGAACACAAGCAGAGGGGAGTGGCAGAGGGAGAAGCAGGCTTCCCGCAGAGCAGGGAGCCCTATGCAGGGATGGATCCCAGGACCCTGGGATCATGACCTGAGCCTAAGGCAGACGCTTAACACCTGAGCCACCCAGGCGCCCCTATTTTCTACTTTTTATCAGTAAATGGAGTTTTCATTTATTTAGTCAGAGGTTAGTGGAGGGCATTCAATTAGCTTGTAATGCAGGAATGAAAAATAGAATATAATTTGATCTTCTAAAGTTCATATACAACTTGTAAAATTGTAAAGCATAATTATATGTAATACAACAAAAAAATTGTCTCCTTCTTTGAAGAAGTGGATATTAAAATCAGGCTTCTAAAAATCAACTACCATTTAATATTTTGGATTTAAAACTGTAATTTCCAAACAAGACATTCTGTTTGTTTAGATTTTACTCAACTATTAAAGATTATTATATTATTAGATACAGAAATTCAAAGTTTTAATGAATTCCCAAGATATGTGAATATTTGGATATTAAAAAGTCATATGCAGTTGCTGCTAGGAATACACAATAGTGCAGCCACTTTGGAAAACTGTCTGGCAGTTCCTCAAAAGGTTAAACAGAATTACCATAGAAGCCAGCAGTTCCAGCCCTGGGTATATTCTCAAGAGAAAGGAAAACATGTTCATGCAAAAATTTGTATATGAATCTTCAGAGCAGCATTATTCATAATAGCCAAAAAGTGGAAACAACCCAAATGTCCATCAAAGGATGAATGGATAAACAAAATGTGGTGTATCCACACAAAGGAAAATTATTTGGCAATAAGAATAAATGAAATACTGTTGCATACTATATAACATGGATGAACCTTGAAAACATGCCAGGTGAGAGACATGAGTCACAAGGACCACTTACTGTATGATTCCATTTATATGAAATATCCAGTTTGGGCAAATCTGTAGACAGAAAGCCTATTTGTGGTTGCCTAGGGCTGGGAAGAGAGAGGGATGAGGAAAAATGGTAAGTGATGGCTAATGGGTCTTGGGTTTCTTTCTACTGTGATAAAAATGTCCTAAAATTGATCTTGATGATGATTGTATAACTGTGAATATACCAAAAATTATTGAGTTGGTTTTTTTTAAAAAGGAGGGTAATAGCAATCTCTCAAAAACTAATCAGTTTGTACAAGTAAATCATGTTTGTTTGTTTGTTTGTTTAAGATTTCATTTATTTATTTGTCAGAGAGGGAGAGCACAAGCAGGGGGATTGGCAGAGGGAGAAGCAGGCTCCCTGCTGAGCAAGGAGCCTGATGTGGGGCTTGATCCCAGGACCCTGGGATCATGACCTGAGCCAAAAGCAGACTGAGCCACCCAGGCATCCCAATCATATTTCTTTTAAAAAGACTTACACACTCATCCAGACACCAGCATATCTAAATCTAGCACATTCATAGTGGTAAAAATAAAAAAAACTCCTGGGGCACCTGGGTGGCTCAGTCGTTAAGTGTCTGCCTTCGGCTCAGGTCATGATCCCAGGGACCTGGGATCGAGCCCCGCATCGGGCTCCCCGCTCCGTGGGAAGCCTGCTTCTCCCTCTCCCACTCCCCCTGCTTGTGTTCCCTCTCTCGCTGTGTCTCTCTCTGTCAAATAAATAAATAAAATTTAAAAAACAAAACAAAAAACAAACTCCTACTCCAGCTCTCCAGGATAGATGTATATACTACCATTCATGGTGTGTTCAGAAGAACAGACATTCGACTGAATTCTTTAGTTCTTTTACTTCAAAGGGCAAACTCTATCAGGCTTTAAGAGCTCTTGAGTTTTGGTATCAAAATGTCTGGTCATCTGAAGAGTGATTGCCTGACAAGGAAATAATGAACATGAACTAGCTTCAGTTACATATGCAAGACTTCCCAAAACAACAGAATGCCTTTGGGGGATTCAGTTTAGGATTGTGTCCACTATGTTTCCATCTCACAGATAATTCACTCCAAATAAAGTATAAAAATTGCACGGCTACAACATCAAAGAAGAGGACTAAACAAAGATTAAGTGAAGGTATTTGGCAATCCACTGTGCCAGTAGATGGAGACACAGATCTCAGTTTTGACAGCTGTGTTTGTATACATTCTAATCCAGGCTGAACATTCGGACTCCTTACCGAGCTGAACACTCATGTGACGGGTAAAACTTCGGCATAAACACAGTGTTATGTATATGAATTCCTTTCTGCAGCCTGATACTTACGTCTTACAAATTAAACATGCACGTGTACAAAGGCCGGGTATATCTGCACATTTGTACAATATTTATAGAGTCTCTTCTTGCCAGCATTGTGCTTGGCTCTGGGGAAATGAGATGCATATTGATACCTATTTATAAAAAAACATGTAAAAAAATACAAGATGTTCTTTAACCATTGTTACAATAGATCTCACCACATATTATCTTCCTTCATGAGGTTAGTGCTAAACACACTATAAATTATTTAATCAAATACATAGAACCCTGAAATTTAAATTTGCTTGGTTTTCCCCTGTGCCTCTTCTATGTACATAACTTTAAGTGACTAAAAGAGACCGGGACACCAGATTTCTCGTTTGCCATCCTGAGGAGCTCTGACAACACAACATTTCACACATGGAAGAAAGAAACTTTGGGTTCTTTCTTAGATTTTTAAGATATCCGAAATTATCTACTAGAGCAACTTTGGGGAACTCTCCCGAGAGGACAGAACTTTCTGCATTATCCACCGACGTTCTGGAATCACAGCCCTCACTGAGGGAAGAATTAAAGGTGATTGCATCAGAAAATCATATTTTTTTCCTCAGAAAACCCTCAATTCCAACACTTCGGTCTGCATGTAGCAGTGGAGGTTCCAAGCTGCCAACAAATGAAATCAGTTCCACTTAGTTGAGCAGAAAGGGAACATATAAAAATGTCAGATAGCTCTTTGAATCTTCGGGAGAGCCAGAGACCCTGGCTTAGGGGCTGCACAGCCAAAACCCCTGCCAAACTTCTTTCAAGAATTTCCTGTACTAGCTTTTTCTATGATGTCACCTCACACTCCCTCCTCAGCCTCTGAGCTCCCAGGGTAACTGCTCTCCGAAGTCAGCAAAAGACTGTTAGACCTGCATCTGACAGACAGGGCTTGGATCTTATCTTCCTTGATCACTCAGCAGCTTTTGAGACTGAAGACACCTCTTTCCCCCGAATTTCTCAGATATCACAGTCTTGTTTTCCTTCCCCTCCTTCTTGGGCCTTTTCTTCTGAGTGCCCTTGGAAGCCTTTATTTTCCCTACTGTATTTTTTAAAATGTTATTTGTTCCCAGCCTTTGACCTTGACCTCACGTTTTCTTTCTCCACATACCTCTCTTAGGGCTTCCGCATTTCCTCTCATGGTTCTGAATATCATCTAAAAGATGATGACTCCCAGATCTATATCCTAGAGACACAGCCTGAGCTCCTGATCTGTGTTGCCAACGCTTACACTCGCATGGCCTCATGGACATCACAGACTCAGAATGCTCAACCCAAGCTCATATTCCTCCCTCAAAGCTTGCCTGTTTCCCACTCTCTCTCTCATGAAATGACAACACCACTTGCTCAGCTGACTAATCCAGAAAACTGCCATCACCTCTGCTCGTCTATCTGTCTCACCCTTTGCATCCAGCCATATGCAAAGTTCTTCTTATTGATTTACTACTTCAGTATCTCTCAGAACTATTCACTCCTCTCCATCCTTGAAGCGACTACTCTAGTTTTTACCATTACTGTCTCATGTCTGGATGGCTGCCAGCTTCAGTTGGTGGTTCTGCCTCCACTCTTGCCCCTTCCAGTACATTCTCTACACTGCAGCCAAGGGAACTTTCTATTATGCAAATGTGACTACTGGCTTCTTTATCTAAAAATCTTTTAGTGGTATCCCAGAGGCTCCAAGGATAAAGTCCAAACACTTTAACATGTTTTAAGGTCTTTTCATTGAGCTTGTTTCTGCTTGCTTCTCAGCCTTAATCTTCACACACAATGCCCCAGCCATCTGCACTAGATGAGATTACATCCAGCTATATGTAAATGATGACCCAAATAACTGAAATTGGAGGGGTGGGTCCATTATTATTATTTTTTACCATATCAAGAAATTCAGGGGTAGACAGTTCAGGGCTAGAACAGTGGTTCCACGATATCATCAACCTCGTAGGCTCCTTATATCTTTTAACACTACCACCCCCAGCTTGGGCTTTTCTCCTTATGGTTACTTCATGGTTTCAAGATGGCTGCTCCCCCTTAGAGGTACATCCATATTCCAGATAGGAGATGAGGGGGGAACAACAAGGAAAAAGAGATAGCACCTATATCAGGAGAGCTAAACTTACTCAAATCACCTAAACAACTGCTTATGTCTCACTCGCCAGAACTCTACCAAATGGCCTTTAACTGTAAGTCAAGCAAAAGCATGTAGTATTTTTTTGTGTTTGTTTTTATATCTTTTAACCTAGATGCTTTTCTCCTTTGAATAAAATCAGAGTTCTGTTCATAAGAAAGAAGTAAACATTACATATGGACTAGGGATGCCTGCGTGGCTCAGTTGGTTAAGTGTCTGCCTTCAGCTGAGGTCATGATCCCAGGGTCCTGGGATGGAGTCCGGCTTTGGGCTCCCTGCTCAGCGGGAAGCCTGCTTCTCCCTCTCCCACTCCCCCTGCTTGTGTCCTCTCTCTCTCTCTCTGACAAATAAATAAATAAAATCTTTAAAAAAGATTACATATGGACTAAATAATAGCATTTACCATAGAAGCTTTCTCTGAGTTCCTGAAATAATGAAACATTCTCTGAAAGGTCCTTTTGTTGTTGTCCCTGTAACTCTTTCCCCTGGAACAGTTTTTCATGACACTTATTTGCCTGGCTAACATCTACTTATACTTCAGGTCTAGCTTAAATGTCACTTCTTGTAGAGCATCTTCTGTGAGGCTCTCCTATCCTACTCTCCCTCAAATTCCAAACTAGCCTCCCTACTACTCTCAGCATGATTGGCTTTTTAAAATGTGATATAATTTTCTCTTTAACGCTCTGATTTTTCCACTGGACTGTGTCTATTTCGATCACCACTGCATGTTTGTAGCACATTATGTACTCAATATAAATTGCTGAATAGATATGAAATAAACCCGAATAGGATAGTGATTAAAAAGATATATATACATAATACATTATATGTTATATATATTCCACATCGTATAAAGAGATCCAAAAAATTAGAATATACTTGAAAATAAATATGGGGTGAATCATAAAAGACGGATTAATTTTATTTGCATTTAGTAATAGATCCCTCTGCCCCCTGTCATGGTACTAGAATTATCCTTCTCTGGGCTACTTGCTTATTTTTCTCAGAGGTCTCTATCATACTCAAGTGTTAGTATATTTAAAACAGATCGACGAGATTCAAAGGAGCTAGTTATTTTGAAGAAATGAACAACTAATATAAGGATCAGGATTAAAGAATATATCAGGTAATGGATCAAAAGGGAGATTCTAATATTTCTCTCTTTCACTTGGGCAATGAAAGCTTCCTAACTAGAAGAAAATAGCTTTATTTCCACTTTATGAATTCTTACTCATGTTTTAAACTATCAACATCAACTTTCAAATGTTATTATGCATCCTCTCACACTTACCAATATCTTAGCGGGCACTACATAAATATTTTTGGATGAAATATGTACCAGGAAAGTGGCCTTTCCCTCATATTAGGAGAAAAATAATGGAGGTTTGATAAAACCTAGCTTAGAAATTCTCGTCTAGAGATTTGCATATTGGATTGTGCAGAAAGTAAGACTCCAGGCATGCTTCCTAGTCCTAATTTTTTCTCAGTGCAGAATGCTGTACTTCTTTGCTAATCACTCTCTTATGATCTGTACTGATGATTTAACACAGAAATCCTCTCTTTTGGCTAAACATGGGCTCAAAATCTAGATAAATTACTTATGAATTAATGCTTTCTGAAAATTAAAGAAAAATTAAAATATAAACTGAAAAGTAAGATTCAGGACATGTTTATATTTGCTCACTTCATTCTAAGTAGGACAGCCAGAAGAGACAAGGCTTTGGGAACACGAGCCTTAGCTTTGAATCAAATAAACAATTTAACTCTAAACTTTCGCTAATATAAATAATGTAAGACACTAAGTGATGACATCTGGGGTGAAGCATTTGTATTTTCAGTGAGCTATCATAGGGTCTGGAACACATGATGAAAACAATTAAATAAAGAATAACTTAAAGGTATAAGTGAAGTCAAAAGTCAACTTGTAAATAAACCATTCCTTATGCATTTTATATATCTTCATCTAAATTTCTCACATGCTGTAATATGAGGGGTCTCCTGGATTTTTCTGGGCAAATGTTTGCTCCCAAAACTAGAAGAAGTATTTCCCCATTTTTTCTCTCATTTTATTTTTCCCCTTTATTGAGGTATAATTGGCACCTAACATTGTGTAAGTTCAAGATGTACATGTTGATTCAATATATTTATATGTTGCAAAATGATTACCACCTTTTTTGTGGTGAGAACATTTAAGATCTACTCTCTTAGCAAAGTTCAAGTATATATTACAGTATTATTAGCTCTAATCCCCATGCTAAATATTAGATCCTCTGAATTTTCTTTGTTTTCAAGTTATTTCAGTGGGCCACTGCCAAAAAGCTCAGAGCCCTTATTTGCTCCACTGGCCATTGGAACATCTACCTCCATGCACATCATTGCTTCCCCGTAGAACTTGCCAGACTCTGCCAGGGGAATTATTTTTTGTGCTTTCATTGTTCTTTAATCAACTCTTTGCTTTGGATTCTGCTCATTCTCTTAGCCTGTTTCCCCAGCTTTAATTTTAATTCATCCTCTAATTATGCTTATGATACTTCCAACTCAACTTCCGTGCCAGGCTGTGCTTCTCAGCTGCAACCAGTTTCCTATTAGGGGATGAAGAACTTCAACTTTAGTTTCCTATCCTTACACTATTATATTGCCTGGTGTCTTAAAAAGGATGCAGAGGTTAGCAGAAGCTTGTTCCATATTTATTAATAGGAGACCAAACTATTGGTACTTTCTCCCTCTCACTATCCAAAATGTTTTACTTCTTCCAGTCCAAATAAACCCCTTCCCTTATAACTGAATCTCCATCAAAAAAACAAAAAACAAAAAACAAAAACCTACCCACTGACAACACCCAAGAGCCTTCCTTTTCCCTGCTTAGATGCTCTTGCATCATAAATACATCACTCAGGCTTGTCTTTGGAGAAGTCAGAGTGATATGGGGTGGTAGCTCTGCTTTGCCCAGGCTGATTACTAGTCAACAACACCCTGGCCTCTCAGAATCCCTGAAATGTGTGTTTGGGGACACATGGACTCCAAAGTGTTAATGAATGCCAAGCCCTACTCACCCCTCACCTTGTCCAGTCTCCTTTCTTAGAAAGTTTCAAGGACATTCTTCATGTTGAGCTGTCACAAGGTCACAGTCTTTCTAACTTCTGAGAGATAAACATATAGATGGTCCATTGTTGATGTGCTCAGGATTTCTCAAGCTATCGAAGCACACCCCTTCCTCTCCCGATAAAGGCAGGGATGGGGCAGTGGTTCCAATTTAGTCCTGGCTGATTGAAACTATCTTGAAATAAGAAGATACTCCCATTTTTCAACTCCTGCTCTGAGCTATATTCTGTATTTCAACTATAGAAAAGGTGCTCCAAGTTCTAGTGTAGGTCTGGGTAGTGGGGAGTTGGCATTACCAGGTAGAAGCACTTAGGCAGTCATGGGTATTGGTTAATGATGGGGCATAGAGGTCAAAAGTATATGCTCTTTGTTCAAATCACAGATCAGTCAATTTTACTAGCCTACACCCTGGACATTTTCAGGGAAGATAACAGGGAAAGACATATGTCCATCTAGGCTTTTATTCTGTGCATAGTTATACAAGGAAATTTGAGTTGGTAGTGTTCATTTGTATCTGTGAATGTGACCTCATTTCAAAAAAGCGTTCTTGCGGATGTAACTAAGGCTCTTAAAATTAGATCATCCTGCATTAATGGGGTGTGCCCTAAATCCAATGACAAGTGTCCTTATAAGAAGAAAAGACACAGTGAAGGAGGCCTTGTGAAGGATTGGCAATGAGCCAAGGAACACCTGGAGCTTCCCAAATCTGAAAGAGGAGGAAGGATTCTGCCCTAGAGTCTTCATAGTGAACATGACCCAGAGGACACCTTAATTCTGGATTTCTGCTTCCAGAACTGTGAGAGAATAAATTTCTGTTGTTTTAAGCCACCAAGTTTGTGGTACTTTGTGGTGGCCGCCTTAGGAAACAGACAATTTGGGAGAGTAATAAAATAAATACAATTAAATTATAAGATTTGCAATCCTCCCAACTCCCCCTCCCTTCTAAGGAGGCAAGCATCTCAGCCAGCTATTTTTTTTTTTTTTAAAGATTTTATTTATTTGACAGAGAGAGACACAGCAAGAGAGGGAACACAAGCAGGGAGAGTGGGAGAGGGAGAAGCAGGCTTCCCGCCGAGCAGGGAACCTGATGCGGGGCTCGATCCCAGGACCCTGGGACCATGACCTGAGCCGAAGGCAGACGCTTAACCATCTGAGCCACCCAGGCGCCCCATCAACCAGCTATTGTTTGCTTGTTTGTGTTTGTTGTTTTTGTGTTTGATCATGTTGAAGGGTGAAAAGGAGAGTCAGGTTAAGAGCAGGAATTGGGCTGGAGGGTGTGGAGAGGGAGGGTGGGAAGAGACTAAGTAGGAAATACGGCAGCTACTACAAAGAGAAGATTTGGGGGAAGGCCTCCTCTATGTTCTACTATATTAAACCCCCTTTTGTTGCCTTCTCAAGAGAACTTCAACAAACCGTGGAACTACTTCAGAGGCTTCCTGGAGTTGGGTCTTTGTCTCTTTACGTTGCATAACTAGCTGATATTAGTGTGGTGGTGAGGGGCACATAAATTAGGCTACATTTTTATAACCAGAAAATAAAGGTAATTTCTCCTTGCCAAAACAAAATGTGTGTATGTGTATGTGTGTGAACACCAGGGTACTCTTGATATCTTGTATTCAGAAATGGCTATAGATGTTCAGGAAAAGAAAAGATTCCTTTACTTCTGCCCTGGCCAGGGGCACCCTGACCCATCCAGACTGACAACGCCGGATCTATGCCTCCAACTGGACAACAGATATTTTCTGCTAGTCTTGAGAGCTCCTATCCCTGCATGATTTGCCTGGGAAACTGACCCTGAAAGTATTATTCCCTTATCTAAAAATGGAAATTGCCTGTCCAGTCTGCCTTCTGGGCTCTGTGGCACTAATCCAGTTACAATCTGCTGTAGCTTAGAGCCGCTATGGATAGCCCCCAGGCTCCTCCTTCTTTGGCCCCATAGCCTGCATACGTTAGCACTGCAAATATGCCATAATCTACAGGCAGGGTGTTTCCCCAAAACAACAATAGCAGCAGCAATAGCAATATTATGGAACCCCTTGAGTCCCAGCAGTCAATGTACCGATGAGGCCCAAACATGAGAATACCCCCACTCTGAACACTTTGCTTTTGTTAGTTGCCATTTGATTCTGAGTGAGTGAAGCCATTGTGTGTACCAAATACTTACACACAGCAGGCTGCATATATAAAAATTCCAAGGCTAAGTGTGGTGTGACCTGTGCAAAGTCGGGGGCTGTATACGTTGTCTGGGTTAACCTATGGCCCGGATTTGCCACGACGCCATTTTAGCCAACCACTGTATTAAACATATTAAATGTGGTTTAGAATAGGGACAGTGGTTTGTATTATGTTTACTCATGATATCTGTCTCCAGGTCAAGTAGTAGTAAAATGGATTATTCAAACCATTTTCTTCCCCTGGATGACCATAGAGACACTTATTCTGGATTTTATCTCCTTTATTAATACAATGCTATCATGGAACCCCAGTTCGGGGAATCTCCTGACTCCATGGACAGGTCTAGCTATCTGATGTGTGCCTTCTGATTTTTAAAGGTGGTGCTCAGATTGTCTGTATTTGCCTGTCTACTGTTTACCATCCATAGAAAAGTGGGTCCAATCCATAGACAAATGGATTAGCAAATGTGCTCTCAAAAAGCATATGCAGTGGTGCTGAATTAAAAAATACAGCAGCTCCACCCAGAATGGGTTATGCTCTCTAGCAACTACTATTTCTATTTCTCATATTCCGTGAACTCTCCAACTTCACTGATAACCCCATGGTAATTTGTATCTAAAAGAAATAATACGATTGATATATATATACCTCCAGGACTCCTTCCATAGGCAAAGGGCAGGGAAAAACAGCAAGCTAGAGACAGATCACACGAATGAGCCTTGGCATGAGCTTTCGTCACAATCCCCCTTTCCAAGCATCTGATCCTTCTAAAATGAAGGAGACAATCAGCTCCATTTCAATTGCCTACCTGCCTTTTTCATCTTATTCCCTGAACTCTATCTGACATGAGCTCCGTGACGCATAACAAACACCTAAAATGTTTTCCAGAAGATATTGTTGCTGAAGACTCCATATTCAGCTGCTATTTCCAGTTCATTGGAAAAGGAAGAGGTCAGGAGGGATTTCCACCTGTATAGCATCTTTGGTGGCTCAATGTTCCAGTGAAAACATGTCCCCGTTCATCTCTTCCTTTGACCATTCTAAGGAGTTGAGGGCCATCCCCTGTTGTTCTTGCTCCACTGAAGCCAGGGATCATCGGTTCCCTGGGAGGAAAGATCTTATAAAATATATCCCAGCACACGCTAATGTCAATGTCAGATAATTAGGAAAATTGAAATGATCTCATTCTTGTTTATTTGTTTACTTGGGAGGTGACATTAGCCAGAATAATTTGGATAACATCAACATTAATCCTAATTCATGAATTATTAAAACCTTAGACTGTGTCATAGTAAATTTGCAGGAATAATATTTTAATTCAGTACTGTTTGTAATCAGTATGGAAACACATTTTATGATCAAGCATTTTTAATAAAGGTGTCATTTTTATCATAATAACCTTAAACATAATCCCTCTAAAGAAAATGGACTTTGTCATAGTAACTACATCAAAAGACCTGTTTTTTCAGAGGTTCTAGAAAACATTATGACTACTGAATTCTCATTCTGGCATTAGGAGGAAAATGTATTGGAAATCATCATTCCGAAGACATGGAGACCGAATGAAATACATGCAAATATCATAGTGCATTCTGTGCTGAAAATGACATCTTAATACTGGCCTGGTGTTGTCAAATAAGTCAGCTGCCATTCACGTCAGTGTGAAAGAGAAAAACACAACACAAGTTGCAAAGCACAAAGCAAATAATATCTCTGATTTGCCTTCCACTGATTGCGTTATATAAGGAAATTGCCCATCAGTATCTTTGTTTCTTTGCCAACGCAAAAAAAATAAATTTATCACTTAAATATTCATTTATATCTTTTGGTGCACTTTTGTGTGCATATCTGATGGGTATATATCATGGAGTGAAATTTCTGGGTCCTGGGGTACATATGGATATGTTCATTTTAATCAAAAGCGAAAGTTTTTCAAAACCAACGTATCAGTTGAAACTTGAACCAGCAGTACATGAGAGTTCCAGATGCACCACATCCTCACTAGTATTCTTCCTTGGTATTGCCAAGTAAAATATTTGATTTTAGCCATTCCCTAATGAATACTAAAGTTGAAGTGCTTTTTATAAGTGTAATGGCTTTCTTCATATTGTTTTTGGTGAAGTGCATTTATAAGCCTCTCGCTCCACCCCCAGGTTGTTTGTCTTACTCAGGGGACAACAGCTAACCGGAATGAATGGTCATTCTACATATGCTGGGCATAGGCTGGCCTCTGAACGAAAACCCTGTTCAAATGCATTAGTCTTAAAATAAATGTTAGGGTTTTTTTTCTTCTAATTCGAAGTAAGTTTCAACTTACTATATTTAGTCGAAGGGTTGGTTGCTCTATACAACAGTATCGTCGCTCGAAGGGTGGAGCTTTGGGAAATGGTCAGCAGAGCGGCTGCGTGGCCGAATGATGAGGCTGGTGGACAGATGCTTAATGTTTGAATCTATAGGGCTTCTCACCATTACTGGAGGCCAAACGTTGCTAAAAATACAATATGGAGGCCGTTCTCTTTACCAGGACTGTTAGAAGTAGGTGGTGTGAAGACTAATTCGATAAACTACTGAGATAGGAGATATGAATATCAAGAATTATGCTGGAGTAAGTACAGACGATCTCTAAATGGCACTTCTGACGGGCTGTATTTTCTTGTAGGAAAATGTATCATATTTTTTTCTTTTATGCCTTCTGAGAGCATATGCTTTTGCTGTGATGCATTCAGAAATCATATAGCTCTGCTTTCTTCTCTTCTCATTTTGGGCAGGTTACAACTCCGCAACAAAACTGAATAATCGTTTTAGGCTTTCGCAACATAATCATCTTGCCACCTATCCCATCTGAGATTGCCATTCAATAGTTATTCACTGAGATCCTTCTATATGCCTAGAAATCAGAGAAGAAAAAAACCACTAAACTACAGAACCATCGTGAAATACAATTTACACTGAGTCACTAATCTTGCTCTTTATTAACTTTGTGAAAAAGTGCTATTTCCTTCTCATCAGCCTTAAACAAGTATAATATTAAGCTTGCCTGATACTTATAAATATATTTTTATTATTTTTCATTCTGTTATTATTCCTAGAAATAGTTAAATGCCTTCCGATATCATTTTTGTCGAATGTTCAAGTGCCATCTTCATTAGTATACAGGTTAAACCTCTGTAGCAAGAAGATTACTTTTTAGGTAAATGTCTATTAGGTAAACATCAGTACTGAGTCATGTGGTCACAATGGGCTCCAAATAAGGCTGAGAAATTTCATTTCTACCTGGTCAGCCATGTATTTGCTAAAATTTTGGTTAGTTCTATGATTAGAAGGAATTAAGGGATACTGAATACTAGGGGACACTAAGTAGCTTCTACCATGACCTATTTGCATGGTAACTCAGTTATCTCCTGTCCCTTTCATCCCACACACGTCTTTTCCAAGAGTGAACAATGTAGAGTCCAATCCAGTTTAGCTCAAAATCTAGAAAGTCTGCATTACAGGATTTCCTGCCTTTAATGCCCGTGGTTCTTGGTCATGCCACTGGGAAGAATGAAGAGGTAGATCAGATGAAGAGTGGTGGGCAGCAAAGCATAGCTTATTGAGTGACAGGACAAAGCTCCTGAAGAGTGAGGGGACCCGAGAGGGTTGCCTTGGCGTTTCTAAGGCCAGGGGTATTTACGGGCTTGTTGATGGGCTGTTTTAATCTGATTAACCCTCCCTGCACCTGTCACCCAGTCAGGTTTTTGTCCACGTGGTCATCTACCTATCATGGGAAAGGGTGGAGGGCTCCTTCCAGGGTGGTGTGTAGAATAAGATGGGGTCTTTTTCCTTTGAAGGGTAGTTTCCTCTTAGGATGGGGCCCCTTGCCCCTGCCTGCCTTTCTTCCAACTATCTTCCATTATCTAGGTGAGGCAAATTACTTCCATGAACCCCGATGAGGCTTTGTCTGATTCCTGTGACCTATAAACTAGTAGATACTTTCACTGCCATGCCTCCAGCACCCCCACACAAGTGCAAATACCCTGACATACAGCGATGAAATAGAACTAGGAAAACTGTAAGAAAAATTCCTACTTGGACATGCAAAGAATGGGAAACATACAGAATCACTTGTTTAGAGCAGTGCTGAGATCTTGCTGGGCAGAAAGTGTGAAGACTACCCTCATAGTGGTGGAGAAAGTTCCTTAATGAAATTCTTCTTTGCTCTCTGAAAAAGTCCCGTGTCCTTTTGGTCTCCAGGCTTTGTTCTTTGCAAACTCTCCTCTGGCCGTAATCCCCTGGGACACAGCTACTATGCGTGTTGGAGAGCATACCCTCTTTTCCATTCTAGATGGGATGATAGACAAGGAGTTCTAGGTTTTGAGCAGAATGTAGCACAAGTTTCTCAGCTCTCTGCTGAGAAGATCTCAGGAGGTGCTTTATGGTTAAATAATTGCAAATGTTTGTAGACTAGACTTGTAAGTTCTTTAGTAGTATAATTGGCTCAAAACCAGAACTGATTTCTTGTCTGCTTGGTTCCAGGTAGCTGTATATGAGAGAAACCACAATCAGAGGCTTTATCTGGTTATCATGGTATGAATCATCCCTCTCTCCCTTAAATTAAGAGCAGCTACATTGAGTGGGAAAACACCCTTAATCTGATTTTGGATTGGCTCACATTCCTGGTTGAGAACACTTAAAGGAAGGCTCTTGAATAAGGTCCTGAGTGACAACTTTATCTACTGTTATTTTGTTTATAGAAACAGTTGGCTTTTCCAAGTTACTAATGCCTTAGTCAATTTAGATTAAAGGCCACCTGCTGAGAAGAGAGCAGACTTAGATCCCCTTTCATCTCTGCTTTAAACTGATTAATTCTTGCCTGACTTCATCTCTCTCTGAGAGCACATTGCAAAAAGCTGCAAGGAACAGCCAACACACATTACCATTCTGCATTTTCTCAACCTTAGCCTGAATCTGATCTGCCTTCTTAGTTACCACTGGTAACAGTTTTATTTAATAGTTTTACCATATAAAGGATTACGTGCAGCTCAGCCTAAAATATCTATTTACTCACTCTTAGCAAGTCTGTCATTAAGGCGGGATGCCATATATTAGAACATTTTTATGAAAAACTCTACTTCTGATATCAGTTTTTATATTAATGAGGGTACAGGCTAAACTGGTCTGAAAAGACTCCACAATACCGTGGCTCAAGTATGACAGAATGTTCTTTCTTTTTATTTATCAGTCTTAAAATAAGCAGATCCAAGTCATAGTAGAGAAGGTCTGTCATCTACTACATGTGACTTCTGTCTCTGGGCCCAAGGGAGCCATTCAAGCTCCCATCACTTTCCAGCGAGTGGGAAAGGGAATAGAAAAGTGTAGGACAGAGGACTTCCTTTTTAAGGAATTGACTAGAAACCTGCCCTTATAATTCAAAGAACTTCTGCTCATATGTCATTGGCTGGAATTTAGTCAGACGACCACACCTTGCTTCTGGGAATGAGAAGAATATGAACTATGAAGGCATGTAGGTGGGTTTCTATTACTAAAAGGAAAAAGGCAAGAATGCATAATACAGACTGATTAGCAGATACAGATATAACATTAATATGTTTTGTTCCTCCCTTGCTTGTGTTTTTGACATCACTTTGACATCATATATTTAGAAACAGTATTTTTAGCTCCCAAGTTACATACAAAATTACATCTTTTCAATCTATATTTCATATCTTTTGAATATTCAGACTGTTTATCAGCACCAAGTCACTATCAATAAAAATATTATTTATTTGCAATACATTCTGCTTTTTTATTGTTCTTTGTCCTTTAAGTTACACTCAATTTTTTTTTTCAGAGCTAGAGAGAATACCTCTCTAAACTTCTACCTTCTACTTTCTGAATGTTCAATATAATTGCAATGTCTTACTGATGTGCTTGATGGTAGAAGACTCTATCTGGTAAATGCAAAAAGTGAGTGGATATATAAAATGGTTAATAACATTCCTATATGAGGTGGATATTTTTCTCCCAAAAAATTCCTTCCCCAAAAATTTCTTCCGTAAATGAAGGAATTTTCCCTACCTTCTATATAGGTGTTGTTTATTTAATTTTTTACTTCTCACCTTTGCTTATATAACAAATCTCATCGAGCACTTCAAAACAGTAAGAGAGTTTCTGGCACTCAGTTTTCTTCAACATCGCCCCACCCTCACCACCATTATTGTTTTATTTATTCTACTCAATCCTTGAGCTTCTCCCGACACCCCCTCCTTTTCTTGCCAAGGTTTCTATGAGTAGTGAATAATTAATTAAGCTTATTACTCCATTCCTCAGCATATCCACTTTTTGACACGTCTGTTAATTTTGGCTTTGTTCACACAGTTTATCTTGCCTTCTCCATATTCTGTACATCAGAGACTGGCCATGCTCTTGTTCATTGTCTCCTTCTCTTGTCATTTGGCTTAGCCTGGGGTGGCAGCCCAATGACCTCCTCTGACTTCCGGTGTTTTTCCCAGCATCCACACTCACCAGTGAAGGCTATCTTATATGTGGATTGTAAGGTGAGTAGGCAAGCAAATGTATGCTTACCTATTAGAGAACCTGAGGTTACAGAGTAATTAAGCGATTTACCTAATATCCCCGTCCCGACTAGTAATGATAGAGCCAGGGTTCTTCCCAAGGTCTCTTTTAGTTAAAGGACCTATGAAGACACTATGCAGTGTTCTTTAGTGTGGCGTTGGTACCATAACCAACTTTCTGACAAAACAAAGGAAGTCCAACAGATCAGTAATCTTTCCATTATATTTATATTAGGTGTCATCATAGGGATGCCCAGGAGGGCATCTGGTTCTGCTGAGACTGAGTAGTTTCCTTTCTGTGGGAAAAACCATGCCTGGAATGAAATTACACCCTTTCCTTTTTGGTCTCATGTAATGATCACCCTAAAAGTCCACAAGTACTAAATACATTAAAAAATAAAAACCCATAGAGCTAGAAATTTCAGGATCATAGAATATTTTAACTAACTACAGAGTAGCTCTAATCCTTACCAGGAAATAGAACATAATAACTTTGCTATTAATGTTGTTTCATTAAAAGCTGTGGACTCATTATTCTGTGGCTATTTTTGCCTACACATTCTTTTGAGCTTACGGCAGTTTTGGTACTAGAACATGAAATGATTTGCTCCCATGTGTCTTTTATAAAATTCCTTGAGAAATATATGGTGTTTGGCAGCAGTCTCTTTTCCTAAGGAATATCATCATGGGAACATGAAGCAGAGGGTTGTGTGGATTCTGTAGGAACGGTTAGGCATTGTACCAATTTTCCGCTTTGAGTGACCGATGACCTCTTGGGGCCTAAAACATTACAAAGGAAAGTATAAAATACGGACTTAAATGAGCAGCTGATTCAAGGACTGTAAAACCAGATGTTATCTGTAGTGCCCTCAGAAAAGTTCATATAAAATAATACTTGACCTAACAAAAATATGACCTTTTTTGAAATACTCTTATATTCAGAAGTCAAAATTTCAAATAATGATTCTTCTCATTCAAACCCAGGCTGAATATTATGTACCATTAGAAGCCTGTTGGCTAACCTCACCGATGACCTGCTGAGACTATTATCATTCTAGCAATGTCTCTACTGTATCTTCAAACACAGGGCATTCACAGATATGTTGTGCCTGAGAATAGAAAAATGCCACTCTCAAAAACCAAAGCGCAAAAATCTCTTATTGAACTGGATCCTTAGTTGTTCAAAATATTTTGTTTTTGGCTAAAGCTCCATGAAATATTGTACCTACTCCCTTGTCCCCATAACTGTCCCATATTTACTTTTGTCTTTTCAAGTAGTGTTACTATAATCGTACAGACAGCAACTGCCTTACGTAAGCCCAGGATAAGGGATTTCTTTCTGCCTCCTTATAAGATTCTCAGGTTGGAGCAAGAACAGCAACTTGGCAAGAATTAGGAAAGAGATGAAATGCTGACTAGATGTCCCCCTAGCTACAATTATATTTATTTTCTATTTTGGAAATGAAGGTCTAAGGCTGAAGGAGGAATAGATGGAAGAGAGTCGGAAAATCTATCAGTTTCTCAGCTTTCCCCCAGTATGCCAACGACTAGAATACTGATTTCATTGTACACCTTTCTACCCAGTGTGGTAGGTAGAATAACAAACCCTCAAAGATGACCACAACTTGTCTGGGACCTGGGGATATATTACCTTACATGGCAAAAGGACTGTATAGAAGTGATTAAATTAAGGATCTTAAAATGGGGAGATTACTCCGGAGGACCCAACATAATTAGAGCGGTCCTTACAACTGAAGGAAGGAGTGAAGGTAGGAAAGTCAGTCAGAGAAGGACACGTTACTGATGGTCACATAGCAGAGGTCAGATAGGGAGAGAGAAAGATTTTTGAAGATGCTACACTGTTAACTTTAAATATGGAAGAAGTGGCCACAGGCCAAGGAATGCAGGAGGCCTCTGAGAGCTGGAAAAGGCAAGGAGAGGGATTCTCCCCCCAGGGCCCCCAAGAGGATCACAACACTGATGATCCATTTTATAATTCTGAGCTCCAGAACTGGAAGACAATATATTTGTGTTGTTTTAAAGCCACTGAATTTGGGATAATTTGTAACGCAGCAATAGGAAATGAATATACCATGATTCAACATCAATTTTAAATATAGCATCTCAAAATTGTAGTGTTTAAAACTGAATAAAAGGATCTACACACACATTTGTGTCCATATATTTTAATATCTGCTAAATAACTAAGTCAGGTATAGGATCTCTATTTCATGATGATAAGAATATGGCAAATTCAGTTAGTTAATTTGAAGACCTTGTTTGTCCTTTATGTGAAATATCATGTTAAAAAAAGAACGCAGCTGTCCTATCATTTGCTAACGTCTCATTTTAGCTTCTTTCCTTAAAATTTCTCTGTGGTAACTCCCTACTTTTTTTTCCATTTGAAATGTAGTTCCTCTAGGTTTGGGATTCTTGGCCTCAGCGATGTTGACATGTCGGACTAAATAATCCTTGTCACGAGGTCTCTCCTGTGCTGTAGGATGTGGAGAAGCATCCCTGGGTTCCACCTACTAGATGCCAGTAGCACGTGATGTTCCCTCGTGGGACAACCAAAAATGTCACCAGACATTGCCAAGTGACTCCTGGGGAGCAAAATTAGCTCTGGTTGAAAGTCACTGCTTTAGGTAATGCACAATTTGGTGATAAATGCCCCATAAGCATCCACTACAACATTCACAAGAATATGATTATATTGTGGGAATATTATCAGAAAGGCATGGGTTGTTGTATGACTAAAGGAGGCCGACAGCCTCAACCATCATGGATGCCCTTGGATTTCTTGCCTCACCATCCTCTTTGCTGCTCCTCCCCACCTCTCGCACCTCTCCATAGTGAAACGTCCTGGGACTCAGTTATCCTGTCAGATGCCTTCTTTATCTACACTCACACCCCATGTCATCACATCTGCTCTCATATCTTTAAATGTATCCATGCGCTGACTCATAGCAAATATATGTCCCTGGCCATGAATTCTCTATTGAACTTGAATAGCCTACCTGACAACTTCCATTGACAGTCCAGTAGGATAGGCATTTAAAATAGGAACATGCTCAACTCCTGTTTTCCCAGTCAAACCTCTCCTCCCACAGCATTTCCCAGCTCAGTAAATGGCAATTCCTCTGAGAGTCAATTTCTCTCATTTTCTCATACCCATTATCAAATCCATTATCCTCTTATTGGCTTCATATTCCAAACATATCAGAATCCAGTCCCTCCTTGCCATTACCACCATCAGCTCTGGCCTGGTTTATAATCAAAGCTCTTTACTGGCCTCTCCTAGGCTTGCCATTCTCAGTCTCTTCTTGACTCAGCAGCCACAGCCATCCTCTTAAAATGTGAGACAAATCATGTCACTCCACCGTATCTCACCCAGAGGGAAAATGGAAATATCATAATTTCTAGGTGATCTATGCTTCTACTGCCTTTCTGCCTCATCTCCCGTACTTCTCCATCTGTCTCAATCCTCTCCAGCGACACTGGCCTCCACACAATGCCTTGAACAAGCCAAGCAGCTTCTTTCCCAGGGTATCTGCCCAGAGATATGTCCAGGGTATTAGTCATTAGTCATGATTCTCCAGAGAAACAAATCCAGTAGGAGGTGTGTGTGTGTGTGTGTGTGTATAATTGAGAATTATTTTTAAGAAATTTGCTCACGTGATTATGAAGGCTGAGAAGTCCCACGGTATGCTGTCTATGAGCTGGGGACCCAGGAGAAACGGTGGTGTAAATTCCCATCTGAGTACCAAGCCCTGAGAACCAAGAGAGCTGATGGTGTAAATCATAGTCCTAGGGCAGAAAACTGATATTTCAATTCAAGCAGTTAGACAGAGAGAGCCAATTCAACCTGCTGCCACATTTTTGTTCTATTCGGGCCCTCCACAGATTGGAAGATGCCCACCCATACTGGGGAAGGCCATCTGCTTTACTCAGTCTACCAGTTCAAATGCTAATCCCTTTGAGAAACACCTCCACAGGGATGCCTGGGTGGCTTAGTCAGTTAAGTGTCTGCCTTCGGCTCAGGTGATGATCTCAGGGGGAGCCCCGTGTTGGGCTCCCTGCTCAGCAAGGAGTCTGCTTCTCCCTCTTCCTCTGCCACTTGCCCTGCTTGTGCTTACTCACTCGGTCTCTGTCTCTCTCAAACAAATAGATAAAATCTTAAAAAAAAAAAAAGAAGAAGAAGAAACACCACAGACACACCCAGAAACAATGTTTAACCAGATATCTGGGCATCTCATGACCTGGTCAAGATGACACAAAGTTAATGATCGCAGACTCATCCCCTCACTTCCTTTAGGTCTCTGATCAAATGTCACCTTAGAAAGGCCTTTCCTGTTCACTCCATCTGAAATGGAATCCCTCATCCCACAAAGGCAATCCTCTCTGGCCTTATTTTTTTTATAACACTTATTGCTATACAGCAGAATACATATTTGACTATTTGCTTCTTTTCTGTCTCTATCCACTCAATTGTAGCTCCATGGAGGACAGGGCATCCTTAACTATCTGCTCTCTACTGTATCACCAGTTCAAGGATATATACCAGCATCGATCGATCAATCGATCTGTATCTATATAATATAGATATAATTGATATTACAGATATAGACATATATCAATATAGATATATAGATATAGACAGATATCATATATATATATCAGATAGATAGATAGATAGATAGATAGATAGATAGATAGATAGATAGAGATATGCTAGGATATACATGCCAGGCTATCTTGGCATGAGCAAATATATTATAAAAATCAATACATGATTTCACTCTGTTGAACCTCAAATTTAGAAGATAGTATAACATATTTTTAGAGTGAGAACACAGCCATATTTGACCTGCCTAGAAGCACTATTCTTTTTCAATCTAAAATAAAATAAATGACTGTATTCCTCAGTGTTTTGACCATGAGGTCGGTCTTTATTAACATGGAGAAAGAGTGCCCTCTACTGTGCTGTTTAGACGTACACAGTTCTGAAGGTTTTAAAAAAATGTCTTAATTTTTGGTTTAATCAGGCAGAACACTGTTTCAATGAATTTGAAGAGAGTTACAAATAGACAACTTCCATTCTTATTGCTTTAAAATAAAAATCTATTTCTAGAGTAAACAGAGAATAAATCTTATGCTGTTGGCATGTAGATTTCTTGTAATGGAGTATTCACTGCCTCAAATTTGTTTCGAGGCTAGAGTAGGACATGGAAAGAAGTTTTAAGTCAAAGGGATGTTTGGCAGTTATCAAATACTGTGTTTGAAAGATAAATAATTATCGTTTTTGCTGTTCCTGCATATGAAAATAATATAAGTATGCTCCCTGGTTAATGAAGAGGGCTCTAGAGCTGGAGAGAGCTGTATCTGATTTGCAGAAGGCTCTGTCCTTGTTGCATATTATAATCACCTGGGAGCATTTAAAAACTATTAACACCCAGATCACTTTCACCAAGAATACTTCTTCTTTTTCAATCTTTGAGCCTTTAGCTCTTTCTCTTATTAAAGTGGTTCTCCACAGAGGGGCCATTGTGCTTCTCTGTCTCCCCAAGGACATTTGGAAAAGTCTGGAGGCATTTTCAATTGGTACACCATCGGTAGAGGAGAAGAGTGCCACTGGTATCCGGGGAGCAGAGGCCAGAGATGCTACTAATCATCCTGGAATGCACAGCACAGCACCACCTACTTAAAACAAAGAATTATCAAAATGTCAATAGTGCCCAGGTTTTTTTGTTTGTTTGCGTTTTGTTTTTTAAAGATTTTTAAAATTTATTTGACAAAGAGAGAGAGACACAACGAGAGAGGGAACACAAGCAGGGGGAGTGGGAGAGGGAGAAGCAGGCTTCCCGCGGAGCAGGGAGCCCGATGTGGGGCTTGATCCCAGGATGCTGGGATCATGACCTGAGCCGAAGGCAGACGCTTGACGGCTGAGCCACCCAGGCGCCCAATAGTGCCAAGGTTTAAAAGCCCTGCCTTATTAGACTGCTTATAACCTCCAGTAAAATATGGAATAGGAAAGATGAGAACAAACAACTGTATTTTGCTCCAGATCTTACTGGGAAACATTTGTTTTCCTTTCTCAAATAGGATATACTTTTTTTTTTTTTTTTGGCAGATATCCCTTTCAAAATCGAGGAACTTCCATTCTATTCCTTTGTTGAGAGTTTTTATTATGAATGTTTATTGGATTTTATTAAATGCTTTGCTACATCTATTCAGATGTTCACATGGTTTTTCCTTTTTAGTCTGTTAATATGGAGAATTCTTGACACATTCTTAAATGTTAGGATGGGTTCCATGATAAACTTCTTCAATTTTTACATGTTGTTGGATTCAATTTGATGTGTTTTCAAGGTTTTGGTATCTATGTTTTGAGAAATGCTGGTATGTAGTTTTTCTTTCTTATAATCTGCTTCTTTTTGACATCAGGGTAATACTGGCCTCATCAATGAACCAGGAAATGTTCTCTCCTTTTTCTTTTTACCAACATCTTCTAGTATGTGGAAGAGTTTGTATAGAACTGGTTTTATTGCTTTCTTAAAGGTTTGATAGAAGTCACCAGTGAAGTCCAATTGAGCCTAGGCTTTTCTCTCCTAGGAGGTGTAACTACGAATTCATTTTCTTTAGGATGCACACGTTTTGCTACCTAGGTGGCCGTACTCCTCTGAGTTAGCCTTACTAGTCTGTCTCCCAAGGAATTTGCCTGTTCATCAATGTCAAATTTATAAGCATAAAATTATGTTTCTTATTTTTTTAGTGACCATAGGTTTTATGGACTCTTTTTTCCCAATATCAGTAATTCCTATTTCTTCCCTTTTTCTGGAGGAGTCCGTATTCGTCGTTCCTGGGTCTCCCTGCTTTCTTTGGGTTTAGTTTGCTCTTCTTTCAGTTTCTTAAGGCGGAAGCTTCCATCATTGACTTAAGGCCTTTCCATTTATCTTATGTTAACATTTAATGTTATAAATTTCCTTTTGAATACTGAGTTAGCCTTACTTTTGATAGGTTGTATTCCAATTTTCACTGAAATAAAAATATTTTCTCATTTCCCTTGGGATTTCTCCTTTCATCCAAAGATTTGGAGATTAGCCAGATATCTCCCTGTCATTCATATTTAGTTTAATTCCACTGTGGTTAGATACCATTGTATGATTTTTCAATACCTTAAATTTGTTGAAATTTGTTTTATGGCTCGGAGTATTATTTTCTCTCTTGGTGAACATTCTAAATGCCCTTACAAAGCAAATATGCATGCTGCTATTACTGGTGGAGTGTTCAGTACATATCAATCCGGTTAAGCTGGTTGAGAAAGTTGTTTGAGACCTCTAGGTCCTGGCTGATTTTCTTCTCACTCTACTAGCTATTGAGAGATGATTTCCCTATTGAGATGTAATTCTGTGTCTTCTGTTTTTTTCATAGTTTCCTTTTCAGTTTAACTTTTTGAACCATATGAACTTTATCTCGGCACATACATGAAAATGTGGATCCAACCTTTTCTGTTTCTTCTCCCACCACCGAAGTAGCTCATCATTAATATTTTAGGTAGTATGGTAAGATGGTATTTGAGAGAAAATTTCTTTAGATAATTTGTAAAATACATAGCATACTTTAAAAATATCTAATGTAGTCTTTAAAACTAAAAGGGAAGAAATCATAGCAGAGAAAAAATAAGACAGCAAGAAAAAAGTTTCGATGACACATTTTTGAACTCCAACATATGCATCCTGTATACATAAAATGAATACTATTATTCTTTTCTTTATTTTGACTAGAATTCCATCCCTCTGAATAACCTGTCCAATGTAGAAGTTATTTTGAAGCCAATTCTGTAGTGGTCTTGCAAAATAAAACAAACAAATTGATAAGACAATTATTTTACATAGGTTCCTTGTTTCCTGGTCTTTTGCTCAAAGTTAATGTCACAATCTGATTTCTTATTTAAAATTCCTGATATTGGGGTGCCTGGGTGGCTCAGTTGGTTAAGCGTCTGCCTTCAGCTCAAGTCATGATATCAGGGTCCTGGGATTGAGCCCCGCGTCAGGGGCTCCCTCTTTCTCTGCCCCCCCACTCCAGCCCCTGCTCGTGTTCTCTCTTTCTCTCAAATAAATAAATAAAATCTTAAAAAAATAAAATTCCTGAGATGTGCTACTTCTAACTAGAATACTTATTTCTGGTTAGCACTTGGTTTTCCTGTGCTAAATTTTGTTTGTTTTCTAGTCACGCATTTCATACAAAAGAGTGTACTATATTATTTGAAGCAAGGAAAGGTCTGTAAAAGCACTAGTCACTGAGAAACAACTGTATTTGTTTTGGTTTTTCATCCTAAAAATCTTTGAGGAAGATCGAAGAGAAGAAAGAAATCTAAAGTTCATATTAAAAATTAATAAGCAATAGCTCCAAAAAAAATAGGAAGTTATGAAACTTAAAAAGTTAGGTTGCATGAAACTGCATTTTAAATCCAGAAAGCTAACGTCTATGAGGGCTTACATATATTTTGAGTTTTAAGGCTTTCACCTAATATTTCCTGTCCTCATTCCCTACATATCTTTCCTCCATAGAACTTATATTTTAGTATATTTTATAATATACAGTAGTCCCCACTTATCCACAGGGGATGCATTCCAAGATCCCCAGTAGATGCCTGAAACTAAGGTTAGTACAGAACCGTATATATGCTATTTTTTTTCCTATACATACATAGCTCTTGTTGAGGTTTAATTTATAAATTAGCTCTTACGAAATCTCAGTCGTTAGGCATCTGCCTTCGGCTCGGGTCATGATCCCGGGGTCCTGGGATCGAGCCCCACATCGGGCTCCCTGCTCCGCAGGAAGCCTGCTTCTCCCTCTCCCACTCCCCGCTTGTGTTCCCTCTCTCGCTGTGTCTCTCTCTGTAAATAAATAAATAAAATCTTTAAAAAAAATAGAACAATTATAATATACTGTAATAAAAGTTATGTGAATGCGGGCTTTCTCTCTCTCAAAATGTCTTATTGCACAGTACTCACCCTACTTCTGGTGGTGATGTGAGATAATAAAATGCCTGTGTGACGCAATTAAGTGAAGTGAATGGCATAGCCGTTGTGTTGTTGTGTTAGGCGACTATTGGCCTTCTGAATATACATCAGAAGGAGGATCGGCTGCTTCCACGCCACAGCTGACCGTGGTTAACTGAAACCATGGAAAGCAAGCCTGAGGGTAAGTGGGATGACTGTATCTACTTACCGGCTTTGTTTTTGTTAGCTTCTTCCCTGGAATATAAACTCCATGACAGTTTGGATTTTGTCTGTTTCATTCATGTTGGCTCCAAAGGACTTAGAATAGTGCCCCACACCCAGTAGAATTCCCTACTTGGGGTGCCTGGGTGGCTCAGTCGGTTAAACATCTGCCATCGGCTCAGGTCATGATCCCGGGGTCCTGGGATCCAGTCCCCGCATCGGGCTCCCTGCTCAGTGGGGGGGCCTGCTTCTCTCTCTGCTGCTCCCCCTGCTTGTGCTCGCTCGCTCTTTCTCTCTCTGACAAATAAATAAGTAAAATCTTAAAAAAAGAAAAAAAGCATTTCCTTACTTTGCTTTACTTTTTCTTTAGAAAAGTCTTTCCCTGCGCTCCTGCTGGTAGAGTTTGGCACTGCCAAATCCAAATTGATTTTTGCTCAAATAAACTCTTGAAATGTCTGATACACCTCAGTTTATCCTTTAACAGGGCCCAGATGTCATATGTACTGATCTTCAAAATCTTTCATAATTATGTAACCTTGGAAAAGTTGTTTAAGTTTGACTACTTAATGAGGATGAATTAAGAAATATTAAATTCATATTTATTTATGCATAAAAGTATTTAACCTTAAAACTGTGTAATTAACTCACATGTCATATTTAAATAAACTGTCACAACAAAAAACCTTTCCAAAAGAGATGCATTTTAATGATGAAAGACAGCATTAGTGAATTTTTTCATACATAACCTTTGTGGTATTAAACATGTCAAATACATACATACATACATACAACCAGATAAGACTGTAATTATTTTGTCATGAAAAAGCTGTGATTTCAAAGGCTTTTTAAAAGGCAAAAATGGCAAAATTACTCAGAAAAAGATACTTAGGAGTGAATGGTATCAGAGTCACATTGGCTGAAGAAGGAAAATAACAACAAACTTTTAAACCATCTTAACATAAACCTCACTGCAAATATACAATTCTTTTGAACACAGCACATGGAAAGGAGAATAACCTCAAAATTATGGCTTACTTTTCTGGCATATTAAAGAACAAGTTTGGCTAAAGTTTCCTGAATTATAAAATTCCCTGATGAACTCCCCTAGATTACGTGCAGCTTCTCACTTTTAAAAGGTCATATAAAAAGATATAAGTCAGTTTCCAGCAGAGTTAACATTGGTCCATAACAAAAATTTCCTTTAGGTTATTTTAAAATACTAACATAAGAAAATTCTAGTTTAAAAAGAATTTCAAACCAATAGTAGGCATTAAAAAATAGTCATAGGGCCGGTTAATTTTCTAAAACCAAACAAACCAAAAAACCTTTCTTCCCCTCAAAACAGCAATGGGACAGTGGCTCCAAAATATTTGTTTGTTTTTTTCCTACAAAAACCAGTTTACCACCTTCTGGAATCCCAGCCCAGGAACCAGCCTGTGAATGTGGCCGGCTCATGGCCCTGCTTTACGATGACAATTGGCGTCCTCTTGTCTCTTCCAGAAGGATCTGTCTCAAGATACATTTTGGCTATAAAGAATTGAAAGACAAACACATTCAGTTAGTTGTTTTTAAAAAAAAAAATTTTTATTTAAATTCAATTTAATTAACATATATTGTCTTATTAGTTTCGGAGGTAGAATTCCGTGTTACCTCAGTTGCATACAACACCCAGTGCCATTACTTCAAGTTCCCTCTTAATGCCCGTCACCCAGTTACCCCATCCCCCACCCACCAACCCTCCAGCAACCCTCAGTTTGTTGCCTATAGTTAAGAGTCTCTTATGGTTTGTTTCCCTCTCTGTTGTCCTCTTATTTTATTTTTCCTTCCCTTCCCCTATGTTCATCTATTTTGTTTCTTAAATTCCACATATGAGTGAAATTATATGGTATTTGTCTTTCTCTGACTGGCTTATTTCACTGAGCATAATACCCTCTAGTTCCATCCACGTCATTGCAAATGGCAAGATTTCATTCTTTTTGATGGCTGAGTAATATTCCATTGTATATGTGTGTGTATACACACACAACACACACACACATCTTCTTTATCCATTCATCTGGGCTCTTTCCATAGTTTGGCTATTGTGGACATTGCTGCTATAAACATTGGGGTGCATGTGCCCCTTCAAATCACTATGTTTGTATCCTTTGGATAAATACCTAGTAGTGCAATTCCTGGGTCGTAGGGTCAGTTAGTTTTGATTAAACTAAAATAACCATGAAATGAAAAGTCTCCCAATAAAAATAATGAATCAAATTTTCATTGCCCTGAAGTAGCCAAATACCGTTCCATATGAACAATTCCTTATTGATTTCTCTCATCTGCCATGGATTGCACATGAGAGTCTAATGGTTGCCTAAAAAAATTTCAAACTTTATAGAATTATCCTTATGGCATAATTATTCCTGTACTTTTCAAAAATAAAAAAAATTGTGCAGAAAGAACAGCATTACTCAAAAAACTTTAAAAAATCTAGGTTATCATAGTTATAGAGGTTTTACTATTTCTATAATATTGTTTAAGTGAATTTAAAGTTTTCAGAATAAACTGATGTAATCATGTTCTAAATTAGGTAATAAAACATTCTTCTTATTCTTATTCTGAAATTCTTCAGTTCAAAAAAATTCCATTACACTTAAGTTCTGAAAGCAAAAGCTTATTAGATTCTGCTCAGTTTTAATATGTGGTTTTGAAGAATGTGGTGAAAAGAGCAGTCAAAAGCTTTGTAATAAACACTCAGGATAAATGCCATTCATTGTCCATGGGATCTCGCTTACCAGACTTCAGAGATTCTGTTCTCTCAACTTCATTGGCATCTTTGCCGACCCAAATAAAAATCTGAAAAGTGAAACAATAATATGTACGGTTTGGGGAGTAAAGGCTCAGTGCGAGCCCTGTACCAAATGCTTCTCACACGTTGCTCATTTCACCTTCACAGCAAGCCCCCAAGTTAGGGATGTGGAGAAGGAGGTGCAGAGAAGGCCCACCACTTTCCCAATGTTTGCACTTATTAAGAGATACTCTAGATTGATATCCAGCCAGTTTGACTCCAGAATCCACATTCTGATATTTCAGGTTTATATAGTATTTTCTAGTTTACACACTTTCTCAAAACAACATATTGGCTGTTTTCTGCAGCCACCCATTTAGGGTATGTAAGGCAGTCATTATCCCCATATTATTATCCTGGGGGGACCTCAGCCTCCCTTGCAAAGCCTCTGCCATAAGCCTGTAGTGTACACCTAAAACTGTATCTTCTAACACTTTCGTAAAAGTGCTACAATGTTTAGTATTTAAATATTGAGTTTTTATTAAAACTGATATAATTACATATTCTGTATGTATCCTTCTTGTCAAATGTATAGGCTGTGAACTTCAATGCTGAAACATTCTCTTGAATTACCTTATATTTATTTACTTTAAGAGATTTTATTTATTTATTTATTTGAGAAAGAGGGGGGTGGGGGAAAGCACACACATGCGAGAGCCAGAGCGAGGGCGCACAGGAGCTGGGGGAGGGCCAGAAGCAGGCTCTCCGCTGAGCAGCAAGCCCAATGGGGGGCTCGATCCCAGGACCCTGGGATCATGACCTGAGCCGAAGGCAGACACTTACCTAACAACTGAGCCACCCAGGTGCCCCGAATTACCTTATATTTAAATCACTTTAAAATAACTTGTTGGCAGAGAAATTTTGGCCAAATTAGTTTTGATTGTATTCTAATTCATACTGAAAGTACTGAAATATTTGCTTGCAGGGCATAGAACAAACAACGACAGCTTGGTCATGTAAATGAAAAAAATGATTTAAAAAATAAAATGTAGTAAGGGAAATATTCTCAAGTATCCTTGACTGCAGAACTGACTACAAATGGACATAATTGTTTTGAATAAGGAAATGCCATTCTTATTTTGTAATTCTTAATATACAAAGGTGTTTTATTGACATGACATTTTAAATTTCCTATCTATAAATATGTGATCCATTCACCTGGGGAGAATCTGTGACTAGATTCCAAATTCAAATATGGCAATTCTATACCAAGAAGCTAAGGGGTAATATAACCAAATGACTTTAGCAATTAAGAACAGACCTAGAAGTAACAATTACTAGGGTTGACTCTAAGAGTGGGCCTAATTCAGATACGGGTTTCATAATTGTTCTATACATTTTAGTTCCTAATATATTTATTTTTCCCTTCCACTATTATCAGTTTACACAAAGGGTGAAAAACAACAACAACAAAAAACCCAACTATCAGATATGGCATGCCAAATCCCCATTCATTTTCTCCCAAATAAAGATATACATAACAGCAACATATTTTCTGTGTAGATTCAAAACTATTCTATGTCTGTTTCTTCCTCAGGGGAAAGGCCCCCTATGATGACTTCTCATCAGATTTCAAGAAAAATTCTGAATCTTTGACGTCCCCATGGCCCTGTTCCCCCATGGCATTGTATCCACTAATGCATTTACTAGTTAAATGAATGGATGAATGCATGAAGAAATTAGGAGTGAATCAATTTTAAAAATAAATGAAAAATGGAAGTTTTTCACCTAAAACTATACAGCCACAGACAGTAGCCATGGAATTTTTTCCATTTTAAGAAATCAATTTGCTACATGTATCAGTTTTATTTTTTGCCAAACTGTGTTGAGTCTTTAAAATACAGCCTAGGGGCACCTGGGTGGCTCAGTCGTTAAGCGTCTGCCTTCAGCTCAGGTCATGATCCCAGCGTCCTGGGATCGAGCCCCGCATCGGGCTCTCTGCTCGGCGGGAAGCCTGCTTCTCCCTCTCACACTCCCCCTGCTTGTGTTCCCTCTTTCGCTGTGTTTCTCTCTGTCAAATAAATAAAATCTTAAAAAAAAATAAAAATAAAAATAAATAAATAAATAAAATACAGCCTAAATCCATAGGTCCATTTATTATTAGACTTGCCATTTTTCAAAGCAGGTTTTGTCAGCTCCCAAGTACAAGCACACCAAATACAGTTTTACCTGTTCCCAAGCATCTAGTAACATGACATCATCTTCTGCTAAATCATCCTGGGTGAACTCTCCTGGAACCTCTTGAATCTGAAATGTATGAAAAAGCCTTAGGATCAAAGAGTAAAGCAATAATTTTTCTAATATATAGGATACCAATGCATTGTATTATTTTAAAGCACCACAAAAATAAAGTTTGTTAGTCATCTTTTTTTGTTCTTTCTGGGTAATAAAGATTTAGATAATTGTTGGGCGCCTGGGGGGCTCAGTCAGTTAAGCAGCTGCCTTCAGCTCAGGTCATGATCCCGGAGTCCCAGGATCGAGCCACACGTCAGGCTCCCTGCTCAGTGGGGAGTCTGCTCCTCACCCTGCTCTCGTCCTCTCTCTCTCTCAAATAAATAAAATCTTAAAAAAAAGATTTAGAAAATTGTTTATTTGTTTCATCGTCTATCACAAGCTGATGGAATCTTATCTGGGAAGCACAGTGCTAACTACGAACATGGCCCCTGAATGCCTCAGGGAGGCTACAGGCAGTCGGACCCCAGTTCCACTTCCGGTCCCTTGTGACAAGCTGCTTCACAGATTTCCATTGCCTTCCTCGTCCCTAAAGACATTTGAGTTTATGGTCTAAGTATTCAGTTGTTTTTTATTGTGTAGGTCAAGATTATTTTAATAAAATCAATAGGTCTGGTCATTTTCTAAATCAACAATTTTTGACAAGATGATATAATATTTCATATGCAAAGTTTTCTTCTTCTTATTATTATCTTAAATGTGTTAAATCATGTTCTCTGTAGTTAACTTTAAAGTTTGCTAGGGAGGTTTAGTTTAACACACCCACTACCAGTGGGCAGGTATTAATCCAAAGTTCCAAATTTTTAAAAGATTCTGGATAACGAACCCCCTGACCCTTAGGAAGGTGTGGTAGATAGGGTTGTGGTTCTTAATTCTTCACTCCTTCCCTCTGCTGTGTGACTTTGTTATAGTACAGTCGAGTGAGTGGAGGTGGCTTTGGCCTTGGCCATGTCATATTAGCAAATGTGACTCATCAGGGGCCCTCTTGCATTCCTGGGCTCAGTTGTGGGAAAAACAGGCATGAATCCAGCCTGCAGCCCAAAGGAGAACCACCCAGCTGGGCTGGACCTAGGTTAACTTGGTCCCAGGCAACCTGCAGCCTTCTGAGCATAACACATATTTATTATAACCTGATGAAATTTTGAGACTGTTATACAAAAACAGACAAAAACTACTTACAGAAGGCAAAAACTTAGTTTATATCATCTTTTTTACAGAATATTTACCAATCACATAATGATTTAAAAAAGCAAAAATTTTAAATATCACTCCATGTCAGGCACTGTTCTAAATCCTTTATATGAACAACTAATTTAATATTCACACAACTCTATGAAGTGGGTACTAGGATTATCCCCATTTTACAGATGAGAATACTACAGCACAGAGAGGGTAAGTAACCAGCCTAAGGTCACACAGCTAGTAAGTAACATCACCAAGTAAGCGATATTGCACAGGCAGACTGGTTCCAAAACCTGTGTTATTAACCCATAGGCTCTGCTGTCTTGTGTGAATCTATATGTCTAAAGCCTGCTTTTTGATTATGATAACTAGATCAAATACTTTTCAGTGACATTTCTTTCCTTAAATTGTGAGGGGAATAGTCAGAGTTCCAAATACCAAACAAGAAAATCAGTTGGTGTAGAGGAAAAGTCCACCCCATCCCTCCCACCCCCCACCACTCCAGCAACCCTCAGTTTATTTCCTGAGATTAAGAATTCCTCCTATCAGTGAGATCCAAAGACTAACAGATTTTTTTAAACCTGATGGAGAACAAAGCCTAGGTATTATTTTTGTAAAATACATCTTCATTGGAGACAAGCAGGTTATTTACAATAATATTAGCAAATAATACTAGTAAGAAATTATAGAAGCATTAGTTGAAAAAGAAGTTGGTTGGATGCCATATCAAATTAACAGTCAAAAGAGTAAAATAACAGATTTTTTCTGACAAGTTTCTAAAATACAAGGATTTCCTAGAAAATAGGTGAGCTACTGTGGTGCCCAACAACCAAATATTTATCACAATTCGAATCTTTAATTTGAACCTTCAATTTTCAGGTCAAATCACTTATCATCTTCAAGTGTGGTTTGAATATGAGCAGTTTCTTCCTCAAAGCATTTTATTTCTAGCAAACAATGTAGCTGGGAAAAGACTTAGACGATTTTCATGTGCGTGTTGAAAAATAAAGCTTGTATTCACCAGGACATGGTGACCAAATCTTTAGATCAAATTTTACATAGGAAAGAAGTTTGTCCTTTAAACAAAAAATTTACTCAAAAACCTACATGTCAAACAGAGAAAAGAGAATTTTTATGCTTAAACTGAGATGAGGGGCTGCACTCCAGGATATTTTGGAGCCCAGTATAAAATCAGTCTGAAATTTAAAACCTGTGAATGACTATAAAATAAAACCTTCTTGCTGATTTCATTCAATTTGCAGGTGCATATGTAGCTTTTTATGATTCTGCCCAATGATCATAATATTTTCATAATATCTCTAGTCAGTCAACATGGTGAAACTTTTTATTCCCTGGGAAATTGAAGTGTAAAACTGACACAGTTTGATCAGAACCCACCACGGTTTCCCACAGAAAGTGTCAAATTATTAAATTAGGAAATCCAACCATATGCATATTCATATAGCAACAACCTCATGCTGACACAGGTGCAAAGTAGTTGATATTTTTCAAGAGCAGCTTGATTTATATAGTACTTTACAGTATTCCTATGCTTTCACATCCATTATGTCATTGACTCTTAAAACAAGCCTGCGTAGAGAGCTAAGACTATCATGTCTGGTTTGCAGATAAGCAAGCTAAAACTGAGACCCAGAGCACCGACATGGCTGAAAAGTGCCAGAGCCACCCCTCCCAATGTTGTTCAGTTTTACCCCAGTGTTTTGCAAGACACTCACGATGAATCGTCCAGTTTTGTTAGAGCAGCCGTAAAGCCGAGGCGGATGGTCTTCAGCCTGGGTTTCTAGCAGTGGAGAGGTCTGGTAGTGTTTTTTCCCTCCAAGGGAATTCCAAAACTCCTCTGTGAAAAACACAATGAGTTATCCAGTGCATTTCCAGGAGCACAGGGCTGGTCTTGCCTTACATTAACGAATGATGTGATTTCACCTTGATTTCAATGTTAGGAAATTATTTAAATATAGCGGGTACCATCGCCCAATTTTGCAACTAATGGAAGGATCTGTAATGCCCTATAACTGTTACAAGGGTCCTATTTATGAAAAAATAAATAAACTACATGATTAGCAATTATACCAAATGTAAGTCCTGGCTCGTGTCCTTGACCCCACAGTACACACCTGGTTCCTGGCCCTCCTGAATCTTTGTGGTTTTGCATTTGAGGACACTTGCCACATACTCTGCTCCTTTCTCCTCCTCCTGGCTAGCACCTTTTCCTATCCAGATGAAGCCACTGTTTTGTCGCAGTTTCAAGACAAAAACATCATTGGAATTCAAAGAATGTGCACCGACATCTACCTAGGGTATAAAGAAAAACAACACCGTGATTCAGATTCATTGCTACTCCCTCAATAAACATGTCTGAGAAGCTGTGACGGGGACAAACCACCCGTCGCCTTCCGTCCTGATCCCAAGGTGGCACTAGGACACCACTCTGGCATTAGAAACCTTAGTAGCTCTTTGCTCTGTATCACTTTAATGCTCAACTGCCCACAGACAGCAGCACAGGACTCTAAGGATAAAATTAGCCAAACTTAAGCGAGAAGTAACAAAGATAATATTCAAAGAAGCCATAAGAACAAGTATGGGCTATAATTGATGTTTGGGAAGTGGGTGTGATAGACACAAACGACACACATAAAGCAAAGATGTTCAGTTTTTCTCTCCCCCGCTAAAGAGGTTTTCCAAATAATCAAAGGGATACCTACCCAAAGCAGTCTACAGATTTAAGGCAATCCTTGTGAAAATACCAACGGCATTTTTCCATAGAGCTAGAACGAACAATCCTAAAATTTGTAGAGAACCACAAAAGATCCTGAATAGTCAAAGCAATCTTGGAAAAATACAGACAAGACTAGAGGCATCACAATTCCAGACTCCCAAGGTATATTACAAAGCCGTAGTGATCAAAACAGTATGGTCCTGGCACAAAAATAGCACACAGATCAGTGGATAGAATAGAAAACCCAGAAATACAGCCATGCTTATATGGTCAATTAATCTTTGACAAAGAAGGCAGAAATATGCAATGGGAAAAAGACAGTCTCTTTAACACATGGTGTTAGGAAAACTGGACAGCTACATGCAAAAGAATGAAACTGGACTACTTTTGGGCGCCTGGATGGCTCAGTTGGTTAAGCGTCTGCCTTCGGCTCAGGTCATGATCCTGGGGTCCTGGGATCAAGTCCCACATCGGGCTCCTTGCTCCATGGGGAACCTGCTTCTCCTTCTGCCTCTCTCTCTCTGTCTCTCATTAATAAATAAAATCTTTAAAAAATATATTAAAAAAAGAAACTGGACCACATTCTTACACAATACACAAAAATTAACTCAAAATGGATGAAGGACCTAAATGTGAGACCTGGAACTACAAAAATCCTAGAAGAGAGCATAGGCAGTCATTTGTCTGACATTGGCCGTAGCAACGTCTTTCTAGATATGTCTCCTGAGGCAAGCGAAACAAAAGCAAAAATAAACTATTGGTACTACATCAAAATTAAAAAAAAAACAACTTTTGCACACCAAAGGAAACAACCAACAAAACTAAAAGACACCCTACTGAATGGGAGAAGATATTTGCTAGTGACATACCTGATAAAGGGTTAGTATCCAAAATATATAAAGAACTTAAGTAACTCAACACCAAAAGAACAAATAATCCAATTAAAAGTGGGCAGAAGATATGAATAGACATTTCTCCAAAGAAGACATCCAGATGGCCAAAAAACACATGAAAAGATGCTCAACATCACTACTCATCAGAGAAACCGCAAATCAAAACCACAATGAGGTATCATCTTACCCCTGTCAGAATGGCTAAAATCAAAACCAAAACAAATGTTGGCGAGGATGTGGAGAAAAAGGAACTCTCGTGCCCTGGTGGTAGGCATGCAAACTGGTGCAGCCACCCTGGAATGGAGGTTCTTCAGAAAGCTAAAAATAGAACAATCCTATGATCCAGTAAAGGCACTACTGGGTATTAACCCAAAGAATCTGAGAACACTAATTTGAAAGGATATGCACACCTATGTTTATTGAAGCATTATTTACAATAGCCAAATTATGGAAGCAGCCCAAGTGTCCACTGATAAATGAATGGATAAAGAAGAAGGGGTATATATATATTATTCAGCCATAAAAAGCAATGAGATCTTGCCATTTGTAACAACATAGATGGATCTTCGGAGTATAATGGTAAGTGAAATAAGTCAGTCAGAGAAAGACAAATACCATATACCACATATTCACTCATATGTGGAATTTAAGAAACAAAACAAACAAACAAAGGAAAAAAAAAAGAGACAACCCAAAAAACAGACCTTAACTATAGAGAACAAACAGGGTTACCAGAGGGAAGGTGGGTGGGGGGATGGGTGAAATAGGTGATGGGGATTAAGAGTACACTTATCTTGATGAGCACTGAGTAATATATGGAAGTGTTGAATCACTATATTGTACACCTGAAACTAATATAACACTGTATATTAACTATACTGAAATTAAAAAAAAAAAACCCACAAAGGGACACCTAAAAATCATAAAACAGGGACTGGAGTCCAATTTTGGCAAAGAGATAACAATGCAAATTCACTAAAGGGGTCTCCAGGCTCAGATAAATTATCACTCAAACTGTAAAAGACTGTAGCGGATTATTAACACAGCACTGACATACCCCCTCCTTTCAACCAAGAAGCTGTGGCCACTGTCTGGGATTGGCCAGGTGAGCACAGTTGTGCTCCCTGTGGCCACAGAGGAATGAGGAGGACCCACCTGGGCCCAGACTCTGACCTGAGGGGGAGGCTGAAGGCGGACCGCCAGGGCAGGACAAGCATGTGCAGTCTCAGCCCTGGGATTGAGCCCGAGGGTCCTATGATGGGCTTCTGCCTTCATGTCTATGATCTTGGGATTCTATGACTCTAGTCAGACTCTGTGAGAACCTCTGTCTGACCACATGGCCATGTGACTAGGACAGTATGTGTCTGACTTTCGGCACCACCGTGGGACTCAATGTGATGAAGAAGAACCAGCGGGCAAGTCTGAGATGGAGCAGCCATGAGAGAGGAAGGAAATACAAGGGTGGTGTTCTGGAGGCCAAGTGCAGAGGGTGTTTCAAGAGGGAGGAGATGCTCAACTGCCAAATGATGGTGTTTGGCCAACTGGGTTGAGCTGCCATCAACTATGTGGAGAGCTGAATTTCATCAGGTTTACCAGGACACTGTCTCCAGAGAGAGCACTAGAGGAGGAAGGAATGGTTGTTGGAACTTTTATTTTTCATTTATTTATTTATTTTTAAAGTATAGTTGAAACACAATCTGTTGGAAATGTTAGATGTGTTCCAGGGGTTGCTAACATTCAGAGAAGTGGGTATCGTCCTTTTGCAGTAGGAACAAGACCTCTTGGACCAAGATTTAAAGGAATCTACCAGATGTGATGATGGAGACTGATAAGAACCGGGACTGCCAATTTCTCATCCGAATGTCTCCTTATAGGTACAGAGGGAAGAGTTTGGATGACAGACAGACAGGGGATAATAGACCCACACACAGACTAGTGTGGCATCAGGGAAGTAGTTCCAAAATAGAACATTATAAAGCTTTAGCCTCCCAGAAAGCCTTACAAACAATGATTTTGATGAGCACATTTCAGAGAGACTGGGAATGTGAAGGCCAGTTTGACAGGCTGCAAGCAAACAAAGGAACCATATCACAAACAGCTTGCATGTCTCATAAAGATGTGCCTGCTGGGAAGAGATTAGGAATGCAAGGATTCTCGACTCTTCCATCTGAAGTCAGCTGAGAGTGCCTGCGGAGGAGAGCTGTTCATGGTTAACTTGATAGATTTAAAAAAAAAAATAGTCATAATTGAATACATGAGAATCCATGTACAGAATGTTCTAGATGAAGTCAATACATATGATGTCATTTAAATGATATGACTGAATGAGATCGCCATGGAGAGGGCCAAGACTGAGCCTTGGGGGTTTGGAGGACGGGCAGAGGAGGAGCAGCAGAAACCCAATTGGCATAAGTGGAGTGAAAACACTCTTCGGAAGCTTGGAAGAAATCTTGGTAAGTGTGGTTGCTCCAGAGTCCTAGTGAAAAAAAGTGTTTCAAGAAGCTAGGGAAGGGCAACTGTGGAAAAAGCCAGTGGAAGGCTAAGGAAAGGGGTCAGAAAAGATACTTCTGACCTCTTGAAAGACGGGCACTAGGTAACAGGCTAAGAGTGGCTGGAATGATGCCCAAGGAGAGTGGCTTTACAGAGAAGAGGCTTAACCATGTAGGGACAGGGAGTGAGTGAGGCCAATGCTTTTGAGGATCTGTGCTTTTAAGGAGGTCAGAGAAAGGATATGGCAGCTGGGAGGATCGGGGTTAAGAGATAGTTTTTAATGGAAAACGGGAGTGTTTTGAAGGCATGCTTATATTCTGAAGTAAATGATCTGGAAGAGAAGAATACACTAATGCTAGAGAAGAGAAAGATTACTGCCCGCCATAATGATGAACTGGACGTGAGGTAAGAACATGGGACAGAGGGAAATTCAGGAAAGTAGGAAGTCAAGAGGGTGGGGGGCGGTTCTGGACGGAAGTTGGGGGTTGTGGTGGTAGGAATTTCGCCTTAGGACGGGAGTCACATTTTATTTGTTTATGTAATATATTACTTTTTACAAACATTACTTTGTAATATTAATTTATGGATAAGAGCATGTTGATATTAATTTTTAAAATAATTTAGTATTTATATGTAAGTAACTATTATAAAATACTTATAAATTGTTAAATATAAATAAATTATATTTATTTCATGAAACAGGCAGGAAGGAGAATATATATGTACAGACAGGGGCATGTTGGTGACACCGGTGGGGGGTAGATAAGGTGACTCTTGTGTGATTACATTTATGTTCTCTGAGAACTCTGACTCAGTGCTCAGTGGAGAGCAGGCATTTTGGAGGTTTGGAGAGAGATGACACGAAAGGTGTGATGGATGGAGAGCGTGCATGGATTCAGGTTTGAGACTGGAAATTGCTGGGATGTGCATCCTAGAGCAAAGGGGCCAAACGACAGGAGAGGGTTGTCAGAGATTAGGTGTTGGAAACAGATTTCCAGAGGTGCTAAAATTATAGTAAGGTTTAGTACGGGACCACATGAGTGTGAGATGAAAGGGGTCAAGGACAAGCCAGAGGGATAGAGTTAGTGAGACAATGGCCAAAGCCACCAAAGAATAAGAGGGGAAGGACGGGCAGCTCCATGGATGATGGCACAATGATGCCGAGGGAGGGAGAGACTGATAAAAGTCAAGGAGGCAAGAGTGAGCAAGGAGGGTAGCCCACCCACACCCATACCTGGTAAGAGGGTACTGAGGAAAAACAACTTCCCCTCGTGAGGGTCGTATGGGAATCTGTATCCTCAGAGGATAGCCATAGAACAAGAAGGTTAATTGGCAGGCTGGTTTAAAGAAGAGATTGCAAGTGGAGGGTATGCCATGACCCAGCTGGTTCCAAGGGCTTGGCCAAACGGCTTGTGCAAAGGGCAAGGCTTAGCAGGTGGGTCCAGGTGTGGGGATTTATAGAATACGTTGGGCAGTTTAGGGGTGATGGGAGAGACTTGGATTTCAATAGTGAGAGAGATGTCTAGATCATGAAATGTGATGGATGGTCCTAGAGGCAAAACGCTCAGCCATTTAAACACCTGGGCCTGCTGGCTTGTCCATACCTAGAGGTCTTCTTGTCTTCTGACCTGTGACATGGGGTTTGATTTCTTTCTCAGCTGCTGTCAGAGACGGCTTACTTGGCCAGTTGAGTTATGGTTCCGGCCCGATACGGTGAAGCTGGCTTTCCACATTTGTTACACTTGTACACACAAGGGCTTTCCCTCTCGAATTTCCCGTGTGACCACCTGACCATCACCTGCCATCCATCTTCCCCTAGGCCTTTCGAAGATAAAGCTTCGGGCCTTTGACCATTTGATTTGTTACCTTACTCTTAAAATTCTTCTTCTTCTGGGGCGCCTGGGTG
>NC_138380.1:56077634-56128248 GCF_054177405.1 Leptonychotes weddellii
GGCTCTATCACTTGCCGGAAGTGGCCGACGGAGGCCCCCCTCCCCCGCTGTCTATCCTCCCGAATATCGCCTCGGATTCACTTCTCCGCACGTCCTACCTTCCAGAAAGTGGTCGCTTTTCTGTTCAGAGAGTTGCTGCTATTCTTTTCTTCGATCTCCTGTTGAGTTTGTAGGTGTTCTGAATGGTTTGATCCCTAGCTAGCTGAATTCCTGAGACCAGACGAAATCCAGGTCTCCTACTCCCCTGCCATCTTGCTCTGCCCCTTATTACAACATTTTTAAAATGTGTATAAGTACCCAGAATCTTAAAATGATCTTATAACCAGCTTCATCATCTTGTTGACTCCCTCATTAATGAATTAGTAAACCTCTAATGATTTAATAGATATGGTTTAGAAGATATCATTCCAATGAACAGTACATTTTTTCAACTTTCCAAAAAACTATACTTTGATAAAAGAAAGTTCTTATTATGCTTACAATATTTGAATTAGTTTAGCTTTACAAACTGTCTTTGTCTATTAATTGCAGAATGCTTTTCTTAAAATTCAGCTATGACACAATTTAACATTGTTCTGAAAGTCATCTTACAATTCACAATTCACAAACAACTCACCAGAGAAATATAACCAGGAGTTTATGGCATGACCTTTATCCATTGTCTGCAAGAATGTGAACACGTATCATAGAGATTTATGTTAATTAGACCACTTCCCTCACGCATCTTTGAGCAGTTAATCATTAACCTTCCCAGCAAGCCTTAAGGCTAAGCCTGTGTTTGCCTGGCAATGATGAAAAGAGTTGGCAATCACTGAAGTGCACGCATTTTCCCTAAAACCTCCCTTTCTTACATCAAGGGATAGTATTTCCATTTCAAGTACAATGAACAAAAATCTTAAAATTTCAACATTCCTCACAGATGCAAAGCAGTGAGGTGAGTACTACTCTGCAAAGATATTTAGAAATCAGTTCATTTTCACCTATTGTTAGCTAGAAGAGGTACATAGAATATATACATACTCCAGTACTCTTCAATTGCTGGTGAGTAACTTCAGCTTCATTGGCTCTTTCCAGTGGGAATCAACAACTAGGTCATCTATACCTTATGCGCTCTCAGATTATTCCAGTGAAGCCATTCATTCAACAGAGTTTTAGTGGGCATCTACTATACATCAGCTACTGTACTTGACACTGGGACACAGCAGTGAACACTGACAAAATCCTGGCCTTTTCTGTTAGTAGGGGGACCCTAATAGCTGAAGAAGAGTAAATGAAGGCAGTAGTGGATGAGTTCAGTCAAGTAACCAGGACAAGACAGCAAAAGACCATGCAGGATATTGAAAGAACTTTGGATTAAGATGTGAAAGACACTGGAAAGTTTTAAGCAGAAAAGTGACATGTTAGGAATTGCATTTTACAAGAGTCAGACAACTCTACTGCTCTGTTGAGAATAGACTAAGGTAAGGGTGGACCTCCAGGAGGCTCCCAGATAGGAGGCTATGGCAATAATTCAGGCAAGGGATAATGGGGATTTTGACCATGTATTTACTAGAGATGGTGCAGAATAGTTGAGGTTATAGTATAATGTGAAGTAGAAAAGACAGGATTTGTTGATAGTGGTGTAAAGTAAAGAATAGAGATAGAGCGACTCTTATTTTTATTTCTTGCCTGAGCAAGTGGGAGAATGAAGTTACTCTTTAATGAGATAGGCAAGACTATCAGAGAATCGGTAAAGAACATCAGGGCTCAGTTTTGAGCATGGTAAGTTTGGGAGGAATATTAGACATCATGGGGAGACGTCCAGTTGTCTGGAGTTGAAGAGAGAAGACAGGGCTAGTGATACACAATAGAAGTCTTACACATGTGGATGACATTTATTTTGTTTCTTAGATATTATTTAAATTCAAGTTAGTTAACATATAGTGTATTGTTAGTTTCAGGAGTAGAATTTAGTGATTCATCAGTTGCATATAACATCCAGCGCTCATTACATCAAGTGCCCTCCTTAATGCCCATCACCCAGGTACCCCATCCCCCCACCCATAAGGCATGTAGATGGGATCACCAAGGGTACACAGCAAAGAGATTGGGGCCAAGCAAGGAGCCCTGGGCGTTCCCACCTTTCTACTCACATGTCCTGAGTAAATTCACCTGTCTGATGTATTTAATCCAGTATCTGCTACATCTGTTTTTCTAAAGATACATTTTCTTTTCATGGATTATCTATTACAATTCCAGGGAACTTGAATTATGCAGAACATCCTCAGGGGAAATGATGTAACTCATTGCCTCATCTTTCCACTTAATGTTGCTTATGTAAACAGAGCTATTAAATCCCTATTTAACTTTATTCCAGTCAGTTTCCATAGTGAAATTGGAAAGGAGATAGGATAATTCATTTGAAAAAAATGTGAGTGGCATGAAGTTCTACCCTTTCCATTTTTTATTTAAAATGAAAATTATCAAATCTTGGACAGAAACAAAAACATTTCAGTCATTTTTTTACTTTCCCACAAAATTTTTAAGCAAATTTTAGAAAATGATTTTAATATGTTAAAAGAAAGGCCCCCCCCAAACTATAAATCCTCCAAGCCTAATGATCCTCAAGAAGGACATGTTTTGTCTCAGTTGGAGATTTTCTCTCTTTTAATATGTTTGAGTATGTCAAATAAACTTCAAAAATATTTTGGAAAAAAACCCTGAAAAATAAAGAGTCAGATTTTGATTCAATATGCCATAAATATGCAAAGTAAATTTGTATTATTTCATCCCATGCCATTTTGTAAATATGAACACAAAGTTTATACACATAACTCTTGAGTTCTTGTGTTTTTTGTTTTTTTCTTAAGAAATAATACTGTTTACAGGCCCTTTGGCGTCCCAAGATTTCTGAAATAAAATCTACTTCTGGGAACAACTTAACTTTAGAAAAGCATCACTGTGCCACAAATTAATCTCCAGGTTTTTTTCCTTTGGATAATATCCCACTAGAAAAATGCCCAATTTATGTGAACTACTTCAACTCTGGTTGCTACATTGTTCTCTATTTTTTTAGGTCAAAATTTTTTATCTTTAACCAACTATAGGTCCCCAAAAGATATAATAGTTATCCTTTAAGAAAATATATGCTATTTAAAGGAAATTCTTATTAATGTGAAGGAGGCTAACAAAATTCACAATGCCTGGTTAGAGAAGCTTGGTGGTCAAATTTAGTAAGCATCATTCTTACTTACCTGCCTCTTCTTAGCTTAACCTGAGACTAGAGCACCTCTTTAACTTTGGGCATTAATGGAAAGTACACGTTTTATCATCTTTCCACTCAAAGGTGCAAGATCTAACTTTTACAAATCACGAGTCTGATAACTATTCCCGTCTATGTTACAAAAAAGCAATTTCAAGTTAGGCAACTTTAGTTTGAAAAACTTATAGTTTTAGAACTTTCTTATGACTTTGGGAGTGTGCTTATTTCTGTAGAATCCAGGATGATACCAAAATCCATAGATGCGTTCATAAGGAAATGCACAGAAGATGAATCTCTTTCATTCAGGAGAGATTTCAGGAAGCCCTATGTTGTTTCAGTCCATCAGCTATCTAATTGATCAAAAGAGAAATGTAAGACCAGAATTTCCTGAATCAGCTTCTATAAACGGGTGAAATTTACCTGATACGTTACTCCCAGGACCAGAAACTTGACTGCAAACCTCATCTGTTCTAGTCATCTAAAACCAAGCTCATAATGGCAGAATAACAAGAGGAATAGTTGAGCATGACTGCAGCTATGATCGGGAATGAGAACTATACTATGTTGGCCATATAAATTTATTTGGGGTTATTTATCAGAAAGCATGTATTTGCCACTGAGATCTGAAACTCAGTTGTGTTTTGGAGCATCATAGTGAGTAAGTGCTGCGAACAGTAAGTTTCTAATGAGGACTTCAGTTTCCTAGTTCATAAAATTAGATCCATGATGATGAGGATGATGATGATACTGAAGTAAACGTGCGCTTGGGAGGGAATTGAGTGAAGCTACGTCTATGAAAGTGATTGCACATTGCTGAGTTCGATTTGTAAAAGACGACTAAACAATGCTGAAGTCAAGGAATTCTAAACACATCGTGTCTCGCACAGTTAAACATCTCCCTTCCATCAGCAGCAGTAGGGTGGAAGGTACTGAGGAGTGCACAATGGACCATTTTATGTCCAATTTCCAGGAATCTTTATCAATGCTTCACAATGAACCTCAACCACTTTCTTCTATTTACTCATTAAGCAAATTTTTTAAATACCACATTCCAGGCACTCACCTATAAAATGAAATCAGGCCTGGCTCTGAAGTTGTTTATTACCTAGTTGGGGAAAAGGGCGTGTAATAAAAGCTATGCTAGAGGTATGCTGTGGGTCGTGTTAGCCCCTGGGTGGATGAGGGGTATTCAAATAAAATAGGTGGGTAGGAAAGGCCTAGGAGGGATGTTAAAGGTATGTGAGGAGTTTGACAGGAGTGCACCCCAGGCTTCTCTCTTAGGCGAGAAAGGTAGGGGCTTAGTGAGGCAAGGAATACAAGTGTTAACAGCAAGGAGAAGTGGGATCTTTCCTGTTGTCTTGAAATGAGGCAAAATCCCCAAAGGCGAAAACACAAGGAGAGAAGCTGCTAGAAGACATATTCCCACAAGGCTTCCTAAAATGTGAGTGGGCCAGACCTGCTACTCTCATCCTCTATTCCATCCAAATTAAGTAAGTAAATGATTAAGACTCTGAAGGCATTATTTATTTATTTATTTATTTATTTATTTATTTTGCTTTAAGTAGTCATCATTATCCTTGGGGGGAAGCATTGTAGAGTACCCATTCTGGTGCCTGTGAGAAAGCAAAGCTGGTGATCCCCACAAAGCCAATTCAGAAATTCTCAGAATTATCATTTATAGAGAATAGAGATGGTGGTTGCCTAGAAGAGGAGGAAATCGGCAGGTATGGGTGGCTTCTTGCTGAGCTGCAGAAAATGCAGAGACCACGGGGTGCCCCTCAGCACAAGGTAGTATGGCAGTTCCTCGTGGATGGCTGGTTTCATCTATATCCCCAGCAGTTTCAGAGGGTGCACATTTGATCATAGAGAAGGATCTAGAGATTAAAAGATGGGTGGCTCACAGTGTCAGGAAATGGAGAAAGGAAAATATGGGGCCATCCACAAGCTCACCATGTATGGAGTGTTCCTTGAACACAGGGACTCATAAGAAAGCCAGGCTCCAGCCTGCACAGGGCTTGGGTTCTCCTGTGAGAGGCAGCAGGATAGACGGCTGAGGGCAGGACACTGGAGGTTAGTCCTCATCAAATGACCATGCAGAATTAGATCCCTGTACAGGATAAAGAAGAATGTAAAAAATGGGCTCCATAAGCAAGTCACTGTTTGGACATCTGCCACAAAGGCAATGTCAATGTCTGATTACAGCAATCCCTTCTACTTAGGTTTTTGTCCCCGTTCCTCCCTTTTGCCCCTCCCATTTCTCCTTTGGACACCAACACCTTGGAGATAAAAAGCAGATCAAGAAATAATGGAGTGTGATGGGGAGAAGATGCAGAAAGAGAAAACAGGAGATGATGTTCCTTTCCTCACTGTAAACCCCTGACCCACAGGACAGGCTTTTGTTGAGGAGAGCAAAGTTTTGAGATTAAAGTTTTAATTTAGAACAGATGAGGCCTTATTATTTATTTATTTGTGAAATTTAAGGTAATTATGAGAAAACTTCCAGTTGTTAATTTTTTATTAAAGCTTTATATACATGCAGCATAGTGTGCATATATTAAATGTATATTTCTATGAAATATCACAAAGGGAATGTATCTACGTTACTACCACCTGGGTCAAGAATTATTACATTTCCAGGACCCAAAAACTCCTCATTGTACTCCTTTCCTTTGAACCAAAGGAAACCAACTTTTTGATTTTTTACAGAGACAAGTGTTTTTTTTCTATAAAATGGAATAACTATATATACACTATATATACTATATAATTATATATGATATATAATACATATACAGTATATATATGATATATACTGTATAACTTTATATTACTATATATACACTATATAATAGATATACCACATAATATATATTATTTATAATATATCTGTACTCTTTTATTTTTTACTCATTAGTATGTTTGTGAAACTCATCCATGTAGTTGCAAATAGCAGGGATCTAATTCTGCATTGTTCATTTTCTCATTTATCCATTTTACTGTTTATTGGCATTAGGCTTCTTTCTAGTTTGAAGATTATAACAAATAATTTTGCAATGAATATTCCTGTACATATGTAATATGTATATGTCTTAGATAAGTATACTAGGAATTAAATGTTGTATCATATGTTATATATACACATTCAACTTTAGAATATATTGCTAATTAGTTTTCCAAGGTACTTGTCCCAATTTACGTTCCCTCAAGTGGTGTAGAGGAGTCTAGTTGCTTCATACTTTTACCAGTGCTTCATATTTTCTATCTTTTTCATGTTAGCAATTCTGGTAGGTATATGATGGTATTCCCTTGTGTTTCTGACTGCATTTCCCTGACGACTCATGAAGATGAGCACATTTTCCTAAGTGTGGTCATTTCGAGGCGCCTGGGTGGCTCAGTCATTAAGTGTCTGCCTTGGGCTCAGATCATGATCTCAGGGTCCTGGGATCGAGCCCCTCATCGGGCTCCCTGCTCAGCGGGAGGCCTGCTTCTCCCTCTCCCACTCCCCCTGCTTGTGTTCCCTCTCTCGCTGTGTCTCTCTCTGTCAAATAAATAAATAAAATCTTAAAAAAAATAGATAAATAAGTGCGATCATTTGGATATCCTCATCTGTGAAACCCCCATGACTCTTTCTTGAGTTGCTTGTCTATTTCATAGTTATTTGCATGAGTTCTGTGGCTGCCTTTTCAATCCTGAATTGTTTCTTTTGAAACATTTTTATAATTTTTATAATTTTTTTCTATATGGATACTCCCTTTTTTATGGTCCTGTTTAAGATATTTATGTCCTTGAATTTATTTTAGAAGCATTATTTTTTTTCCTTTCTCATTTGAATCTATAATCTATATGAATTGATTTCTTTATGGAAGGTATGAGGTAACAATCATACATACTTTTTATCCTCACCTGAGCTTTTTCATGGCTGAATGTGAGTTGAAGTTACAGAAATGATATTGCTGGTACAAATGGAGTGATTGAAAAGCTATGGGATCTGCCAAAGATGTTCTCAAGCTTAGGGGAGAAAGATCCAACACAGGACATTTAAAAGTCATGTTTGAGAAAAATAAAGCCATTTTGCTTGAACTATCACAGGGTGCAATTTGCTAACTATAGCAAATATTTTTTAAAGGAAAAAAATAAGAGGATCTATGACTTCAGATTAATGAGAAGCCTGTGGGATATTGAGGTAGATCTGTTCTTGAAATTAAGCGAAGATGCTTCCCAGTGGAAGCGGCTAGGAAGGGCGAGGTTCTGGTGGAGACTGGAGGCCCTTAATTCTTAATGCTGTAGCCAGCAAGAGTGTATGACTTTCTGCAACCAATTTAAGTAAGTTGGTGATGGACTGCCCTGTCATTTTCTTTGTGATTGGAGCCTGTGTTTGGCTATAAGATAGCATTGAGCATGGAGCCCCTAATTACGAAGCTCAAGTACAAAATCATCTATAGAGGAGAAGCCCCTGCTATTGCTATGGTGATCAACACTTCTATGCACAACAGGATCTTTGCAATTTGAAAGAAGCACTTTGTACACTTTGTAAGAATAAGTCTACAACCTATGTCATTGGTGGGGTGACTTCATACATACCACTTGCAAACATAAAACAAGTTTCTGTCCATTTGAACACAATTTTCTGGACACTGACCTCCTCTTTAGGTATTCATCTGTAATCTGTTCCTCTTACAATAGCCGTCTGCTGACTGTTCACTCTCTGGGTTCCCCTCATTTCATAAGGCCATAAATTTATCTTACTAAAGAGTGTCTCTCTCTCTCTCTTTCTCTCTCTCTCTGTCCCCTTCCCACCCCCAAACTTCTTTTCCTCTCTTTACTTTCAGTCAGCTCTTGACTTGACTAGTCCCTAGACGCTTGTTTTGTACATGCAGTATGTATAGTTTTTAAATTTTTATTCATAAAATACTTGTATAGTAATCAGTGTCATTGCTATGTTCCACATGTTTTACAACGTTTTAACTTTACTCTATGAAATGGGTGCTATTATTATTGTCATTTTACAGATGAGAAAACTGAGCTATAGACGATTAAGTAACTTTTCTATGGTTTTGCAAAGCCCTATCTCTATATTATCGTTAACAATAATAACCAATGATAAGTCAATCCAGAAGATATGAGGGACTTTACCAGCAGTTTATATATACTGTTTCACTTAGCTCTCCTGAAACCTGAGAAAGATTGATTCAGAAAATGTAAGCAAATCATCCAAAATTACATTTTTTATAAAGATTTTATTTATTTATTTGACAGAGAGAGACACAGCGAGAGAGAGAACACAAGCAGGGGGAGTGGGAGAGGGAGAAGCAGGCTTCCCTCAGAGCAGGGAGCCCGATGCAGGGCTCGATCCCAGGACCCTGGGATCATGACCTGAGCTGAAGGCAGACGCTTAACGACTGAGCCACCCAGGCGCCCCCAAAATTACATTTATAGGTATTTGGTTAGGATTTGAATCCATTTTGACCAAATCCCAAACTCAAACTATTCACTATGTTAATCCCCCCTCCCACTCCCTTCCCACAGACGACATTGACAAGTGCATAAAGAGAGCTAAGAGAAGCTATAAGTTGACTCGGACACCCCCTCCTTGTCTGCGTCTAAGGACAGAGCATATTATTCCCATTCTACAGGTGAAGAACTAAGAGAGTGTGGTTGAGTAACCTGCCCAAGATCACATGGCCAGGCTGGGATTCAAAGCCAGGCTTTCTGCCTTCTAAGATCATCATACTACTGCCTTCTGGTGTCATGATTTAGGTTTCCCCAGAAGCAGGCACTTAGCAAGCATTCTGGTGAAACCATAGGTGGTCCCCAAGTGAAGGTAGAAAGGTGGCAAGGTAACCACATGAGCAAGTGAGACAGGAAGGAAGCCAACAAAGTGCACGAGGGTATCGGACAACCGGCGTTTAGCCCCCTGGGGGAATGCTGGGGAGCAGTGTAGACCAATCACCTCCGTTATTACTTGAGGGCTGTTGCTGGGAGCTCTTAACCCCCAGCACTTCCGACTTGCTCCAGCAGCTGCAGATAGCCTTGGGCAAGGGGATGCAGATGCTGGCTCTTGGCAGTTGGCAGAAATGCTCTAGAACGGTCAAGTCTGAGTGGATATGGGCGAAACCTGGAATTGTGACATAGTCATGACAGTTTTCCAGAATTCCACTGAACCTAGGAGAAATAATAATATCTGATCAAGGGACTAGATTCTCTCAGACTCCACTTAAAATGATTTAAGCATCATCCAAATACTTCATTTACCGTTCTTTTTTTTTTTTTTAAGATTTTTTATTTATTTATCTGAGAGAGAGAATGGGAGACAGAGAACATGAGAGGGAGGAGGGTCAGAGGGAGAAGCAGACTCCCCGCCGAGCAGGGAGCCCGATGCGGGACTCGATCCCGGGACTCCGGGATCATGACCTGAGCCGAAGGCAGTTGCTTAACCAACTGAGCCACCCAGGCGCCCCTTCATTTACAGTTCTTATGACAGAGCTTCTATAGGGCAAAGTACATATTACTGAAAAGAATCATTTGAGTAGCATGTGCTCAACAACAAATCTTGAAGTGTTTGCCCACCTGTTCTTGCATGTTTGGGTAAACTTTTCTTCCACACGATCCATAAATGCACTGTACACATCTTGCCGCCTTCTGTGTCTCTTAGGGGAGATGGCACAAAGGAAGTCAGCAAAAGCAAACATGTACTGATTTTAATTGTGGTTTATCTTTTTAAAATTGTTATTTAATAATCTTTGCTTTAAAAACTGGCTCCGTATGCCAAATGCACATCTTGCTGTTTGGGGACATACAGGGATACAAAGCAGTCTTACTTGTCCAGGGTAGAATTTGAGCCATGGTAAAAGTGTGTTTTCTCAACATCTTTTTATGAGTGGATGACAAAGTCTTCTTGTCAGGGCTTCTTACTGAGTGCAGTTCACTCAATGGGCTGCTCCAAATGGGGTGGGAGTAAATTTGGGGGAAAATTCCTTACAATATACAGGTCTCAATCCATCATACCAACTATCTTTGTAATAAGAAAAGGAAATTCTAAATTCTGGATAATTCACTGTTCGCATTTTAAGAAAAAAACAGAGATCTCTCTGCTTTACTTTTAAAGATAATGTCTTTCACTATATATGCTAGCAACAAATTAAAAACTCCTGCCTTAGAACAATCATTAATAATGGTGTTGGAGACATTTCCCAACAGCTGTAGGGAAAGAGTCAAGCTCACCGTGAATGAAGCAGATTTAATGGGCCACAGAGCTTTTGGTAAAATTAGCTTTGAATCCCAGGTGCATTCATGAGGCTTGTAGGTGATAAATCTTTCTGTACTATTCTTCTGTTTATCATCTTTCAGCGAGTGGCACCCATGTACTACAGATATGGAGACAAATGAGAAACTTAGCAATTACACAGGTCTTTGTTCATATCTCTCAGAATTTAGTTGGAGATCAGGGTCCAGGAGAGATAAATTGATGGACAATTTATAATGCAAATCCAAATAAAATTTTGCTTGTCCTGCCCACCATTTCTACTGGAATTTAATGTCATCCTTCAAACTCCAATTCACATTCCAGCTTTTGTTTCCCAGGAAATCTTTTTTAAACTTCTCAGTAGTGCTTTGTGACTTGAATGGCGTATTTTGCATTCTACTTAAATTTTACTTACACATTTCTTGAGATCAGAGTCTGGGTTTATAAAGTATCCCTGGCATTTTTTTCCATAGTGACTTACACATAGTACACATAAGTTGACTCGTCCCATTTTAATTACACGCATAGACAAGACTTTTATCAATATAATCCATGCTAAAATGTGTACATTATTTACAAATAAATTATCTCAATTTCATAACTATAGAACTACTTGATACTCATATTTAAAAGAAGAAAATAAAATTTAACCGTTATTCTACTACCCAGGGACAACCACTATTAACATCTTATTGTTTTGTTTATAATTGAGAAACAATTATAATATGTAAATATAGAATGCATGTATTGTCACCCTCGTCCAAATGAGGAATGCTGGGTAATACAAAGTTAACTCTGGACAAGCACTGTTCAAATGGCACCACAATGACAATAATTGTGTGTGTGTGTGTGTGTGTGTGTATGTCCATGTACCAGATAACACATGCTATATATACATTATTAACTAAGTGATCTATGTAAGTGTAACAGATTAATGCTCACAATAATTCTATGATATAGATTCAATGATTATCATTCTCGTTTATAGATAGGTAGACCAAAAGATGGACAGTTTAGGTAACTTGGGGCAGCTTGCTTCCTGGTCTATACTCTTAAGCACTAACTCTATTGGTTTTCTATACAGAACACTTTGAGTTAAAAACTCAACCTTCAATAATATATTAAAAGTTGTAGATAATGAAGTAAATGGATTGTTTCATTAATTAAGTGGGCATTTAAAAAATTTACCAAATTATTAAAGGTGATAAGTAAAGGGGCTCCTGGGTGGCTCAGTCCGTTAAGCATCTGCCTTCGGCTCAGGTCATGATCCCGGGGTCCTGGGATCGAGCCCCACATCGGGCTCCCTGCTCAGCGGGAAGCCTACTTCTCCCTCTCCCTCTGCTGCTCCCCCTGCTTGTGTGTTCTTTCTCTCTCTCTCTCTGTCAAATAAATAAATAAAAGCTTTAAAAAGAAGGTGATAAGTAAAAAAAAAAAAATCATTTTAGTTGTATGTTTTTACAAGTATTACTATTTTTTAAAGATTTTATTTTTATTTATTTATTTATTTATTTAGAGCACAAGCGGGAGGAGGGGCAAAGGGAGGGGGGAGAGAGAGAGAATCTCAAGCTGAGTGGGGGGCCCAATGCAGGGCTCGATCCCACCACCCAGAGATCATAACCTGAGCTGAAATCAGGAGTCCGATGCCCAACCGACTGAGCCACCCCAGTGCCCCTAAGTATTACTATTAAGATAATGCAGAAAGTTTATTTTTTGCTATATTCATAAGTTTATGATAATGACTCACCTGTACTTAAGTGTCTGGACTTAAATTTTAATCCAAAAGGGTCCCTTTCACAGTTGTCACAAAGTTTGGTAAATTACGTTGGTACTAGATATGTAAAGAAAAGATTGTATTATTACTAATAAATATTGTTTATTACTGACATTGTATTTGCAATGTGATTTTTGCAAGTATTAATTATTTCACTGGCAAAATGAAATTTTGATGATTTTGTTATAACATTTAAAACTTGCATATGAGGGGTGCCTGGGTGGCTCAGTCGGTTAAGCAACTGCCTTCGGCTTAGGTCATGATCCTGGAGTCCCAGGATCCAGTCCCACATCGGGCTCCCTGCTCGGCGGGGAGTCTGCTTCTCCCTCTGACCCTCCCCCCTCTCATGCTCTCTCTCTCTCTCTCTCAAATAAATTCTAAAAATCTAAAAAAACAAACTTGCATATGAAAATTTGAATGAATAACCTAATTCAAGATACTGTAATAATTCATTTTATAGTGGAACAGAGTACTTCAAATATCTTAGTGTGAATAAATCAGATATAATATTTTTAACAGCATGAAATTAAAGGAATCTATTCAAAATTTGCATTTATTTTCAAATGCAAATAGAGTTACATGTTATATTTCTGGAGCTGGGTTTATTTCAGGGACATAAAAATATTTAACAAAGCTAAAATAATTTACTGAGATTGACATAGAGTAATTATTGACTGCTTTCAGTAAACTATAACACAAAGTAAGTTTTTTTTAGATGGTTTAAATGAACTAATTAATATGATCTGAAATAGAATTTGTACGCTTCCAGAAACTAATTTAAAAAACATCACAAATGTCTCTGCTTGAAAGTTGAATCAATGGGGCATAAAAGGGAGAACTCAGGCAGAAGTCAGACAGGGTCCTCTTCTTTATGAGTGATTCTAGATCCTGCAGAAGCAAATAGGAAAATATTAAAAGTCCCAAAGGAAACTCTAATACAAGATTTTTCACTTTTTAATCAAATAAAATGTGAGGCCCTGTCGGTTTAAAAAAATTATACTGACATCTGGTGGTTGCACAATTTATAGTACACAGTCTCCAATTCACTTTTTCATAAACACAAATTCAGCTAAAATTAAAATGTCCCCATTCCTTGAACTTTATTTACTCAAGTCTTGTACCTGTAACTGTAGCTAGTGAAATATTTGAATAAAGCAATGACATTTGCTATTTAACTGACTTCCCCTCATCTCCAAAAGGTAATATACTTCATTTACTTCAAATAGAAGGGTTTAGATGCCTTAAATGAGTAAAGAAGTTTATGGATCAAGGCTTCTTGAATTTTCCAGCTTTTATCCTAAGACCTCCTAAGAGCTAACATTCATTGAATACCTCGATATTCCAGACCATGATGTATTTTGTATATAATTTTCTCCTTCATTACCTAAAAGAACCATATCAAATAGGGTGTAGTGTGATCCATGTTATAAAGAAGTAAGTGGCTCAATAACTTGTCCAAAATTAGTAGCACTAAGAGGACAAGAATAGATAATCTGATCCCAAAGACCACGTTCCTAACTGCTTTCTTATATTTTCCAAGAATAAATTTATTCTTTTTTGTAGCTATTTTTTTTTGTATTGCCAGCCCTATTGCTTCTCTTGTTACTGAGCAAGAGTCATATTTATGTGTTAAATTATAGACCTAAGTAGAGAATATATTCATTTTCTAGAGGCATTCTATTTTGACCTCATTTGTATTTCCTTAAATATATATTCCCCACCACCGTTTCAGATTATAAATCTAATTTTTGCTCACATATTATTTAAATTATTAATCATTAGAAAACTCATTAAAGTAACATGATGCCCCTTTTGTCAATTCTTATTCATCCATTCATTCCATGACTTGATTTTTTTACTTTCTGGATTGTAAACTGGCAATTGAGGTTTGTTTCCCAAACACATCTAAGTCCCAACCGTTCTAAAAACTAAAAAAGTCCATCCCCAGACTCAGTCTTTCCACCTGGCAGATAAAACCACTTCAGAAACATTAACCAAGGTCTTACCTCTCTCCTCTGTCATTTACTGCTGAATCTGAATTGTATTGTTCCATGGGAAATGAAGATGCAGATTCATACATATTATATGCACATACCTTTTTTGCTCGTGTAATAGTAGTCATAATTAAGAAATGAATAAAAAATAATATATATTTCACCTTATCTGTTTTAAGTTATTTTGTTTTTTTTTTTATTTTTATTTTTATTTTTTTTAAGATTTTATTTATTTGACAGAGAGAGACACAGCGAGAGAGGGAACACAAGCAGGCGGGAGTGGGAGAAGGAGAAGCAGGCTTCCAGCCGAGCAGGGAGCCTGATGTGGGACTCGATCCCAGGACCCTGGGATCATGACCTGAGCTGAAGGCAGACGCTTAAGGACTGAGCCACCCAGGCGCCCTGTTTTAAGTTATTTTGAATCAAACGCTCTTTTGTACCTGTCGAAAGTCATGTGGTTTGGGATTGAAGTATACACCATTTGGATATTTTCCACTCTTCACAAACATTAACTTCGCTTTATGTGAATCCAGATGTGGGAATGTAGTTTTAAACTCAGGGGATTTGGTCTTCTTGGGATGATTCCTTATGCTGGGCAGGTGAAGCCTTGTTTCCTGAAAATTACCTTTTTTCCCCCACCCTTGTTCTTCCTTAATACTCCTTGATGGTTTTTCGGGAAATCTCAAAGATGTGTACAGTTTATAACTGAAATCGGGAGGCTTTATTTCCCATGTGTTGATTCCCATTTCAGATTGTGGTGGTTGCAGGGCTTCTTTTTTCCACTTGGAGTTGAGATCCTCTCTGGGATACCGCAACCTTTTTGCGACATCCCTGCTTCTGTTGCCTTTCTGGGAGTCAAGGTATGTTGGGTGGAGAGTGTTTCTAGGATTTAATGTGTTTGTCAAGATGTTACTGGCAAATGCCGATGAATTTGAAATCCTCTTGGAAAGTGGGATAATTACGAATTAAACTATGTTTGGCTAAGTGGAAATAATATAGCAATGCTGGTTCTTGGGAATAAGAAAATGAGGTGCTATGAATTTCCTTGTCTTGTGCTAGAACTTAGTTTTGTTTGACAATAACATTAAATAGAGGATCTTTAAGATCTTTAGAATTCTAAATGCTATTGCATGGTAAGCTAGAGTTGTAAATGAAGAGAAACTACTTTAGAGATACATGGAAAATGTCAACTTTTAAAAATTAGTAATAAATATTTTGTACAACAAAATGATAAATTGCTTTTCAAATTCTAATATAAATGTTTTTATTTTTAAAAATGACTGGCACATTGAGAGAAAAACAAGAAGCACAGTGTGGTCAGCATATAGTCTATGTATGTGAGGTGGCAGTGGAAATAGTATGATACATAAAGCCAGAAAAATCATTTGGGGTTATATTAGCAAGGGTCTTTCATGTCACACGAAGAAATTTTAATGCATCAGTGATAATGCAAAATTACTTAACCAAGATAAGAAATATAAAAAGAAGAACAGTTTATGGGAAAAGACCATAATGATCAATAGATTTAAACAAAATACACATGCATTATGTAACTGTAATTATAGACCTGTGGCTAAGTCAGTTTATCTGCAATAATGCTATATAACAAACTCTCTCAAACTCAATGACTTAAAATAAAAAATCTTTTATTTTTGCAGAGGATATGGGAAGAGAGAATTGGGATTGACTGCTGCCAGGTACAAGATATTTTGGGGGAGAGATGGACATGTTCTGGAATTAGATAGCTGTGATGGTTTCACAAGATTGTGAATATACTAAAAACCACTAAGGTGTACACTTCAGCATGGTAGGTAGTGAAATTATGTGAATTTTGTCTCAGTTAGAAAAAAACCAAATTAATCATTAAATATGTTGGATAAATTTTAATATATACAAAAGACAAACTTTCTCTGAAAAATAAAAAGAACAAGACCAAAGGTATTACCTAATTGAGTCTACTTAAATTTTGCAAAAACAAAACAAAACAAAAAAACCAAAAACCAAAAGCAAAAAAAGTCAAAGGGAATGGGAAATATGCACAGCAAAGGACATAATCAACACAGTGAAAGGCAACCTACAGAAAGGGAGAAAACATTTGCAAACCATTTATCTGATAAGGATTAATATCCAAAATATATAAAGAACTCCTACACTTCAATAGCAACAAAAACAAATAATCTGATTGAAAACTGAGCTAAATACTTGAATATACTTTCCAAAGAAGATATACAAATGGCATACAGGTATATAAAAAGATGCTCAATATCACCATCATCAGGGAAATGCAGTGGGATAGCATCTCACATATGTTAGGATGTCTATAATAACAATTTTAAAAAGACATTAAGTGGAGCTCCTGGGTGGTTCAGTTGCTAAGCGTCTGCCTTCGGCTCAGGTCATGATCCCAGGGTCCTGGGATCGAGCCCCACATCGGGCTCCCTGCTCTGCGGGAAGTCTGTTCTCCCTCTCCCACTCCCCCTGCTTGTGGTCCTGCTCTCGCTGTGTCTCTCTCTGTCAAATAAATAAATAAAATCTTTAAAAAAAAAAGACATTAAGTTTTGGTGTTGATGTGGAGACATTGGAACACTTTTACACTATTGGTGAGAACGCAAAATGGTGTGGCCACTATGGAAAACAGCGTGAAGGCTCCTCAAAAAATTAAAAATAGACGTGTTGTGTTGACACTGAGGCATGCCTCTGTCTCTGTCTATTATGTCTCCGGGCTTCCTGACTAACAAAAATTGAAACAAAGCCATATGTTATTTTATTTTTTTTAATTTTTAATTTGTTTTACTAAGTCATATTTTAAATGGTAATAAATTCTCTCCAATTTTTGTGATACTTTATTTTGTCTTTATATTATGAATTTAATATTACATGCTATTCATTTGAATAATATGTGTAACATTAGGCTTTTATAGTATATGAATCATGTATTGGCATGTATCATTGTAGTCCATAGGCACCACAGAAGAAAGAAGTCACCTGGAGGTCTAGTTGAATGACTGAAGTCTGGAATGGTAACATCACATCATCATACTTTAAATGGAAAAAAACTACAACACAGAGAAATACAAAGTTATGAGTTGTGTGGTTGAGGAATTAAGAAAAAATAAACCAGCAATATTCTCATTCAGTCAAAGGTTTAGTGGTAAATGTTGATATTATAGAAGTTATATTTTGGCCTAAAAGTTTCATTGAAAATAACAGAATAGGTTATTTTTCATTCAATAAGCACAGTAACTTTCCACCTATGAAATTATTCTCATATCTGAAGGTCCCGTAAAAGTGTTCCCAGATCCCCCTGCAGGATTCATCCTTTCTTCTGAATCGAGCAATGGTGCTTGAAGCTACATTTTGCCTCGCAGCTTGTATTAAAGTAAATTATTTACAAAATCTGCCTCCAAATTAGATTATAAAATTGTTGAGACAAGAATTTCTAGCTTTACAAATCCTCCGTAGGGTTCAGCATATTTTAAGTTGAGCCATGTGAAATGCTGTGTTTCAACCATTTTTCAATCTTACAAAAATGCAAATTTTATATGGTTCACTAAGAGGAATAATAGGAATTCTGTGTTTCCCAAAATCTGAAAATTACAGATTCTGTTTTTGAAAACTGTATCTAAACCCCCAAATATTTAATCATAATTTTTTTTCTAAATAATGGAAAGCTTCTTCATACTAGTGGCGATATAAAAAATAAACTTACTTAAATTTATTCCTCAAATATTTTTAACTGGAAAGTCACAAAATATTTTTATCTGTTTTTAATGATCTACTAGTTAAAAGAAATAAATTTCTTTGGTTAGCAAATTAATGCAAATTTAAGCTTCTTTTGCTTACATATCTGAGTTTAATTTTGTAATATTAGTATTTGGGGTAATGGATATTTAAATAAATTGATATCTGTCAACATAAGAAAAAACATTAGAGTGTGCTATTAAGAGCACAGTGAACCACAAATTTGTGCATATTTTAAGTTGATAAATTCAGCACTTTCTTCTAGCTTGACTTTCTCCTTCTTAATACATTTTTCATAATTCCCCTTTTACAATATTATATATAAAGAAACTGTTTTTCATAAATAAATTCACCCATCTCATATTAAAATACACAGATTCCAAAAAGCTAGTCAAATTGACAAACTGGAATAATTCAAAATATAAGCAAAAGCAGGAACATTCATTAGAAAATCAATAACTTCACTCACCATTTAAAACAGCTTTTTGTGAAAATTTCTAGGGCTGTGTATCTCAGCAAATCTTTTCTGCAAAGCCAAGCTAGACTAAACAAACAGTTTATAAGGGAAACATTTAGCCTTTGCTTTACAAAAGAACCCTACGTATATTTAAGTTTTACCCATCTGAGTTGCTAAGAAACTGAATTAATTTCCTAAGGGACTCAAGTCCGAGTAGCAAAAAAAGTGAAAGCACATCTAATTGTTGAGTGTAAGGACCTCTAATTGTTGTCTAAAACCTAGCAACAAGGCAGTCACTCCTTTGCTCTTTTTTGAAAGGTTGGAAAATCAACATACTTGGAAGTTCAATACTTAGTAAATAGTGAGAGACGAGAGAGAAAAATTAATTGCACTCCAATGCAGTTTACTAAATAATAAGTCTTGACAATTCACCTTTTGTTATTTGTTTAGTAATCTGTTTTATAAGTTGACATGAGTTTGACACTTGATACAAACATGATTTGAGAAGCTGTTTCCACTCTCTTATTACCTTGGGCTTAAGAATGTTTGAGTTCATTTCCTCAATGTTCATTTATAAGGCAAACAAAGATTATAAGTTCTTCTTCCGCACCCATGATTTAACCTACAGTTTATGGAGAAAACTCTCTGTTTTTACTCATCAAATCCTATACTCAATGGTAATCTATGCCCTGGTGAAATATGAAAAAAGATTTTGTTATAGAAAATTTCAAATGGGGCGCCTGGGTGGCTCAGTTGGTTAAGCGACTGCCTTCGGCTCAGGTCATGACCCCAGGGTCCTGGGATAGAGCCCCACATCAGAGAGCGGGAGCTTGCTTCTCCCTCTCCCACTCCCCAGCTTGTGCTCTCTCTCTCTCTCTCTGTCAAATAAATAAATAAAATCTTTAAAAAAAGAAAAGAAAAAGAAAATTTCAAAATGTACAGAAGTAGACAGAATTGTGTAATGAAACCCCATGTAATCATCAAGCAGCTTTAAAAAAGTTCAATTAATAACTCAAATTATTTCAAATATAGCTCCATTCTGCATCACATCATTTTATCAGTGATTATCTGAAAATGTTTACTCTAAAAGACAATAATGATTTTTATTTTAAAGCATAAGCCCATCACCACTATGATATCAAAAAATATGAACAACAATTCATTGATATTGATAAGGCAAAATTCAAGTTTCCATTTATCTTATAAATAATTTTGTTTTTGCTTTTTTTTTAAATTTGCTTATTTGATTTGGGTTAGTTATATACTCTCATTTGGTTCAAAATTTCCTATGACCTGAGTGTTAACTTCTCTTTCCCTCATGTTTTTCTAGTGGAGTATAAAATTTCCTGACCAAAGACCCCTAATGGCTGGAGTTTCTTGACTATCTTAACCATTATTTCATTTAAAGTGGAAGTTCGCCACTGGGTGGCAGCGCATTACCTATGAGCTTATCCCAGTTTATAACCAGAGCCTCAAAGATAAATTTGCCTGTATTGTTTTCCCCAATGTTCAATTTTATTTTATTTTTTAATTTTTTATTTCATTTTATTTTATTTTATTTTACTGAGGAAAATGACAGTAGAATTGAGCATACTCAATTTTCTTCAATCTTGGAAATAAAATCAAGTATCTTTACGCTATCTAATTTTATTTCTTTCTCTATCTTGCATGGAGATGCATGATTCTTTCTCAAAAGTCTATGTTCAGGTGGCTGTTTATGTTTAGTTTACTAATATTGGTTGTTTGGGATGCCCAAATTCCTGTAATGTGGCCCCAGATTTCAAGAAAATAATAACTGGTTAGAAAAGATACAACCTATAAGAATACATCACAAAACACACTACTAAATGCCAAGTGATCAGTCCTGACAGTTAGTCTCATGAAAAACTAATGAGGGTAGATCTCTGAAGTTTGAGAACATCTTTGAAGATTTCTTAGAGCAACTAAGATCAATTCTGATCCTCGATGACAACAGAATTCATAACAAAAAGTAAAGAAAAGGGGGGGATGCCTGGGTGGCTCAGTCAGGTGAGCATCTGACTATTGATTTTAGCTCAGGTCATGGTCTCAGGGTCATGAGATTGAGCCCCATGTTGGGCAATGCGCTGAGCGTGAAGCCTGCTTAGGATTCTCTCTGTCCCTCTCCCTTTGTCCCTCCCCTTCTTCCCCGCAAAGGAAAAAAAAAAAGAAAGAAAGAAAAAGGAAAAAAAAGAGAGAGAGAGAAAGGGAAGGTGGTTTGGATGTGCAAACTGCATAAAAACTACTGGAGTTATATTTAATGCTTTCATGAATGCCTTTTGAGATTATTCTGATAGGGAAATTGTATCTCATAGTTTAAAGATTTATGTATGTATGTATGTATGTATGTATTTGAGAGAAACCACACATGAGTACCTGTGCAGGAGTGCGGAAGAGAGGGCAGAGGGAGAAGCAGGCTCCCCACTGAGCAGGGAGCCCGATGTGGGGCTCGATCCCAGGACCCTGAGATCATGACCTGAGCCGAATGCAGACACTTAACTGACTGAGCCACCCAGGCGCTCCAATATTATCTCATAGTTAAGTGACTCGAGTTATATGTAGGACCATCCAAAAATCTACTCTGTGGTAGAAAATTTTGAGTTTATAATAAAATGTTACTGCACATGGATATCTGTGGGCTATATAAGAATCTGTTGCCCAGACTCCACATATTTAGGAAGGTAATGTGTTATGGCAAAGAAAAACCTCAACACTCTCACTTTCATGAGTTATGAGCCACAAAATTGTATCACTTTTATAATATTTTGCAGTAAAATATATCGTCTTCTGTTAATACAATGTTCTAAGCTTCTTGTAAACTATAAGAATATGTTCCGTTTCCATATATGATTTCTCTGAGGAAATGTCCGTCATACAGTAAATGGTCCCATGCTAAGAAAAATGTACCCTTGTAAATATCTTCCAAGTTGATATCTGGAACTTTATTACAAAAGTAGTGCATGAGGAAAAAGAATCTAGATTTTATGAAGTTTTGAAGAAGTTACCTGCATAACATATGTTTATACGAATGAATTAACTGAAAATTAACCCGGTAATAATCTTGTCATATAACTAGTAATTGCAGTTTGAAATATACCATAAATTAATAAGGAAGTAAAAGGGGTTTTAAATTATGCTCAGAATAAGAAAATAAGAATGAGGGAATTTCTTTCCTTGGGCAGGGAAAATAGTATTAAATGACGGCATCATGCAGCTAAACAGTTTAGCTTTTCCTTCTTTATCGAAGGGAACAATTTCCACACTGAAAATAACAAACATGAGTAAGAGACAATTTCAGCTTGAGAGACATCAGAATATAATAAAATGTTCGCATGAATTCAGGGCCCTAAGACCCTTGGCAGTACTTTTAAGAACAATGGGAAAACGGGCCGTAGGAAGTCGGGTCGGATCTTCTGGGAGCTTGAGAGGGCAAGGTTGTGTAAGAGTGGATCCTGGAGATTAGACATGCCTGAGTTTACCCTCGACTCAGTTGTGCGAGGCAGGCCTCTTTGTGCTCACCCCCTGACATGTCACACGGTGTGGGTTAGGGAATGGATTTTATTAGGGGTAACCGATGTACAAGCAAAGATCAGGAAAAAAAAGAAGACTGGAGTTTTCCGATCCCCCTAATACCCTCTAGATAGACGATGAGGGCCAGGGCCTGCTCGTGGACACAGGGTGAGTGAACATTCTGGGCGTTAGGAACTCCTCCTGCCGCTGCTCTTCTCTTTTTACAAAGCCTTGTCTGGAAGCCACTTCCTCAGTGGGGGTGGGGCCAGAGCAAACTGACCAACAAGTTAACTGGGCACCCGCCTTCCCGAAGTTGGATGCCGGCTACTGGTAGACGTGTCTGGAAAGCCAGCCGCTCAGTATCTGACGGCTTTGCTGACCTGTGTAAAGTTGCATTCCTATTTTTCAAGGGAAAATGCTACGAATCCAGTGGGAAGCGAAGATAGGAAACAACCCCTCCTGGTAGGGGGAGGGAGGTGCCCCCTGTACTAATTGTCTCCTTGCGCAGGCAGATCGCGGTGGATTCTCAGGGCCATTAAGACTGTCGTGCTTGGGCGCCTGGGTGGCTCAGTTGGTTAAGCGACTGCCTTTGGCTCAGATCATGATCCTGGAGTCCCCGGATCGAGTCCCATATTGGGCTTCCTGCTCAACAGGGAGTCTGCTTCTCCCTCTGACCCTCCCCCCTCTCATGAGCTCTCTCTCTCTCAAATAAATAAAATCTTAAATAAAAAAAAAAGACTCGTGCTTGATGCACCACAGAACCCGAATACATCTTAGAATAGGTTTTCTAACAGATGATTAGAGATTGCTTTCGGGAAGTGGTGCTTTCTGATCATGACCGGAAATGGAGATACATTCGTGGGAAGTTTATCTACAAATCAGGGCCCTATATGAGTAAAGTGTCTCTAGTTATACGTGATGCTTTCACACTGTGCCTACACTGGCGGGTCTGCTCTAAGCCTGAGAAAGCCTGCTTTGGTGTTAATGATGTTCAAAGCTTATCTGTTAATTTGTGGTTTGGTTTGTTCATTTGTTTTCCCTCTCTTCCAAAGGGCCTCTCAAATTTACTATGGTTAGAAACTTTCTCCTTCAGTCATCTATGTTGAAGTCACACCCATAAAAACATGCTCCCTTGATGGAGGGGGACTGAGGTTTCAAAGAAGGGCTTGTTTCCTATTTACTCACCAGGCAAAGCATCTACAATGCACAACAGTGTCCCACAGCTGAAACGAGGACCCAGGCAAGATGGCAAGCATTGCCTTCTCCTCTGTCTTTCTGTCATACCCCTTAGGCTCCTGGTGCCTTCCTTCACTCCCATCTTCAGGTGCTATTGTCCTTTTGCTGTTCCTCCCTCTGGTGGTTACTAATTCTTGTTCTACCACCTCAGTTAGTCTATTGCTTTTTATAGAAGTCAAAATTACTTGCTTACTTTTATGCCAAATCAAAATACTAACCTTTTTTGTTGAAAGTAGAACTACCCTACGACCCAGCAATTGCACTACTGGGTATTTACCCCAAAGATACAAATGTAGTGATCCGAAGGGGCCCATGCACCCCAATGTTTATAGCAGCAATGTCCACAATAGCCAAACTATGGAAAGAGACAAGATGTCCATCAACAGATGAATGGATAAAGAAGATGTGGTATACCCACACACACACACACACACAATGGAATATTATGCAGGCATCAAAAAATGAAATCTTGCCATTTGCAATGATGTGGATGGAACTAGAAGGTATTATGCTAAGTGAAATAAGTCAATCAGAGAAAGACAAGTATCATATGATCTCACGGATAAGAGGAATTTAAGAAACAAGACAAAGGATCATAGGGGAAGGGAGGGAAAAATGAAACAAGATGAAACCAGAGAGGGAGACAAACTGTAAAAGACTCTTAATCTCAGGAAACAAACTGAGGGTTGCTAGAGTGGTGGGGGGTGGGAAAAATGGGGTGGCTGGGTGATGGACATTGGGGAGGGTATGTGCTATGGTGAGCACTGTGAATTGTGTAAGACTGATGAATCACAGACCTGTACCTCTGAAACAAATAATACATTATATTTAAAATACATTTTATATATATATATAATTAAATACATTATATTTAAAAAAAGAAGAAGATAGTAGGAAGGGAAAAATGAAGGGGGTGGAAATCGGAGGGGGAGATGAACCATGAGACACTATGGACTCTGAGAAACAAACTGAGGGTTTTAAAGGGGAGGGGGTTGGAGGGATGAGTTAGCCCAGTGATGGGTATTAAGGAGGGCATGTACTGCATGGAGCACTGGGTGTTATATGCAAACAATGAATAATGGAACAGTACATCAAAAACTAATGATGTAATGTATGGTGACTAAGATAATAAAATAGAATTAATAAAAAAAAAAGACTAAAAAAATACTAACCTTTTTTGTCATTCTAAACTAAAAGCATACTTTACCTCTTTTCTCAAATTACCAATATAGAATTTTAGTTCTATTTGTCCAATTTCAAAAGAGTAGAAAAATTTATTTAAGAAATAATCTGCACGCCTTCCATATAGTGGCAATTAAAATATTTCCTTGACTTATCAAATATTTGGGCCAGGTCTTTGTTGTGTGCTAGACACTGTCCTAGGTGTTTTACACCTGTTAATACACTCAATCTCACAGCAACCTTTGGGAATAGGTACTTCTATTATTTCATTTGACAGATGAGGATGCTGAAGGAATGGGACTTGCTCAAGGTTATACAACTAATAAGCAGCTGGCCCAGGATGAAAACCCATCCAGTTTGGCCTCAGAGACGAGGTTCTTAGCCTTTACAATACACTCTCAATCAGTGGTTCCCAAAGTGTGGTCCCTGACCACCAGCATGAATACCTTTAGAAATGCTCATTCTCAGACCCTACCTGCGTAGAAACTCTGGAGGTGGGGGGTGCAGCAGTCTGTTTTAATGAGCCCTTTAGGTAATTCTGATGTCAATTTAAATTTGAGAACCTCTGCTTTAGAGAATAGTGAGGGAATTACTAGTATACATTCTAAAATTTCTTTCATATGGTAGCACAGTCTTGCTTTTTTAAAAAAGATTTTATTTATTTATTTGAGAGAGAGAGAGAGAGCATGAGCCGGGGCAGGGGGCAGAGGGAAAAGTAGACTCCCCACTGAGCAGGGAGCCTGATGCGGGGCTCAATCCCAGGACTCTGGGATCATGACAAAGGCAGACACTTAACCGACTGGGACATCCAGGCACCCCAAGGAATGCCTTGCTTCTTTAAAAATGTGACTTAATGACTAAAATTATTATAGAAGCTTTAACACATTACAGTACATATGGTACAACACTCGAGGATACTGGTAGAGCTGCCCAAATTTCTTAGAAAATTTAGTATATATTTGAAAAGCAAAAACAAAACTTATTAATAATTTAAAGATGGTTTAGAGAAAAAAATTGCCATCTTATTTTATTCCATGAAACTAGGGATTGAAAAAACCATAGTAGACCACAATGGGGGAGTACAATTTTTAAAAAGGGATATAAGCACAGGCTTAGCAACTTTTTAAATTAATTAGTAAAACATATCGCAACAACTAAGGGTCTCTGAAAATGCAAACACGTTTGAAAGTTCAGAATCATTACATAGAAAACTGGGTCAAAAAAGGCCCATCCTTTCTAATTCCCATCAATTTCCATGGAGTACCATTTCCACTGCCCTATCACCTCTATAAAACTATACACCCCTAAAGAAATTAGAGAACAATATTTGGCATACACTGAAAGAGCATTTATTGATATAACTTACGTACTTTGAGCATAAATGCTTTGTACTCAGTGATACTATAAAGCAACTGTTGTTATAATTTCTGAGTTAGAAATTAACATATTTTCTTACATTCATCTATTACATATAACATTGCCTCATAACACAGTGTTATAAGAAGAATTCCATTAACAGGGCACCTGGGTGGCACTGTCTGTTGGTTAAGCAACCGACTCTTGGTTTCGGCTCAAGTCATGATCTCAGAGCTGAGAGATCGAGCCCCGGGTTGGGCTCTGTGCTCAACAGGGAGTCTGCTTGAGATCCTCTTTCTCCCTCTCCCTCTGTCCCTCCCCCTGAGCTCACTCTCTCTCAAATAAATAAATAAATCTTAAAAAAAAAAAAAAAGAATTCCATTAATGACTCACTCCCCTCAACTTGAAGCATGAAATCTGGGTGTTACTTTCCACGCGTTCAAGGAGCCTCTTTACCGAGGAATCTGTGTCACACAGCAGAACCCTGACAAAAATTGCAAATTTAGTTTAAAATACCTCTATTTCCCATCATCTCCTGTATGTCATACTGAGATTCATCCCATTCAAGTCAAACACGCAGAGAACTACTTTTCCAGAGTGCACGCCCTTATTGAAATTGACCTACCCTTTACTCCATGGAATCAGGGGCCAAGTAACTGATACGAAGTTAATCCATGCTATTATCAGAGTATCTCCTTCTGAAAACAGTATATCATATCATATTTGGTGTCATTAGTGGTGTCAATGGCCTATTCATAACCCCAATCAGAGAATATGTATTACCTCTTTTAATCCTGAAATTACTTACATGAAAGCTATCGACAATTTTCCTATTTATCCCTTCAGTAAAATTCAGGAAGCTTGTCTTATAAAATGGAAGGAATTCCTATACAACAAGATTTTGCAATTCTTATTTTAAAAGTTTGGATAAATATGTGTGTGTGTATGGGAGGAAGACTTTAATTTTCAAAAGATTTCCTATTTAAAAAAAAAAAAGTTTTCCTATTTAAATTGTGTCACAGAAGAAGTACAGGATTTTCAGGGTTAACTTGAAAAAGACTTATTTCTAGTAACTTAACTCCAAAGGTTAAAACAAAACTCTTTATTGGTTAATTAAATATAAATTGAGATTAAATTAAATATAAGTTGAGATGAGTAAAAAAGAGCTGTATCTATGGAGGGAGAAGCCAGAAGAAAGAGAACAAATACAGATGTCCTGAAACTCATTTCCAGGTTTGGAATAGCTGTGATGTGCCCCAAAATTACAAACATACAAACATGTGGACCTCTCAGTGTGCCCACATAATTGACTCTCAGTTTTTACTTATTTACTGATTAGTATACATTTAGTCTTGTATAGTGAATGAACTCATCCACGTATATTACAAGTCTTCTTTGACATAAAATTATCTAGAATACAAAGGGAAGATAAATCAAACTCCTATTTGTGGATTTTAAGCTCCCAGTGACTTGAAAAGTCTTCATGGAAACTTTGGGTATCCCTTGCCTTATCTGAGTCCTGAAAAATGAGGCATTACAGAAGCATACGATTCATGATAATCCTGGTACCTGATACTCCAAGATGCTTTCAGAGGAACTTCCCTGCTCACAGCCCAACTGAAGGGACAGGGAGCCCTAGGCCGACCAGTGGCTTTACCTTCCAGATTGAATCTGATTGGTTCAGATTTGGACCCCTGATTCAAGGATAACCAGTACTTAGACATACCAGAGATCCTCATGATGGCCTGACAACAATGACAGATATGTAATCAGATGACAGGTGTGTAATCAGTTACATCCTAGAAAAATTTGAATTGAGAGATAAGTCAAGTGACACACACCAATATACATCAAAGTATAAGATAGAAGGAAATCTGGGGTGCCTGGGTGGCTCAGTCAGTTAAGCGTCCCTTTGACTCAGTTCATGATCCCTGGGTCCTGGGATTGAGCCCCATACTGGGCTTCCTGATCAGTGGGGAGCCTGCTTCTCCCTCTCCCTCTGCTGTCCTCCCCCTGCTTGTGCTCTCTCTCTCTCAAATAAATCAATAAAATTAAAAAAAAAAGATAGAAGGAAATCATGAGGTAGAGTCAAGGCCCAGAATGGTAGAGTTAGCTGTATTTATGATGAAATAGGAGTTATGTATATAAGGAGTTATGTATATAAGAAGAAAAATACCTGTTGAGAATATATATTATTATTTTATTTATATATATATATTTTATTTATATATATTATTAATAATAATAATATATATTTTAATATATTTATATATATAAATATATATATATACACCATGGAGGAGAATTATTGCCTATAGTGGGAGAAGGAAAAGTAGGTGTGTAGAGAGAGGTTGACTCATAATATTGGATGAGCACTAGACAAGGTTCCACAAATTATGACTGTTGAGTTCTATCTATAGAGTTTCCTTTTGCTCAGCCAGCCACAGCTTTTATTTTTGGATTTCCATGACAGTGTTTCTTCTTTATCATTCATATGCACTTCACATGTCTCTTCTTACATTAGGTGACCAAAATATGAATCAGTTCCTTTCAACCAAAAGAGTCTAAATAAAAGGTTGAGCAATAACTTGAATGCTTTATAATGGAAAAAAAATGTTATTTAAAGGCCTTAAAAATGGGGGCGCCTGGGTGGCTCAGTCATTAAGCGTCTGCCTTTGGCTCAGGTCATGATCTCAGGGTCCTGGGATCTAGCCCGCATTGGGCTCCCTGCTCAGCGGGGAGCCTGCTTCTCCCTCTCCCACTCCCCCTGCTTGTGTTCCCTCTCTCGCTGTGTCTCTCTCTGTCAAATAAATAAAATCTTTAAAAAATAATAATAATAAAATAAAGGCCTTAAAAAATTTCTCCCAACAAAGACTTTATATTGACATGAATATATTTTTTAAGGGTCCAGGTAGTAGCATTAATATTCTGTAATGTGGTGGGCCACAAACCTTGGTCTGTAAACAAGTTACATCAGAGTTACCTGGGCATGTCTATAATATAGACTTGGGGGCTCCATCCCCAGAGACAATTTTCAGCAAGTCTAGGATAAGCCTGGAAATCCACAATTTAAAAATATTCCCCAGGAAATTCTGATGCACAATTACGTTTAGAAAAAAATGAGGACCTTAGGTTTAGAAAGCAAGATTCAGGTCTAGATACGTAACTGATTTTTTTTTCTCTCCAAGTTTAGATTTCCCAATATTTAGTACAGACAATAATATTCTCTACCAGGGTTGTGAAGATTAGTGAGATAATATACACAAAAAGTAAAGCAATTCTGGAATAGAAAATTAATTACCTGATTATTGGAATTTCTCTTAAAGACATTAGAGCCTCTCCATACAGACTTGATGAAATCTTAGAATTCCTGCCATGCCACAGCCCCATTCCAAGGAATCCCCAGTCCATGGCATCATTACAAAAGTTTCCCATGCCAACAGGCTCATTCCAAGGATTTCCATGCCCACAGACCTATGTCAAGGAATTCTCATGCCAAAATTTTTCAAGGTATTAGTACCAATTCGGTTACTCTTGTATGAATAGTAATAATAACAAAAGATTCTCCTCATTCTTTAATCGTAGACTTTTATTTTTTGTTTGTTTTGTTTGAGTGATCTCTGTTTCTTTCTTCAATAATATAAACATTATTTTCAACTGTATAGTTCTCTTTGTTAATGGAGATACAGGTTAATTATAGAAGAATGGTTAAAAACAAAATTACATCCATAAAATTAAACATGAAGCTGTTACAAATGCAAAATTTTGTACATGTAATTTAAATAAAAATATTGCATAAAGTATATAAACAGCATGACCCCATAATGTAATAAATTATACCACATACATATATACTTGTATATGCATATATGTGTATACGGATTTCAAATGCTGGAAAAATGTTTATGAAAATTTTACCTCGGATTCTATGGGGTTCACTTCTTATATTTCTGTATTTTCCCAATTTTCTACATTATGTATTATTTTACAAGTTAAAAAACAATTATTAAAATTATTTTTAAATTAAAAAAAAATAAATGAATCCAGTAGAGGATACAAGTGGCCCAATGGTATCAGACCTCAACATGGAAGTATCTGTCATGACTACCTATGTAAGTCAGGCACTGGCACTAGTGAGACTTTCAGCTTGGCTTTGGAAACAAGGGCTCCTGGGGCTTCCCCAGGTTGATGCCAAAACTTATAGGTCATTCTATAATCTAAGGGGTAGGCTCCAGTTACACAATTGGTCAGAACTCAGGCTGTAAATATAGTGAGTACCAGTTTTTCCCAGTAGTGAGTTTAATTTTGCCTGACCCATAGTAAGTGAGAGCTGCATAGCAATTTCCCAGTAGAGACATATTAAATTGTAAATTGGAGGACCTATGTTTAAATCACTTCAGACTATTAGTAAACCAAATATGAGATAAATAAAAAAATAAATAATTTGACCAAGCAATAGAATAATGCAGAGATTTGTGAAATATTTTTCAGTTGACATTTTAAGGACACCATAAAGAAAGGTCATAGGGTATCATACATTATAGGGTGAACATTGTTTCTCATCACAAATTTCAGGATCTAAAGTTGCTATAAACACTAATGGCAAGAAAACCAAGTAAGAGGGTACTGGCTTTAGAGACGGAAGAGCCACATTAGAGTTCCAATTACACCACTGAGTGTAGCTGACGGACTTTAAGAATGTGTAATGACCTCTCCCAACCTTATTTTTGCAAGCGGAAATTGAGATAATACCATTGTCTACTTTATAAAGTGCTCTGAGGATGAAGTAAACAATTGCGTGTAAAAAAAAATCACACAGAGGTACACACACACACACACACACCTAGGTTTGTCTGTTTTTTTCCGTCCTTGCAACTTCCAATTCACCTAATGACAATTTACTTATAATTACAGTAACTACACACTTGTTTGTTTGTTTGTTTAGGAGCCAATGAGGATTTCACAGATTCAAACAGATACCTGAGACGTAAGATATTACAAAAACTATTTTTCTTTCCTAAAGCAAGACTTTAAGATCCTTAAAGAGCAGAATTCACTTAAATCTATCAACATGTTTCAAAACTTTTACCTTCGATCTTCAAGTCATTTGCTGCTGCCATACCCCTGACAACATTTCCAGTTGGAAGGAATCGACACACCGGTTAAGGGGTTAAGACACCAGCTGAACATTTTCGCTGGGACTTCGATGTCAACGACCTCACTCGTATTGTCTCTGGGCATGAGTTTAACACTTCAAGGAGTTGAAAAAGATTTATTTGTCTTGTAAAAATGGAGACCCTGGATTGTGTGTGTGTATACACACACACATGCTACTCTATTTGCCTCTTATCATTTACCAGCCTGAACTAGTAACTGACATCAAAAGCAGAGTAAGACTTTAATCTGTATATCTGAATACATTGCCTGGACATACATACACTTCACCATATAATTTGTATTCTAACAATAATTACACTAATGATGCTCTTTGAAAAAATAGTTATGTTTACTCAAATAGCCAAATTTATTATATTGTTCCAAGTCTTACCCTAAATCAATCTGATTTTGCTCATTTAAACCAGAAGATTCTCGATGATCTGAGAAGACAGATAACATAATTTTTTTCCTGATTTATAACACAATTGGCATTCCACTGCAAGTACTAATTATTTAAATGTGTTACTACCATAATATTTTTAAGTATACTATCCCTGGAAAAAGAAATATCCTATCCATCCAACATCAAAATTAGTGCTTCGCATGTCCTGGGTGTAGGAGATAAGAAGGAAAATGCCAGAAAGAGAGCACACAAAATACATAGGTAACCAGAAACAAAACATAAGTCCATTGAATCCTTGTCAAAGAAATAAACAATGTTTTGCATTGTTTCTCCTCTTCATTGATTCTTTTTGAGGCAGAGAAATCTCCTGAAAGGCTGCTGGAATTTAGAATTACTCAAGATGATTATAATTGAATGGCCAGAGGGAAATGCTGCCATTATGTCCTTGAGTACAAAGAAGCAATGACTTCCATAAGGAACACTGAATGTCATATTTGCCATGAAGGCAGCAAAATAAGAAATAAAGAAGCAGAAGAATGTTATCACTGTTTTTAATGCATTTATATGGGCTTCTGTGCTGGCATTTCTAACACCATGAGATCCATTTTGCATCTGATGAGTGTGCTTGTAGAGAGAAATGAATAACATAAGAGTGCACATCACAAATACGGCTAGAGGAAATAGTAATGCCAAGTTGACAAGAAGCACTTCATTAATTTGCCTTATCTTGGGTTCAGTCCTCTTCAGCGTGGCATTCTTGAGGACATCATCACTGTCCATATTTTTAGGGTAATCTGCCTCAATACACAGAGCTGCAGTGCTCATGGAGGCCAGAAAGCTTCCCAGAAGCAGCCAAGGCATTAACTTTGAGATCCTGACTTTCAGCCAAAGAAAATAGGGCTGAGTGAAGCCTGATATCTTGAGGCAGTAAAATGCAGAAAGGCTGGTGGCAAACCAGAGACTGACAGAGTTTAAAAACATCCAAAAGAACAACATTGCTGCACCATAAACTTTTACCCTATAAAAGAATGGAAAGAACACAGAGAAAAAACTTTGTACCATTAACACCATCAGCAGACCAAATCTCGACATACCTATACATATGAAAAGGAGTTGCACTGTTGTTAGCTTTCTGCTTTTGATCAATTCTTTACAGTTGATGATGATAAGAAATCCATTTACTGTAATCCCTGTGATAAATTCTGCTGACATGATGATAACATGAGGAATAGCTGACAAAGAGGAGGCCATGTTTCCTACCATGAATCCTAGCTTTTTCTTATGGATGGTGTTAAATACCTCCTTCAGATGATCTTGCAGATAGGAACATACAGCCCTGGGAAAGCTGATCTTCTTCCAACTCCTGGATCATAAGTAGAATCTTGCAGTAGACTTTTACCTAAGGAAGAAAATCAGAGGGACAACTTTTTAAATCTGGTGCTCTTCAAAAGAAACTGTGGGGATGCAAATCCAAAGATTTGAATGATCATGAGGTCTTCCAATTACATCCTAGGGAAAATTGCCATATTGGCATTAATTAGTTCTCACTCTTACTCAACTTTGCCAAAAAATATGATTATAAATATGTTTTATTTAGATTACTACTATTTCCTTTTTGTCTTTTGTTTTTTCCTAATGACAAATGATACATCCTCAGGACAGACAACTGTTTTTTATTATTGCCACAAATATCCAACTTCAGATGTGACTCTTTCCTCAGTACATTTTTTTTCCCTTAATAATAATTCCAAAACACTTTAAAAAATTTCCTCCTCCCCGCTCCCAACTCCTCCAACCCAACAAAGGTAATTTCTTCTCCAGACTTGAAAATCATTTCCTGGGATGAAGAATCCTTCATTCCTCTAAATGATCTCTCATATTTTTAAAGTTTTCTTTGTAGAATTATGACCTGAATTTCAGCAAACTACAGTGATAGAAGTAGTGCTTAACTAACATAACTAATTCTCATGTTGTCATCATCTAATGCTCATGCTGAAGAGCATCATTTCAAAAGGTTATTGCATCTTTTATTACAAAGAGGTGTTCACAAAACCTTACTGAACTTTAGGCACATCACACGTTAAATGTGAATAAATTATTATTACTTCATAAATAAAATATGGTGCTCAAACTGCTTAGCTCGGTGGCTAGGTCATACTAAACACTCAACAAATGTTACCTACTACTAATACTATAAAATATCTGTTTTCATACTGTGTTAATCCCAGCAAGAAAATAATGATTCTATTAAGAAATATTTTCAATAAGACAGTTGAAATAGTTTTAATAAGAAATAAGACTTATCTATACACTGCCTACAAAAGACATACGTTAGGTGGAAGGACATACACAGACTGAAAGGAAAAGGATAGAAAAAGATATTTCATGCAAATGGAGCCAAGACAAAGCTGGACTGGCTGTACTTAAGTGACAACATAGACTTAAAAACAAAGACTGCAATAAGGTATAAAGAAAGGCTTTACATAATGGTAAAGACTGAAACCAACAATAGGATATAACATTTATAAATATTTATGCACCCAACATAGGGGCACTTAATATATAAAGCAAATGCCAGCAAACATAAAGGGACAAATAGGAATACATTAATAGTAAAGGACTTTAATACCCCATTTACATCAGTTGGATAGATCATCCAGACAGAAAATCTATCAGAAAACGTTGGCCTTAAATGATATGTTAGGCCAGATGGACTTAACAGATATTTACAGAACATTCCATCCAAAAGCAACAGAATATAGATTTTTCTCAGTGTACATGGAATATTTTCCATGATAGATCATATGTTAGGTGATAAAACATTTCTTAATAAATTTAAGAGGATTGAAATCATTAAAAAATTTACAAATATGTGGAGATTAAACAACATGCTATTGAACAATCACTGGGTGAAAGAAGAAATCAAAAGGGAAATTTAAAAAAATGCCTTGAAACAAAAATGGAAAAGTATACCAAAATTTTTGGGAGGCAGCAAAAACAGTTCTAAGGGAATTCATAGTGATAAGTGTCTACTTCAAGAAACAAGAAAATTCCCAAATAAACATTCTAACTTTACAACTCAAGAAGCTATAAAAGAATAAATAAAAACCAAAGCTAGTAGGAGGAAGGAAATAAAAAGATTAGAGAAGAAATCAATAAAATAGAAATTAGAAAGACCATAGAAATGATCAATGTAACCAAGAAATAGTTCTTTGAAAAGATAAGCAAAATTAACAAACTTTAGCTAGACTGACTCAAATAAATAAAATCAGAAAGAGATGTTACATTAATATGACAGAAATGCAAAAGATCATAAGAGACTACTATGAACAATTATATGCCAACAAATCAGACAACCTAGAGAATGAATAAATTCCTAAAAACATACACTCTACCGACACTGAATCATGATGACATAGAAAATTGGAACAGACTGATAACTAGCAAGGAAATTGAATAGTAATCAAAAACCCCCCAACAAACAAAAGTCCAGGATGAGATGGCTTTATCTGTGAATTCCACCAAACATTCAAACAATAATTAATACCAATCCTCAAACTCTTTCAAAAACTAAAAGAGAGGGAATACTTCCAAATTCGTTTTATGAGTCTAGACTGACACCAAAACCAAACAAAGACACCACAAGAAAAGAAAATTACAGGTCAGTATCTCTGTATATAATTTGAAATCAGAGTCGGTTAAGTGTGTGACTCCTGATATCAGCTCAGGTCTTGATCTCAGTTCAAGCCCCAATATGTGCTTAAGGCATTACATTCTCTGACTTCAAATTATATTACAAAACCACAGTAATAAAAACAGTATGGTATTGGCCTAAAAACAGACATATAGATCAAAAGAACAGAATAGAGAGCCCAAAATTAAACACATATGGTCAATTAATTTGCAACAAAGGAGTCAAGAATATACAATGTGGAAAGGACAGCCTCTTCAATAAATGGTGTTGGACAGATTGGTCAACCACATGCAAAAGAATACAAGTGGACCACTTTCTTATACCATACACAAAAATAAACGCAAAATGAATTCAAGACTTGAATGTAAGACCTGAAGCCATAAAACTCCTAGAAGAAAACATAAGCAGTTAGCTCCTTTACATGAATCTTGACAATGATTTTTTGAACCTGACACCAAAAGCAAAGGCAACAAAGACAAAAATAAACAAGTGGGACTACATTAAACTAAAAAGCTTCTGCACAGCAAATAAAACCATTAACAAAATAGAAAGGGAACCTACTGAATGGGAGAAAATAATTGCAAATCATATATCTGATAAGGGGCTGATATCTAAAATGTATAAAGAACTCATACAACCCAACAGCAAAAACAACCACAAAAATCCCCAAAAAACAAACAAAAAAACCAATTTGATTTAAAAATGGTCAGGGGAGCCCCTGGGTGGTGCGGTCAATTAAGCATCTGACTCTTGGTTTCAACTCGGGTCATGATCTCAGGGTTGTGAGATTGAGCCCCATGCTGGGCTCTGCACTGAGTGTGGAGTCCGCTAAGGTTTCTCTCTCCCTCTCCCTCTGCCACTACCTACACTCACATGTTCTCTCTCACTCTAAAATAAATAAATATTTAAATAAATAAATAAATAAATAAATGGCAGAAGAGGAGTGCCTGGGTGGCTCAATCAGTTAAGTGTCTGACTCCTGATACAGCTCAGGTCTTGATCTCAGTTCAAGCCCCCATTTGGGCTCCACACTGGATGTGGAGCCTATTTTAAAACAAAATGGGCAGAAGATCTGAATAGACATTTTTTAAATAAGACATATAGATGGACAACAGGTACATGAAAAGATGTTCAACATCATTAATTATCAGGAGAATGCAAATGAAAGCCACAATGAGATACTGTTAGGATGGCTATTATCTAAATGACAAGAAAAACATGTGCTGACAAAGATATGAAGCAAAGGGAATCTTTGCACACTGCTGGTAGAAATGTAAATTGGTACAACCACTATGGAAAACAGTATGGCAGTTCCTCAAAAAATTAAAAATAGAACTACCATATGATCCAGCAATTCCACTTCTGGGTATTTATTTATCTGAAGAAAACAAAAACACTAACTCAAAAAGATATATGTACCCCCATATTCACTGAAGTATTATTTATAAAAGCCAAGATATGGAAACAACCTAAGTGTTCATCAATGAATGAATGGATAAAGAAATTGTGATACACACACACACACACACACACAGAGGAATATTATTCAGCAATAAAAAGAATGAAAGAATGAAATCTTGTCATTTGCAACAACATGAATGGACCTTGAGGTCATTATACTAAGTGAAATAAGTCAGACAGGAAAAGACAAATACTGTATGATCTCTCTTATATGTAGAATAAAAACAAAAAACCCCAAAACAAAACAAACCAAGCTCATAGATACAGAGAACAAATCGGTGGTTGAAAGAGACAAGGGGTAGTGAGTGGGAGAAATGGGTGAATTATTTTTTTTAGTTTAAATAAGTTGAATAAAAGATAGTAAGAGTATTGAAAAGAAAAAAAGAAAAAAGCAAAGAACTGGATTTGCCACCTGTTGTCCACACGCTTTGATGTTTTTTAAAGCCTCCCAAGGTCACTGGTACAAGGTACATCCACTAGCCCATGAAGGTAAATGTCAGCTCTACCTCCGGAACATTCCCTTGAGGGCTTCATCACCTTCTCCACCCATCTTCTACATTTCATAGCTATTCAAAATGCAGCAAGATTTGCCCCATCTCTATCTCTTCTAAAATGCTAGTTCTGTGACTCGTACATCAATTTTGCCTTTGATTTCTGGACTCACCATCGCCCTTGTCTATAAACCTTGATTTTCCCCGGGGAAAGATATTTGCCTGCCCCATGGCCTCCAGGAGTCTATTCCCAATTTTAGGTACAGGTGAAGAAGTTTCATCTCTATTCTAAACTATAGACCAGTGTCATGATTAGGATGAGAGAAAGAAAATGGGGTTTGTATAGTTTACAGATTTGTGTCCTAAATTACCTCTCTGAGACTGGATCATATGTATTGAATGATTACTTTTAAAAGGATCTGATAACTGAGTTTTCAAATACTATAGACCTCTACAGAATCTGATTCTTAGTTAAACTAGAAATTACTTCAATTATAGTCTTCTATTTTCCACAAATTGTGTTTTAATTAATATTTTTTTATAATTGTGTTTCACTGAATGAGGTTGTTGAATTAAATATGCCTGAGAAAATGATGTCCAATTTAGCATGTACATAACCAGCCAATTGACATTTACATGACAAACTATTAATTGTGTAATGTTAGACTAAAAATCTTGAAATGTATACTGCCTATTGGGGAAATTTTTTAAAAAAGATTTTATTTATTTGAGAGAGAGAGAGCAAAGAGAGAGAGAGAGCAGGAGCAGAGGGGAGGGTCAGAGGGAGAGGGAGAAGCAGAGTTCCTGCCGAGCAGGGAGCCTGACTTGGGGCTTGATACTAGGGGCTTGAGATCATGACCTGACCCAAAGGCAGATGCTTAACAGATGAGCCACCCAGGTGCCCCTGGGAAATTATTTTTTATTATGATAAACGTTCATTGCTTTTTGCCCATTCTATTACAAGGCATTATGGAAAAGACATATGCATATACCCGAAATATATCCTATTCTAGTGCAGAAATAGGGAACTTTTTTGTATTTCAAGTATCTTCACCATGGTAATCAGCATCCGGGGAGATAGCAATCACATTATTTTCTTTATTTTCCATTATTTCTTTTCTATGGTCCTTCCAATTTTCTGTGGTAAACTAGAGTAATAAAATATGGAGCAAAAATAATTAAATTGGTTGTAATCAAGATTAATTTCTTGTAATAAAGATTAATTATAATTTTAACTATATTTATAAAAACTACTTCATTATTAAAACTGCATATTTATAACAGCAACTTCAGAATGCATAAATGCTATGGATACATAAAACCTTAATAAAATATGAAATCACACAAAACATTTTATAAACAGTTATTTTGAATCTCATTTCTTAGACAAATACATAAGTTATAAGTTGGATTCTATTCCTGCTGAGTGTCCAAGGGCTTTCACATTTTTGCTGAGTTAGTTTCAAACGACCTTGCATTTGTCACATCCATAGAGGTGCAGCTGGTAGCAGAGTCTGTGGGTTACATGATTCTGCTATGAGATTTGAATTTACCCAGCGCTTATTTCATTCTGAAATCCTGGAAACTAACTCTAATTTGCGTCTCTAAATACATCACTTAATTGAAGAGAAAGCTTGAATTTCCCAAGAACAATTCTAAAAGCATAATTGACATTCAGCCACAATTTACCTGGTTAGTATTTGCATTTGTGATTTTCCTGTCATATATAGACTGTTTTGCATTCGCCCTTATTGAATCCATTTTGGAAGAAAGTTTTAGTGAAGAGCTCTTTCTCAGATCTTGGGAAAGTTAATGGTGAGTGAGATAGTCTTGAAGTTAATAATTCATAGGATTGTTTAGAGGTCTGTGAAAAGCAGTGGCCAAATGGAGAGAGATGTTTTTTTTTAAGATTTTATTTATTTATTTGACAGAGAGAGAGACAGCGAGAGCAGGAACACAAGCAGGGGAGTGGGAGAGGAAGAAGCAGACTTCCCGCGGAGCAGGGCGCCCGATGTGCGCCTCGATCCCGGGACCCTGGGACCATGACCTGAGCCGAAGGCAGACACTTAACGACTGAGCCACCCAGGCGCCCCAAGAGATGATTTTCTAATTAAATAATCTTTGAAAGTTTTACTTAAAAATAAATTTCTTAAAGAGAAATAACAGTATCTATAATTTATTAAATTATATTAACAATATTTATGACTTATTAAACAAGTTTTAGTTTACTGATCTTCCAGTCAATACATATTCTGAAGGCTCACATGAACCTTGGGAACTGGTATACCTCCCACAGAGTTTTTTGTTTGTCTGTTTGTTTGCTTTGCTCTCCTTTGAACAATGTGGTAAGGGTTGCCTGATTCTAAGAAGATGTTCATAAATGGCTTGAAAAATTAGAATGAACTTTAAATATTGACACTATGACCAGTTATTTCTCATGCACAGATATCAGCTTATTTGGTTCTCATTGATGATAACTGTATAAATGTCTTATTTTTTTAAAACAAGCACATTGAATTACTAGTACTTTCTAGTGCTTAAGGTAGGTGCTTTATAGATCACTAAGAAGATTGAAATTGTTTTCATTCTTTCAGTTGAAAATATTTTTGTTTACAATTTTTTCCATTACCCTTGCTTTGATATTGAAATTTTGCAGAGAATGGGCTCTAAAGACTGAATCTTTATTGGTCCAAATTAATGCATTGAATTCACTTATTTCTGTAAAACAACAACAACAACAACAACAATACTCAAAATGTTTTTTTGGCCTTCTGTAAAGAACTGATGTAAAATTTCACTTATAATCTGTCTTGTCATTACATGGTCATAGGAGGTGAAAGGACTCTAAGTGTTTAAAACCATGTTTATATGTGTACCTTGTTCACACACTGGCGATATTTGGGCCACTGTCTCCTTGATGAGACCAGATTCCAATCGCTAGAGAAACAATGTTTTAAAGTCCATGCAATATGTCTTTATGTATGTTCAATGCAGTTTTTTATGTTGGGTTGATTTCAGTATTCTCATAGGTGATATGAACTTTGAGCTTGGAGACAAATTTCTTTTTAAAGATTTTATTTATTGGGCACCTGGGTGGCTCAGTCGTTAAGTGTCTGTGTTCGGCTCAGGCCATGGTCCCAGGGTCCTGCGATCGAGTCCCACATTGGGCTCCCTGCTCCGCGGAAAGCCTGTTTCTCCCTCTTCCACTCCTCCCTGCTTGTGTTCCCTCTCTTGCTGTGTCTCTCTCTGTCAAATAAAATCTTAAAAAAAAAAGATTTTATTTATTTATTTGACAGAGAGAGAGAGCAAGCACAAGCAGGGGGAGTGGCAGGCAGAGGGAGAGGGAGAGAAGCAGGCTCCTGATGTGGGACTCAATCTCAGGACCCCAGGATCATGACCTGAGCCAAAGGCAGTCACTGAACGACTGAGCCACCTAGGCACCCTTGGAGACAAATTTTTAAATTTATTCTCTGAGTTCCCTCCACAAGTTTCTAGGATATTAAATATCAGGTGAGTGAAGGAGAATCTCAATAGGGTGAACATCAGACTCATAATCCAAGCTGCCAAAGTTATTTCCCTATGTGTTATATTCCATTCATGGGGTTATTTTCTGAAAAAAAAGTAGACTTCAAATTTAAGTAATGGAAATTAAGTAAATTTTCTAATTGTACTCAGATTTGACAATATGTATTAGTTTCTTTGCAATAATATTAACGATATTTATTTTATTCTGAAAATGTATTCTAGGCATTGTTCTACATACTTACTATTGTTTAATTCTTACTGAAAAACTATGGAATTCCCTCATTTGATAACACAGTGAAGTTCCCAAACTGAAGCTTCAGAATAGTATAAATAAGGATTTGAATGCAGGTGTTCTGTCTCTGGAGACCATGTTGCTGAGCAAAGCACCACATATATTCTGATTGGAATAGTGTGTTTCACTGAAATTATTTAAAGAATACATGTGAAATCAACTGGAGACTCAGTTTAATAGCCATAATTCTTTCTTTCCTTATATTCATTAATGGGAAAATACCGAATTTAATTCATTTGTTTAGGAGCACATCCATGAACTGATGAAACTGTGGAGACTGTATTTTTAGCATACCTGACTATATCTGGATGTCATGGAACTGAGGTGGCAAACAGCAAACAGAGCCTAATAATAAGTATTAAATAAATATTGTAATTGATTTGTGTGTGTGTGTGGAAAGTGAGACACAACTCAGTTCATTGGAAAGTTATAGAACTCTTAGGATTCATAAAAACCTTATCAGTTAGTGGGACACCTGGGTGGCTCAGTTGGTTAAGAGTCTGCCTTGGGCTCAGGTCATGATCCTGGGATCATGGGGTCGAGTCCCACCTCAGGCTCCCTATTCAGCAGGGACCTGCTTCTGCCTCTGCCTGCCACTCCCCCTGGTTGTGCTCTCTCTCTCTGACAAATAAACAAATAAAATCTTAAAAAAAAATCTTATTGGTAGAAGAAAGAAATCATACCCCATCACAACCATGCCCATTTTATAGAGGAAGACATTTTGGAATCCTCTAGATTAAGTGACTTATTCAAGGTTAAATGACTAAAAAATAAGCAGAATTTATGTAGGTCATTTCAATTTCTGGGCTTACATTTCCTCTTGGGCAAAACAAGTGTATAGGAAAAAAATGGCTACAATTTTGATTTTGTCAACATTTTCAGACTCATCTTCTGCCAGAACCTTGAAGCAGTCGAGTTGCCTTTGCATGATCTATGTTCCATCTAGGACAGATAAAGAATAGTATTTCATCACAGAGTACAGCGATTCATGATCCACTGACTACTATATTGGATTAAAGTCCTGCTCATGAGCCACCTCTTCTCAACTCCCCCGACTCAAGGTGATACTCTAATGCTTATGGTACTTCTGCTTTGAAAGCTTTCCCCTGTGTATAATTCATATCTTAGATTATCAGTGAATGAGGGAGTAGAGAAGAACTTAGTTTCTCAAAGAGACTATGTAATTAAGGAACTCATTGTCTTCTTACCATGTCACTAAAATTTAACTTTTCTTATTCCATGGGACAGTTTATTTTTTCTTAAGATTATTTATTTATTTATTTGTCAGAGAGAGCGAGGCAGAGAGAGAACATGAGCAGGGGGAGAGGCAGGCAGAGGGAGAAGCAGGCTCCCCACTGAGCAAGGAGCCCGATGCTGGACTCAGGATCATGACCTGAGCTGAAGGCAGCCGCTTAAACAACGGAGCCACCCAGGCGTCCCTCTATGGGACAGTTCAAACAAACAGGAAATGAAGGATGGAATACTTTTGAAAATTGCATAAAAATGCAAAATGTAAACTAGTTGTTTTGAACTGTCTGAATATGACAGATATGCATCTAAGATAATAGAACAAAGATAAATTTGGGGGAAGGACATTTTCATTTTTTTCATTGTAATTGAGTAAATGTTAAATAACATAACAGAAGCAGACAGAAGAAAAGTTTAGTCCAAGAATCAGAGACAAGTATTTGAATGGTGCCTTAGTAGAAGTAAAACATGCATTCCATTACATCTCCATCCTGAAATGGACTGTAGCCCACTTTTAGATGTTTAACCTTCCATAGTAACATGCACATCATCTGGAAAAGTAGCCGACAACATGAAATATGGTGATAGCATAAATGTACCCCCCAAATTGAGACTTCATAAAATAATTTATGAGCGAATAGGTAAATGGAGCATAATTAAGTGGTGCATTTTCTACCCAAATACTGAGTGCTGAAAGTACATTTAACTTATAAAAATTTTCTGGTATTTGTAGAAGAAAGAATTATCTCTACTGTAGAGATAGGAAACTATAGTTTTTATATGTAAGATAATTTACCTAAATTTAACCAGATGATCCATGACAAAAGTAAAAATAAATTTTGATCTTCATATACACAAATGGATATTTTTCAGGTACACTAAGCCACAATTTCTCCATAGTTGAGCCATTTCATAATCTGAACTATAAAAAAGAATACAACTCCAAATCATGGTTTAGAACACATAATAACAACCCCCCAAATCATGAAAGGCTGCTATTTTTAGTGGATTTTAAGACCAAATTGTTTCAATAAATTTGAATGAACATACACTGTCTAGATATTTTGACAGTGATCTGTCCCTTCTTCAGTGCTCTTATTTTCAATATCCATTCCAAATTTGATATTTGGAATATTCCAACATAAGACCCTAATGTATCTTTATATTTCCAGAAACACTCTGGACTCAAAATGAAAAGAGAGAGCAATTTGTTGGAGAATGATACATTTGTTACTATTTTCCTGATCTTTCCAAAGATAAATTATTGAAAGGAAAGATTTGTAGCAGTTATAAACCAACCAGCAATGAGTTAAAACTCCAGTAGCACCATTTATCTTCTTTAGCTTTAGTATAATTGTTTGGGCTGTCCATAATACAAGATGGATTTCTGTCCTTTTTTTTTTTCTTTTTTCCATGTCCTTTGTTTTTGATAGATTTTAAAAAGTTAATCGAACAAGATTTTTCCTTGTCTGAGATCTAGCTGATGTTACCTTGAGACAACATTTGTAGAAAATAAAAACCTCCATGCCCAATTTTGGTGATATTGACATTGCAGAACTTCTGATGTATTCAAGTAGCGATATATGGACCTTTCAGAGGTCATAGGAAGCAATTCGTGTACAAATGGAGAAAAAGTAGTACAACTCTTATGATGTGGTCAGGTAGGCCTTCTGTGCTAACGCAGAGGAAGAAAACCAGATTATGTTCATAACAGTGTGTGCAAATTGAGTTTTTTCTCGAAAGGTATCCATATATAAAAATGTCAACACTTCAAGGAGACATACTTCTGAATCTGAAGTACCAAGTTAGTATATTTATGACCGTGACATCTAAAAACTGATGAAGAGGAAGTAGAATTTTTTTCTCTTCCAAGATTACATGCATAGTACATTTTTGCATGTGTGTGCAGCAATGTATGTACTTACTACCATCCTGCTGGTTCTGCCCCTTGGAAATAGAATATAGATTCTAGGAAATAGGTTAACTCTGGTTGCTTTTAAATTTTGATCACTGGATTTTTGGAATTGAATTTTCCACTTGGGTTAGATGTGGGCGCTTATTTTAAATGTATGTATTCTAATTCTCTTAACATTTTGCAATCACTGGTAATAAGTAAAAGAAATGGGGAAAGTTCTTGAGAGACTTTTCTTTATTTATTTTCGCTAGAGCAGTTCTGCCTCCAAGAGAAGATGAGTATATATTCATTGATTGTAAACCTTGAAAATTAACATACCCACGACTATTGTTCAAATCACTCAATAGTTATCAGTGATCAAATAAATATGATTAAAATTATGAAGTAACCCTATTCTTTCTAGGAGGTTTAAAATATACGTTAAAAAGATAACTCAATATAGCTATGGAATTTATTACAAGGATTCCTCTACAAAAGGGAAAACAGAATCTCTTTCATTATCATTTTTATTAAAAATATGGTTATTGTTTTTTAAAATTTCACCCCTGTGGTCACAACATAGCTTTACAAAGGTCTAAATCCAGTGATCACATTTTGGATTATGGTTAGCACCATATTAGCTTGGGAAATAAGCATCTAAACCTAGTGATATCCTTTATGCAGGTCAGCCGCTAACTGCGTGTGAACCGCTATCAGCATGTCCGCGGGGTTTGTAGAGTCTAAGTCACTTTTCTTCTACTCTGTCTCCTGAGTGATCACCGACACTGACAAATCACTTATGAATAAATCTCCCTATTTTGTTATTGGGTTAAGAAAACTGTTTTGTTTTTGTTTTTTCTTTTTCTAGCTGACAGTATTCTAAATGAAAACCAAAATTTTCAGTCAAGGCTAGTCATAGTTCTAAAAATGTAAGCGCTTTTTTTGTTAAATATTTTTTTGTGTGTCAAATATGGATTAGTGATTAATATAGGTCTAGAATCACAACTGCATAAACTTCCAATAATCTTACATTGTTTTTCTTTTGAAAAGAATGGAGGGGCGCCTGGGTGGCTCAGTCGTTAAGCGTCTGCCTTCGGCTCAGGTCATGATCCCAGGGACCTGGGATCGAGTCCCACATCGGGCTCTCGGCTCGGCGGGGAGCCTGCTTCTCCCTCTCCCCCTCCCTCTGCTTGTGTTCCCTCTCTCGCTGTGTTTCTCTCTGTGTCAAATAAATAAATAAAATCTTTAAAAAAAAAAAAAAGAATGGAGTTGCTACAATCATTACTTACTGTAAAAGGAGTTCGTGTGGCTGAGAGGTGGGCAGGGTTAGGGTGAAAAGTACACTCGAGGTGACCAGCACTGAGTAATGTATAGAATTGTTGAGTCACTATATTATACACCTGAAACTTATATAACACTGTATGTTAATTACACTCAAAACCTAAAAAATAATAAAAATAAAAAATAAAATAAAAAAACAAAAAATTTAAAAGCGGTTTCAGGTGCACAGGTAGCACGTCAGCTGACAACTCATTGATGCAGCAGCTTATTTCTGTTCCTATTATATTGTGAGCATTTTATCTTGCTGTAAAATAATTTTCCAAAACATAATCTCTAATAGGTAAATAAATTTCATAATACAGTCATAGAGTAATTAATTATTCTTAATTTGTTAGACATTTATATTGTTTGCAATTTTGACTAATATTAAATAGAACATCTTTGCATGCAAGTGTTTGATTTTATTTCTGATTATCTGCTTAGATTGGGATAGAGGAGTATATCAAAGTATGTGACAATTTTTAAGTTCATGAACTATATTAACATTTTTTTCAGAGAAACTGCACAGGTTTACGTCGCATTATGAGAATATGATTGTTTCTGTTTACTGTTTACTGTATCAGCATTTTGTGTTTCTTCTAAGGATGTTTTCCAATTTGATAGTGAAATGGCTTTTAATTTTTATTTGCATTTTTAGCGTTAAGTGTGGTTGAGCTTTTTTTGACATATGTATTACCCACTTAAGTTTTCTCTTCTGTAATTCATCTATTTATATCTATTGCCTGTTGTTGTTACTTCAATTTTAGTATATGTGCTGCTGAAGTGAGCACTGTTGTTACTTCAAGTGACTTCCTTTCATCTTTATGCTTTAAACAGTTTCTTAATTAGAAAGTCAAACTTAATTCTGTATTTGTATCTATAAGTCATTATATATTTATTTGACAGAAGATGACCATGTTGTATTATTTGTAAAAGCCATTCTAATAGGAACTCTTTAATTTAGCTATTAAGCTTTGCTTTTTAATCTGTTACCATACGTTTACATACACCATCACAGATGGAGGTCAGAGTACACTGGAAATCTGGTGAGTATGAGAGAGACACTTGAGATTGTAAGTTTTTAAAAGCTGTAATTTTTTAATCTCGAATTAATTCATAAAATGTGTGACTGATGAATAAAACCATCTAAGGATACTATTACTAGCACAGAAGCTGGTAGGCCCAACAGACCATTCTGTTGTTCATAAACAAAAGGATTTTATCTACTTTGTCTCAAATTCTGGCTATTCTAAATTAATTTTTAAAAATGGAGATATAAATAAAATACCTATTTTTACTTTCTTAAGAACAAATATATTATATATAAAAATTATATATACATACTTATATCCACATAAATATATATTACAAATATGTAATATGTTACATATTTATTACAACTGTCTCTATACATTACATATATTACAACCCCTACACCAAACTGATTGGAAGGCAAATATAGCCTTAAGGAGGAAAAATGACAGTGTTTTACACATTTAAGAATAACAAACAAAGCAAAACACCAAATGAAAAACAAAATAATAATGAATGGCAGTTCCCTAATTGAAGATAATTAGGGAAATTAAAAGGCAACACAGCATGTTTTTATTTCTAAAATGAATTTCTAAAGATAATATCTTAAAAGATGAAATCTTGCCTGCATATATTGGTGGTTTCTCAATTGTCCGTTTTAACAAGTTAAATATAAATGGACGCCAATGATTAATGTGCTTAAAAGAAGATGAAAAGCAAATTATAATGGTTTTTTAGTAACTGTAACAGAGCGATGGAACATTAACTTGAAAGAACAAGGTGGACTATGTATTTATGTAGGCTCTTCTTTAGCAAATGACACACACACAGCACAGAAAGAAAAAGTAGTGTTTATTTCTTATTCACTTTGGGACTCCTTTTTATTTACTTTGAATAGACATTACGGTTCTTGTTACACAATTATTTAGAACTGAAAAATAATACATAGTCCTAGATTTTATTAATTTTCAAAAATACTGAGAGAGTGATTCTGTATACTTCATTTAAGTGTTTTCTGGGATACGTGACTGGTTTGCTGGGAAGGAAGAGGGAATCTATCTTGAATGAAATAAACAATAGCTATACATGAAATCAACTTATAAATATGAAAATTCAGTTGGATACAGACACTCAAACACTCCAATGACTTTCTTGATTCTAGTTCTTCACTTTCTTACATTCTAGCTGACAATGATGTCAATTAGGTATTGAGACTTTGTGGTCTACAGACTATTTTAAGAATCTGATGAACACTGTGAACTACCTTCCTTTAAAAATATCACACCCCCCCAAAAATTATGGGTATAATTTCAGAGGTTTCACAGAATCTGAGCTTGATTGACTAATTACAAACACAGATTAAGATCCTCGTCTCAAGGAAAACAATATACATATATTAGAAGGTCATAATAGTTAACTTTCAAAATAACAGGGTTTAATATTATGGGCATAGTGACAGAGAAATCTTTGGTCATTTATTTGTGGGATTTATCTTTATAAAAATTACAACAAATAAAGTTCAATGAAAATGAGAGTCAAAATCCATAGTAGGCCAATCCAAAACTCCTTTGGTCGGAAGTGTATTGCTTATTTTCAAGTTTAATTTTAATTTGAAATAAGTTCATAAGACTCCAGTTAATTTAGTGTTAGTTGAATGACATGTGGTTACAGCATTTTCTTTGGTGTATTAAAAAAAAGTTTTTACTTTAAAAAGGCATCAGCTGTGAATACCAAGACTGGTTTTTATGGAATATTTTCTCAAATCAGTTTTTCTGCAGGAAATCATCCAGACACAAGGATGTCCACTATTTGATTATAAAAAACAGCGTGTTCGTGTCATATAATGTCGGTTCAGAACGTTTCTCTTATTCAACAAGCAGTATGGCACAGCTGACTTATTGCTCCCCCAGTTCATGTGATATTCTGTGTTGTTTTTTTTTTCTAGTTAACTGGCACATTATTGATCTATTGAGATAAATTGTCACTTAAGCAAAAATCAGAATGCTTATTTTTCGTCTTTGCTTATAAGAATTCTCGTTTTGTATGTTTTATTTGCCAAAAATTCTAATTACAATAACTTCTGGAATACAGACAGGAAGATAAAAATACACATTTTCTTACCACTTAAAAATCTTCTTTTTGGTCATAATCCATCATCAAAATACAGATATTTTTACAATTAATTATTGTGCATTGTTCTTCTTTCATAACTAATATATGAATGTTATTTTAAACTTTATCATTAGTAACTGGGTTATAAGATAACTAAATCTGTGATGTAATAAAAGAGGTTGCTAATTTTTAAATCTCAAAATAATGCTTGAAATTGCTGGGGCGCATGGGTGGCTCAGTCGTTAAGCATCTGCCTTCGGCTCAGGTCATGATCCCAGGATCCTGGGATCGAGTGCCACACCAAGCTCCTTGCTCAGCGGGAAGCCTGCTTCTCCCTTCCGCCCACGCCCTGTGCTCATGCTCTCTCTCTCTCTCTCAAATAAATAAATAAAATATTTTTTAAAAAAATAAATTGCTTAAATGACATATTTTAAACATAAAATCATGTACTATGGTTTTTAATCCCACTTATCTAATCCCCAGTTTTTTGTAGAGGTAGTTTGTATATACAGAATGGCACATATTTACATGGGGGAGGGATTGTAGTTCCTGCTGTGTCTGCTTACACGATAAATTATTGTACTCTGGGTCAATGCAGGTTTTGTTCTATGTAAATAAGTGAGATGACAGATCCTTTTACTAATCCATATTTACATGTATTATCTAGATTTTTACTGGTGATAGTGAATCTAGCTAATAGCCATAGTGCTTTATGGAAATGTATATTGAAAAGTTAAAAATACCATATAAACATAGGGAAATATTTTAATAGGTGAGTTAACTATTTTTATATTGTTTGCCACCATAATGTAAACATATAATCGTAATTTAAATTCATTATTAAACTTATTAGTCCACTACACTGAAATACTAAACTAACCTTTGGTATGAAAAGAGATCTACCTAGCTGAGCTTGAACATGAACATGAAACCATGTGGATGCTTTGTGCCACATGGCTCTGTCTGTGTCGATGAGGAGTTGTCAACTTCAGGTGAGAGAAATCTTAGGGGACTCGCTTTTGGTAAAACAAAGCACAACTCCAGTCAGTTGGATTTACCAGGAAACCACTGAAGCACCCACAAGCTTCAGGGCTTCTTACTATGACTGGCCATTTGCTTTCAGGGCCTCACAAGGGACCCTCGCAATGGGAATAAGCATATGCTTTTATAACATTTGGGAAAGTCAGGTATTTTATCTGAAAGCAGTGAAGACTGTTCTCTCTTCACTTTGTCTTCTTTATAGTTTCATCAGGGTAAATGGGATTGGAATGATAGAAGAAAGTTCTGAGGGGCGTCTGGGTGGCTCAGTTGGTTAAGCGTCTGCCTCTTGGTTTCAGCTCAGGTCCTGATCTGGCTCCCTGCTCAGCGGGGAGTCTGCCTCCTCCCCTCTCCCTCTGCCCCTCCCCTGCATGCGCGCATTCTCTCTCTCTAAAATAAAAATGAATAAATCTTTAAAGAAAAAAAAGGAAGAAAGTTTTGAGATTAGTCTAAAAGGAAGTTAGTTGGGGATACATTGCAATTGAGTTGAAAGTAGTGCATAGTTAATGTGGCTCACAATCTCTTACACGGATGTTACATCATTCCTGGTTGTCTCTGGGTAGGAATGGCTTCCTGTCATCCATCATGCCAATTAGGCTGGTGTCATGTCACAAGGATGTTAGCACCTGAGTCAGAGGCATAGTACTCTATAAACATGTCCAACAGCATCTGACACTAGAAGAGAAATGGAGAAAAACTGGTCTTGAAATATACATACTCAAATGCTAGTCTGTGGAAATTTGTCCAAACTGTACAATTTATAAATGAAGGAAACAACTCCTGCAAAACTTTACTTGAAAGGACTAGTGATGAGCTGTGAATCTAAAAGAAATTTTTCTAAATTATTGTTAGTAATAAAAATTTCTATCAACTATTCTAGAAGATTGGATTATCTTCCTATTCTCTATAGGAAATGTCATAACATTGTTTCATGTGAGGAGGCACTCAGAGTATATAGCTAAAAAATGTAGCAAAAGTATTATAGAAGTGTGTGAGGCATGGGCGCCTGGGTGGCTCAGTTGGTTAAGCGACTGCCTTCGGCTCAGGTCATGATCCTGGAGTCCCCGGATCGAGTCCCGCATCGGGCTCCCTGCTTGGCAGGGAGTCTGCTTCTCCCTCTGACCCTCCTCCCTCTCATGCTCTCTGTCTCTCATTCTCTCTGTCTCAAATAAATAAATAAAATCTTTAAAAAAAAAAA
>NC_138380.1:56128748-56170072 GCF_054177405.1 Leptonychotes weddellii
ATAATGCAATATATGTTAAGAAAAAAAAAAGAAGAAGAAGATAGCAGGAGGCAAAGAACGAAGGGGGGGAAATCGGAGGGGGAGACGAACCGTGAGAGACGATGGACTCTGAAAAACAAATTGAGGGTTCTGGAGGGGAGGGGGGTGGGAAGATGAGTTAGCCTGGTGATGGGTATTAAAGAGGGCACGTTCTGCATGGAGCACTGGGTGTTATATGCAAACAATCATGGAACACTACATCAAAAACTAATGATGTATGGTGATTAACATAACAATAAAAATTTTAAAAAAATCTTGTAATAAGATTCTCAGGTTATTTACAAACCTGCTTGCTGTCCTTCAGGGCAATAAAGTCATAACCAGAGAGAAATCATTTGCACTCCTACTGCAACTAAATCTACCAGTTACCGTGTACCTTTATAGAGTCCAGGCCTTAGTTAATTATAAATAGTGAATCACACAAAGCTATATTCTCTAGATCAGCACCATCCAATAGAAATAAAATGCCAGCCACATAAGTAATTCAAAAATTTCCAGTAAACACATTGAAAAAAAAGAAAAAAGTAAAAGATATTTTTAATAATAAACTTTATGTAACCTATTATATGAAAACTATTATCAGTTTAACACATAATATAACAAATTATTAATGGGATATTTTACATTCTTTTTTCTTACTACGTCTTCAAATCTGGTGTCCATTTTATACCTCTAGTACATCTCAGTGCTGACTAGCCATATTGCAAGTTCTCAGTGGCTGCTTATGGCAGGTGGTCACCATATTAGACAGTGTAGTTTTAGATGATTAAATAATCATTGGATGGACTTGTTAAACAGTGCCTCAGGATGATGTTGAAAGGTTGTGCTGTACTTCTTTGCCTTATTTCCAAGTTTTGAGTTGCTATACATGACATTTCCAACCAGGAATTGTAGTCTTTGGCTCCTAGGACATTAAATGATAGCAAATAGAATTTTTCTACAGCATTACCTTATTTAGGATACTAAATGTGTTATAAGTTATTTGAAAGGCATTTTTGTTCATCATATATATCATGATGCTTTAGCTTTTAGCTAAAGATTCTTTAAATTATAACTGAATTATTCTAACAAAATCTATACAGCACCGGTAACTAAGATGCATAGAGGGTTACTGGGAGCCAGCTACCCTAAATCTCTTTATATTAGTTACCTAGTTTAATTCTTACAAAAATTCTTTAAGATATTATTACCATTTTAGAGATGTGGAGGCTAAGAGCATTTACGTAACTTGCTAAAGGCCACACAGCTTCTAAGGAGGAACTGGAAATAAAATCCAGGCTTCTTAACTGCAAAGCCTGAACTATTAACCACTATGTTATACACAGGGATGACTTCAAAATTAATTCATTCTACCCATATCAATTAAATGGCTAAACATTTGTTAAGCAAATTAAAATTAAGGATACGTCATTCTTTCTTTAGACAAGAAAAATGTTTTTCCTGTTTTCCAGGATGAGTAGGAAAAAATCTATACCAAAAAAAAAAGTTTTTGTAATTATAGGAAAATACTATTTCTTTAACCTTTACAAAATCCATTATGTTGTACCTCTGAAATTAATAACACTGTGTTAATTATATGTCAATAAAAATAAATTAAAAATTAATAAGGGAAAAAAGTTCATATTAAACTTTCTGTAGTGGAATAAAATTCAATGCTTTTGTTCGCTTTCATTCCTACTTCATAGGTTTGGTTTGTAAATTGCTCTTATTTCATAGGAAGAAAGCATAGGGGATTAATTCTGATTGTCATTATCACAGGATAAAGTTTGGAAGACATTTTAAATTGAAATGGAAATAGAAAATTGAAATAGAAATGGAATTAGGAAAAAGATCCTTGCTTAATGGTTTTTCAAGGCAAAAGTCTTCTTGAGGAAATGCAGCCAATGGAAATAAAATGTGGCCTCATAACAATAGCTTGGCATTTTTTTCTCTTTTCTTATTTTTTCATTCAACTTGTATAAACTAGAAATTAGCACTGTTCTTTGAATACATGGTAAGAATTACCTGTAAATTCTTACTTGTTCTGTGCTTTCTAAGACAGAAAGCTCCCAACTAGTAATAAAATATATTTAGTGGCCATTGGTTTATTCAAGTTGCTTTTCCATCTTTTACTAATTTTGTCACTTTACATTTTTATTTTATTTGTCCATTTAATTTGGTTTTCTAATGCACTGTTAAATTGTTACTTATAGCATAAGTTGATAAGTTTCAATATGCCTTTTGTACCTTTAGTTATTTCACCTACTTCATTTGTGTTTGGTTTGTTCCCATTTCCCAGATCAATTTTTGTAAACGTATGTCTGGCTAACTGATATTTAGAAAAAAAAGGAAAAACAGCTTTGAGTTTGGTAAATCATGTCTTTGTCTCCCAATTCATTTAATGGAATTCTCTTTATTATTTCTTTGTTCCATATTTTATTATTTGTTCATTCTGTTAATCTTTTTCTATGTTCTTTATTTTAAGGCTTATATAATTTATACGTATATATATATTTTTTCTAAATAGTGTTTCAAAACCATATATTTATCTCTATTCATTGCTGTATTAGCTCTGAATTATCTCTGAGGATAAGAAGTACACATTCTATAACAGTTCATTATGTTTTCTTAGCTCCTCTTTCTGCATTGGTCTGGTATTTACTTTTTTCAAATACTTGTCCCCTTAAATTTTATATATAGGTAATTCATTTCATTCCAGATTCCTCCTACTGAAGCAAAATACTGTGCTTCTTTTCTAGAGCTGTGACCTACTTTGACTATTTGGCTATTATACTTACTTAGATTTCTCAAAGAGTGAGAAACAAAATATAAAAGTTAAGAACTGAGAAAAGTTTTAAAAATTAAAATCATGTGAAAGGGATACATTCTCCCAGTGGGCAATTGAAGATTATAAATTGACCTACCACCAGTCTCCCCAGATTTTAATGTTAAATCTCATAATTTTCAACTACTTTTTCAAATAATAAAAGGAAATTTTAAAAAGAAAAATCATGTTCAATATGATACTAATTCTGTTAAAAAATCGCATATGTATCCATATAAAGATTAAAAAATATAAAAATATTTGAAGTGATGATGTCAGAATGGAATTTTTCTTTATATTTTTATGTAGTTTCTAAATTCCCTTCAATTTATATGCATTATTTTAGCAAGTAGAAAAGAAACAATAAAGGCCAATTAGGTAATGCTAATTAAAACCAATTTAAAAACCATTCCTCTCAAAACAAGCTTGTATCACAGATTATCCCTTGAAGATTATGGTCAAGTGTGTATATATATATATATATATATATATATATATGAATTTTAGGAATCAAATTGTATGTTTTTCTACCTGAGCCTGGCCTGCAAAACTGAGCATCTTTGTGTCTGATAGACATTTATAGATGGAATATTAAACTTTCTCATTTTCAGAAGAAGGGTTGAGCCAGACCAAAAGCTGAAGAAATTCTCTCAGAGCTTTGAAAAAAAAAATATATATATATATATTAAAAGAAAAGGGGTGCAAAAATCCTGTCTGAAATAATGCTGTAAAACCTATGATTTCAGGGAAGGGCAAAAATATCTAGAAGAGGAAGCTTAACATGGAAATAGTACCAGCCAAATTGCTTAATGCAGATCCATGTGGCAGGAAATGTCATGGCAAGAAATGGTCTAGCCAGCTGATGCAATTTCTGACCAACCATCAAGCTTTAACATTCACATCAAATTGCCCTAAGCTGGGATCAGCTATTTGGTTTTCTTTTGGGGGCACTTAGTCATCTGAATAGCAAGATGGGACTGTGGACCAAATAATGTTTAAAGTCTTATCCATCTCTCAGTTTCTAGCTCTGACTTCACTCGAATTTCACTATGAGGAAATTGGCTACCCAATTTATATAAAGCTGCATTTTTGCAACCACCTTATGCCAAAGTATTTTATATGTAGATTAAATATCTGAAGAGTAAAAGCAAAGCTGTAAAATGGTTAGAAGACAAAATGAGAGAATATTCTAAGTTTGGAAGGGCCCACTTAAAAAAAATCTAGACATTTTATCCCCACCAATAGCTGAGGACAACGTATTTGTAACACATAAAAGAGAAAATGAATTAATACTCCTAATATATACAATGATTAAAGAAATATAAGAAAAAGAAACCACACAAAAGATACATAAATAATATGAAAATAAAAGTTCTGGAATACCTATAGGCAGCCAAAAAATATTTTTAAAATGTGCTGAACTTCACTCTTAGCCGGGAAATGCAAATTAAAACCAATGCAATACAATTTCATACTCACTGGATTTGCAATAATTAAACTGATAGCACTAAGTGCTGACTAGGGCCTGTGAAAATGAATAGTCTTATACGGTTTTTAGAAGAATAAAATGGGCATGATATACTTGGAAAATACTTTAGATCTATCAGATTTTAAAATAGAAATATAATTTGATCCATTAGTTTCACTTCTACAAATCCATTCTTCAGAAAGAGTGGTATTCATATGTATAAAATCCTATAGGTTTAAAAATTATTTGTAAAGCAAAAAGCCCAGAAAGGTACACCAACATAAGATCAGTACATCAATATAATGTGCCAGAAGACAGCGCTTTTTAAATGAGATAAATCTTTATGTACTTCCCTAAAAAAAGTAGTGCATGGTAAGTAAAAATTGCAAGGTAAAACCAAAAGGCATACCATTTTGGTTCATATACGCATATTTATATGTATGCGTATATATGTATATTTATCTGTGTGCTTATGATAATGATGATGATTCTGTTGATATTGTTGATGATATAGCTAATACATACTGGCCGTTACCTTGTGCTAAGCCCTATCCTAAGCATTCTACATGGATTGACTCAACTAATCCTCAAAACTACCCTACCAGCTAGGGATTAGTTTTCTCCCTTTTTGAAAGACCACAAACAATCATACCTGAGACACAGAGTAGGTGACAGAACTAGAATTGATTTCAACAGTTTGTCTCCAGAATCTGCGTCTCTTAAACCTTTCACTGAAATGCTGTGAACAGGTTCAGCCTGAAACAGGACAGCGGACCACACAGCCTGGTTAGTGTTGTCAAGCTCTCAGAGTCCCACAGATGCTAGATTCTCCGCTGAGCCAGCCAGGAACATTTGGAGAGCTCTTGTGATTTTTTAAAGGCCTGGGCTCCTTTATCTTATCCAACAATAAGCAACTGGATTCTATCTTTGATGTTTCAGTTAATATCTCTAGGGAATAAAATGGAAAGTTAATGAATATAATATACTAAGGTCCTATTAGATAAGGAATAGTTTTGGGGGAAAATATTGGCACCTGTTGGGTGAGAAGCTTTTAATTGGAGCCACACTAATATTGATTTGAGAATATTAATAATTAGGAACTGAAAGCAGTGAGGAGAAATGTTCTATATTTGAGTACAGTTACACAACAATGGTGAGCCCGAGATGAGCCTGTTCACATTCTTACAGTCAGACAATTACATTAACAATCGATAAAGGCCCGGGTGCATAACTGGCTGCTTATATTTCTCTTTTTGAAAGTTTTGAGCAATCAAGAGACTATCAAAAAAAAAAAACACATTAAATTTAAGGCATTTTTGTCAGGATCATGTGGAGATTATCAAGCACGTTTTTTTTAGGAAAAAAGTGCAGTGATTTCCAAGGCTAACTCAAACCAGATGCAGTTTGAAAGTCAAAGTATTTTCCAGTGAGAAAACTGTCTTTTTTAGGGAATTTCAGGGCAATTCAGAATCATTCAACTGTGCAGATACATGCTGCATTTTTGTCTCATTCTGTACAACAAATGTGTTTTTTAAACTTCTTTTCAAAGCAGTTATTTTGACAACCATACATATCTATTGCTGTGTATTTTAAATTAAACGTAAATGCTATCCCAGAGCCAATAATAATTAATATTTACTGGGCACATTCTATAAATGTGCTAGTTACTTGTTATGTACCTTTTATGTACAATTTAATTTAACCTGTACAACAGTGTGCACATGTTTTTATATGTATGTGCCCAGTATATATTCATCATCACTATTTTACAGATGGAGATGTTGAGGAGGTTACTAATTTGCCAAAGGCCACACTGCTTATAAATGGAGCATCTGGAAATAAAATCTAAGTAGCTCTGTTTCTCCAGATTCCTAACTATTATACTCAGTGCCTCTAAGAGCTATAACCATGCAGGGGGCAGGAAACAGACTTCAAGTATCTTTTCATCTCTAATTTTATCACTGGAAAACCGACTGCTAAACTGTATCTCCTAAACTACAAAGTATTTGACATATTTGTTTGTCTATAAAATTTGACACACACACAAAAACGGCTTTTTATTTTTCTCTGAAGTTTGAGGAATGTCTTTTCCACATTGTCTAGGATGGGAGATACAACATCAAGCCAAGATAACCGCCATTATTTTTTAACGACTGTTGAGGAACATTCCATTTTTTCATTGGTTGAAATACAAAGCAAAAATACTCAAACGTCAAACTATTTTCCTTTTAGCAAAGTAGAACTTTAAACTTTTGAATTCCAATTTCATCATAAAACTTTTCAACTTCTCTTAGCAGATGGACAGAGCACGTTCTGCAGAAAAGATTCACTTTTACAGTCTCATAATCCCAAGAGGGAAAGTTGAAAGCTAGAAAAATTGAAAACCTGTCCTGGTCATCCAAATGACACAAGAAAGTCAACCGCCTGATGACCTTTTGAAAGATGTGACCCTTTTCTAAAGAATGAGTTTGGTTTACTTGACATGACAAGTGGAGGAAGCCAGCTGGTTCCATTATCCTATTGGAAAGCCTACTCTGCACAGACTTCCAGAGCGGTCCTCATCATCTTCCCCCAGATTTTAGTACTCATAGCTTGAAATGTTTAAATTGTCACAAACCTTAAAAATACATGTTACTAATTTCCAACTAGTATTTTATTTTATTATTCTATATTCTAATGGTCTTAATTGCTATCCTCTTCCATAAATGGCCTTTATTATGTGACTGCAATATTTATTTAAACAATGGCAAAAGTGCAATGTATTATTCCTTAAAGACAAAGGTAAAAAGGGTAAAAACATCCCATTCTCATTTAGAGATAAAGTAAAATATTTATGAATAAAAATGACACAATGTCACTTTATTTTTTTAAGATCTTATTTATTTATTTGAGAGACAGAGAGAGAGAGAGAATGTAAGCGGAGAGAGGGAGAAACAGACTTGCCACTGGGCAGGGAGCCGGACGCTGGGCTCAATCCCAGGACCCTGAAATCAGGGCCCAAGCCCAAGGCAGAAGCTCAACTGACTGAGCCATGCGGGCACCCCAACACAATGTCACTTTAAATTCCTCCAGGAAAGAAGTTGGGGAGAGAGAGATAAAAATGAAATTGGTAAAGTGATAATCGTTGTTGATATTGTGTGATGGGCATATAGGGATTCACTATTCTCTTAGGCCAACTTTTGTGTAAGATTACAATTCTCCATTATAAAACATTTTTGTTAAAAAGATAATAAACTTGGGCTTTGTGTGGTTTTAAAAATGATTTTGCTATAAATGCCTTCTGAAATATTTATGAGATGAATAAATCTCCTAGAGCCGCATGGCAGGATACATTTGGAAGAGTTTACGATGCCACCAAAAGACCAGCCACATTTAGGATGAGGTATGGCCTGACATGTCTCTCATTTCCAAAACACCTGGCAGGGGTGGGCTGCCTTTTCTTATGTGTGGTAATCCTTGGTGAGTTTTCTTCCTCTCTGAGTGTGTGGGGGCAGTTCCTGTCTACAGACCTTGCTTTCCCTCTCATTGAACAATTTCCAAATTAAACCGGGAAGTAATGAATATTTATTATAATCAAGTAACCTTGTAAAGGAAAAGAAAGGATTTTGTTTGTTTGTTTGTTTTGGTTTGGTTTGGGTCTGTTTGTTTGCAATTTCCCAAACAAGCTGCAGAAAGCAATTGCCCAAAAAGAGATTGGTTAGGGAAATTGTTAAATGTTATTGGCGCAGTTTAAACCAAGTCATTTGTTTTAAGGAGGATTTTCTATATTAAAATACTAGTTGGGGTGCCTGGGTGTGGCTCAGTCATTAGGCATCTGCCTTCGGCTCAGGTCATGGTCCCAAGGTCCTGGGATCGAGCCCCACATGGGGCTCCCTGCTCAGCGGGAAGCCTGCTTCTCCCTCTCCCACTCCCCCTGCTTGTGTTCCCTCTCTCACTGTCTCTCTCTGTCAAATAAATAAATAAATCTTAAAAAAAAAAAAGACCATTAGAATATAGCTGAAAGAGAAGAAATATTTTCCTCCTTTTTTTTTTTTTTCCTTTTCTTACTCTAAGTACTCACTAAGCTTCTTCCTCTTTGCTGTTTCCTTGATTTAATAAATAAATACATTTTGGGGTCATTGTAAGTTTTGGAACTAGACCACAAGAAAGGCCATATATGCAACATAAGGCATTTTTTTCCTTAGCCATCACTGAATGTAATGATAGTTTGTAAGGCTGCAAGAAACAAGTATTTTTCTATGCATTCTTAAGCCAGATAGCAATAAAATAGTAAATTAGTAACCCATGTTTTACAATCCATGTGAAACACTTCCTGAGTTAAAGGTTTTCCTTTTTGTCACACAGCTAAAAGAATATACAGGGATAAAAGGGATTAGAACCACTATATTCATCTCCAATAATTCTCTCTGTGCTATTCTATAGGTCTCCTTAATTTCTTTAAATCCCTACATAATTTTTTATTATCATAGGTCTAAGTTCTATGTAACTTTTATGTACTGATATGCCAACATTAAAAATATATATATATCAGATAGATTTTAAAATTTTGTTGCTATTTCTATTTTATTTGCCTTGGGATTTTTGGATCTCAGGTGCACAGAATTGAACTCCTTGGGTCATGGCAAATTTTTATTGTCAACCAGTGTTTTATTTTGTGATTCTTCCCATTCATTCCTCCATCATCAATCCCCTTCCCACACCCACCTGACACCTGCTCACATGCAGTTAATTTGCACTCTTCCATGCAACAATCCACATAGTTTGTGGTCATTTGTAAGTATGTGCATCCTTGAAGTTTCTTTCTTTCTTTCTTTCTTTCTTTCTTTCTTTCTTTCTTTCTTTCTTTCTTTCTTTCTTCTTTCTTTCTTCTTTTTATTTCAGAGAGAGAGAGGGCACAAGCTGGAGGGGCAAAGGGAGAGAGAGAATCTCAAGCAGATTCTGCACTGAGTACACAGCCCCACGAGGGGCTCGATCTCATGACAATGAGATCATGACCTGAGACGAAACAAAGAGTCAGTCACTCAATCAAATGCACCACGCATGTGCTCCTGAAATTTATTTCTAACATAGGTATGCTTTTAATGGCATAAATGGTGTCACATTCTGTTTCTTACTATTTTATTCGATTGTATAGTTTTGAAATGTGGTTACACAGCTATTTCTTCCATGTTGCTCATTGGCTCTGACACTGTAAGTATTCCTCTTATGCATATCCATATACCACACTTTACGTATACAGATGCCTATTTTAGAACTCCTGGGTTGCCTTTCAACTGCTTTCTACCACAATATGCCTTGGGGGGCATCGTTTTACATGTCTTCTGGTGCACCTGTGAAGAGCGTCTCTGGGGGGCAGACTCAAGAGTGAGAGTTTGGGGCACAGAGTATGTGCCTACGATTTTCACTATTGCCAGATTGTTTTATAAATGGCTACATTGTGTTGGAGCTGTGCCTCTCAATACTATGGGAGATTTCTCATTTCCCCACACCTCCAGCAGCCAAATTTTTAGCAAGCTGGTGACTCTACATTGTGTAACAGCCTCAGCAAGAGTCACGGTGGTTGTAGAGATGAGGTGCGTGAACTCAGAGCCATCCTGGTTGGATTCAGATTCTAGCTCTTACCATTGAATACTTGTATAATGTATACTTGTGTAACGTTCTGTTCCTGATTCCTGATCTGTAAAATGAGATCATAATAACATCTAGTTCATAGAGTTGTAAGAATCGGGGCACTTATATTTTAAAAGCACTTAAAATAGTGCCTGGCCAGAGTAAGCACTCAAATATGGGCTGTTTCCGCAGTTCCTCCAGTGAGCGTAAGGCCCAATTCAATGAGCGCTCTTCATATATTTAGTGGCCATTCAAATTACTCCACAGCTTTAAATTACCTTTCTCTAAGGTTCTTTGATATGATTCTTGCTGAGTCCTTTTTCCTTGTATACATTCTAAATCCTTAGTTTTTTATGGAAATTGAAAGATTTTTCACACAGTCTAATGCCGATGATTTAACTTTGTATTTGTCATCCTATTTTGAGGGCACATCTTTAGTTCAATGTAGTAAAGCTATCAATTTTCCCCTTTATATTTCATGCAATTTTTAGTATTGTTTAAAAAGTCTCTATTCTGAAATCACAGACACATCCAATTTTATTATTTATAAAATTTATAAAAATACTTATAAAAATTAATTAGAATAATTACATTGTTTTATTTCTTTTGAATTTATATTTCATTTTATATCAATCGCATTCTTTTTTTAAAAAAAGATTTTATTTATTTATTTGACAGAGAGCAAGAGAGCACAAGCAGGGGGAGCAGCAGAGGGAGAGGGAGAAGCAGGCTCTCCATTGAGCAGGGAGCCCAATGTGGGGTTCTATTAGTTTGTCAGTAGATTCTTTTAGACTCTTGATTTTCAGATTATCATCAGCAAGTAATGAGTTTTAATTCTTCCTAGCAATTCCTAATACCTTTTATATCTTTTTTTGGTCTTCTCATATTGTCTAAGACTTTCTGTGCCCTGTTGAAGAGTAATGAAATATTTGGTTTCTTATTTTTTTAACCTTAAATGAAATCCTTCTAAAATTTTTTCATTTGATATGTTATTGCTATACTTCATTATTTTGTCATTTAAGTAAGAAAATCCCTTTTCTACCTAGTTTTTTTTTTTAAGATTTTATTTATTTGACAGTGAGAGACACAGTGAGAGAGTGAACATAAGCAGGGGGAATGGGAGAGGGAGAAGCAGGCTTCCCACTGAGCAGGGAGCCCAATGCGGGGCTCGATCCCAGGACCCCAGGATCATGACCTGAGCTGAAGGGAGATGCATAACGACTGAGCCACCCAGATGCCCCTCTACCTAGTTTTTTAAGAATGTTGTACATGTGGGGGTTTTATTTCTTTTTAATCTATTGAAATTATTATTATTTTAAAGAAAACACATTTTTTATTTGGTTGGATAAAATTTTATTTATAATATTAATGTTGATGTTCATAAATGAAACTGAACCATAATTTTATTTTCTTGAACTGTCTTTATTGGGATTTGTATGCTATAATAGCCTCATTAAAATAATATTATTTATTGAGATCAAGCCCCAGGATGGGTTCCATGATTGGCATGGTCTGCTTGAGATTCTCTCCCTTTCCCTCCGCCACTGTTTCCCCCCACCCAGTGCACTCTCTTTCTTGCTCTCTCTTAAATAAATAAATAAATAAATAAATAAATAAATAAATAAATATCAACAAATAAAATAAAAGCAAGCCACATATGAATGTGCTCTCCATTTAGGTTGAAATGTGTGTAATTATGCACGTATGTATTTGTATGTGAATAATAAAATGCGTTTAGTGAGAATTTTACTCTCTGGTAAGAATTCTTTCAAGCACTTTATCTGTATGAACTCATTTAATTGACACAACAGTTCTATCCTATCAAATGTCTCCCCCGAGAGACAAGAACACTGAGCAGCCAAGGAACCTGCCACAGGCTACACAGCTAGAACTGGCAGAGCAGGAAACTGAACCCAGGACAGTTGGCTCTTAAGCACCAACACGGAGACAGGTGGATGGATGGCTGAACAGAGATAGACAGATGGAAAGACAGAAAGATGATGCATGAATATGTCTGTATCAACTCAAACATTTGAAAAGGATATGCATTAAATTGTTAAAATGTTGCAACCTCTAAGAGGTAGAATTTCATGGGCCAAAGATAGGCATTCACTTCTTAATTAATAAAATGTTTGTCAAAATGGGGAGCAAGAAAGATACCGTTATGTGTAAGTGTAATTCCCTTATCACTTTTCAAATAAAAATAAAAGTTAAAATTATGGCATACTTTCCAAGACTCTAAAACGACCCGGGATTTGTTCATGCCTAACAAATCAGGGTTTCCCAGAGGGGAGGATGAGATTTTTGGAAATTCTACATGTTTTCAGCCCCCGCCCCCCCCAAGTGAAAAGACCTATGTACTATAGGGGATAAAACAAATTACAAATTAAAAGGTAAAGTTTCATGTCATGATCTTAATTTGGTTTAAAAATGTTATCAGAACTTACCTGTGGGTTGTGTGATTAGAGCTAATTTGAACCTTATTCATAGTTGGTACTTTAAAAATTGTCTTCAGTAAACATAACCATTGTGATCAGAAAAATTCACAATAAATATTAAAATAAAACATTAGTGGGAAAAAATAAAAAAGATTCTTTTTTTTTAAAAGATTTTATTTATTTATTTGAGAGAGAGAATGAGAGAGAGAGCATGAGAGGGGGGAGGGTCAGAGGGAGAAGCAGACTTCCTGCTGAGCAGGGAGCCCGATGCGGGACTCGATCCCGGGAGTCCAGGATCATGACCTGAGCCGAAGGCAGTCACTTAACCAACTGAGCCACCCAGGAGCCCAAATAAAAAAGATTCTTGCCTTTCAAAAGTCTCCCAAATATCTTAGTGCCCACAATTTCTTTGGTGAAACAAACTGCCTTCCATTTTCTCCTCAGTGGGCCTCAGTTGGAAAAATGAGCACCAAGTGTCTAGAGAATCATTATTGAATGGCTTACTTTTAATTTTTGTCACTTCAGGAGACGGACTGAGTAGATCTGGAAGTGATGAGGCGCCCTTTGCCAGGTTCAGAGCAGTGTTCTCTGAAACACATAAGACAAAACAAAACAGAACTCTTCAAAAATCCTTTCAATCAATTTGGATAGTCCGTAAAGCCTGTGATTTTAGGGAAACCTCAAAATATCGAGGTAAGAGGAAGCTAAGAGTAAAAGGAATAACCAATTGCTTAATTTAAACTCATATAAAGAGACACTGAGTCAAGAAGAGAATTTGCTAAAGGAAGTGATTTTTGGTAAGTGAGAAGCAGGTCTTCATGCCTTAACTCTTTTAAACAACCTGCCATTTTGTTTAGGTGAAGTAATTAACCTTATTTTTGTAAGTACGTGCACACAAAATGATGATCTGATCATGTTTCATTTCCATCATTCTCTATGGTCATACCGTTCTGACATTCAAATATTCTAAGTAGTTGTGGACATAGTCCATGAAAATCTGAAGTTATTTCTCACAGGGCTACACACAAAACTGAATGAAATGTTAATTGTGATAATTAGTAAATAGATATATTTAGAAAAATCAGGCAAAGAAAAGCTGCTATAGTCTCAAGCATGTTAGCCTCAATTTTATCATATTTTAAAACCAGAATTATCTTTAGATCTCTATCTGCATAAACACAAACTTAAAGCAAAAATTATCATAAATCAGAAATCTCCATGGGACTTCAGATCCTCAACCTTTCCTTTTGTCATAAGCATTCCCTAATATGTGAACTCCTAAAATAATGATGGTGTTTTCTCCCAATAGTCTTGCAGGGGTTAGCTATTTCCTACATAATAAAAATAATAAATGACTTTTTATATATAATGAAAATAGTAAAAAAAAAGTTGCTGAATCAACCTGCTGTAGTAAGTAGGTTTACAAGAAATGAATTATTTATCAAAACAGCAGACATTCACGACCAATAAAATCGTGACCATAGTACTGAGTCATGACAATGTTTTCACAGTGTTATGTATAATTTATTTAAAATTATAATTAATTAATGAAAGGGAAAATCATAGATTCTGACTGAAGCTGGAAAAAAAAGGTGGATTTTTTTTTTAAGTTCTAGTTTGTCTAGTATGGTCAGGAACAATTTAATTACGACTTCCCTAGAGTGTATTTTCCCTTTTAATAATCACACAACTTTGATATGTACTGGGGCTAAGGGCCCTTGCTAATTATTAACTGTGTTTATTGACTGTGTTCTCACAGCTTTGGCATACATTATCACTTTTAATCCTCACAAAACTCAACTCTTCTGACTCTAGGTTCCATACTTAAACTCTCAAATCATTTGGTAAATCAAACAAAAGTGATTGCTATTTAACAAGACTACCAATAAAACAAATGTATTTTTAATTACATTATTTCATTATTCATAGACAAAAGAAAATAAATAAATGTCAACCTTGAAGCATTTCCCTCTCCTGGAAAAAAAATATACACTTCCTGTCTTCTGTATGTATTTAATTTCAACAATTCTGTGGTCACAATTCAGTGATGGAAATAAAATAAAATCGTCTGAGCTCTAAGATTCTGCAACTTGAGGAATGAAGATCACTTGGAAACAAATTTATTTTTGTTTGTATGTTTTTATTTTTGTTTTATCAACTCATCCCAATTAATGGCACAATAAATCAATTATATTCTTTAATTTTGTTATTTATTTCAAGGATTAAACTGTGCAACATTTCCCCTTGAGCATTAGCCTTCTAGAAGAACACCAATCTTGAATTTAAACACAGCCCTCACACCTCAAACCTCTTGATTCTTAGTAAAAGACTTAATTACCTTGCCTGTTTAGACCTGGACTAAGAGAGTATTGGTAAATTGATAAAAAAAAAAAAAAGTAATGTAATCCAAAATCAACTATTCAACCACACCGATTCAGTGTGTATTACCATAAGGCCAGAGAAGAAAATGATGAGACACAAGTCACTGAGCGAGCCTACAATCTTGTGAGAGAAAACACACTTTCCAGTGTGGTAACTGCATACCAAGAGCACTGGGAGCATGCAGGATGCTGAAATTCAGTAGAGCCAGGGTAATAATGATGTTGAGTCTGTGTATCTTTACTTAAACCTTAAAGAATTGGTAAGATAGATATGGAAGAAGGACTATAACACAAAGGAGAGAAAAGAATCCACTTTTAAGAATCTAGGATATAAGAGAGAGAACATATAGGCACGGACAGGAATTTGTTATCTGGTTTTAGGGAACTTTCTTGTGTGGAAAATGGGCAGTCCTTATTTCAGTTAGACTTAGAGACATTACTCTTATAGGAGTGCATTTAGAGAGGTGGATTAGCCACTAGCCACTATTCTAGGTTTGTATTTATTTATCCATTTAATATTCATGACAGTCCTATGAGGTATTTTTTTTATTGGTATTCCCATTCCACAGGTGAGAAAAATGAGACACAGTAATGTTAGGTAACTTGCCCAAGCTCAATCAGTTGAAAAGTACAGGAGCCATTACTCAGCTCGGTCAAGTCCCTACTATACACTAGGGCACTCACTTCGAGGCATGCCTCTCCTGAAGATGGGACTCAGAGTCATAGCAAGAAAGTGGGCAGCTGGGATGGATTGCAAAACATTTTGGTTACCCTAGTTGATTAAATGTGGAGATAAAATGAGAATGCTGAGTCAAAATTACATCATGTCAATGAAATTAGGAAGAGGAGAAGCATGTTTGGAGGGTATGATGAGATTGTTTTGAACATGCTGAACTTGAACTTGGCAGGATCAATTTAGGGAGGTCTGTCTAGCAGGAAGCTGCAAATTTAAGTCTGAAGGCTGCTTAGCCAGGACAGAATGGTATGATTCTGCCTCAGGCACAAACTTTAAGGGGAATGGAAAAAAAGTAATCAAGATCAATAATATTTCAATGTGATACTTGTAAAAATATCAAAATCAATGCAAAAAAATGACAACCCAAATATCAAAATTTTAAGAAAGATCAGTATTTTTCCTTTCCCTTAGTCTCCAATATGGCCCCAGATAGCATTATTAACAATTCTACCTTTATTTGAAAATTTTTAATTTTTATCATGATTTTTGCATCAATTTTGATTTGTTAAAATACTGCCTTAAGAGAGAATTGGTCTTGGGGCGCCTGGGTGTCTTAGTCAGTTAAGCATCTGACTGTTGATTTCAGCTCAGGTCATGATCTCAGCGTTGTGATATTGAGCCCTATAGTCAGGCTCCATGCTGGGCATGGAGTCTGCTTAAGATTCTCTCTCTCTCCCTCTCCCTCTCCTCTCTCTCTCTCTCTCTCCAGAAAGAGACTGGTAAAGTCAGGGCTAAAAAGAGAGAGAGAGGGAGAGAATTGATCTTGATTACTGAGCTTTTTTGTTGCATCCCGAAATTTTGCATCCCAGGCAGATGCTTCATTTGTCTTACCTTAGTCCTGGCTGAAGAAAGAGGAAATTCCACTTACCTGTACCAAAGTTCTTTTTTATTTCTTCACTAAAAAGAAATTATTTCCTTTTATTTTTTATTTCTTCATTAAAAGGAATTCCTTCACTAGCAGGAAAGAAATTATTACTAAAACTGAAACTGAATTTAAGTGATGACTCTGGTTTTTAAGTTACCTTGTGTCCAGATCACCAGTTCTCATAATTTTTCACAAGAAGAAGGAAGAGAACAAACAATTTCTCCTTTACAGATAAGGAAACCAAGACATATAATGACTCAGTGACAAAGTTAAAACTAAACTTCTTGGTATTGCATGGGACATGCTAGATCAGAAGCTTCCCTGGGAATAAATTGGAAGAAAAAAAAATATGAAGTATATTTATGTGAGCAAATCTTAGCTAAATAATTGGACTGAAAGAATGAGTTTTGGTAAACAGCCTTGCATTCCCCCTCAGCCATTTACAGCTGGGCAACCTTTAACAAGTTCCAAAGCCTTACTTAGTTTTCTCATCTATAAAATGAGCCTCATTATACCTACCTTTTATTGTTTTGGTTGGGTGGGGGGAAGAGACTATAGCTAATGATATTTATCAATCAGCATCTCAACCTATAAGCACATGATACTCACAAAATAGGAAAATCCCAGAAGTTTTTTGTTTTTTGTTTTTGTTTTGTTTTGTTTTAGTAGGCTATATATAGAAGTAGAAGGACAGAAAAACCAAGAAGGATAATGCACCTGGTTGCTGGAAACCAAAGAGAGAGAAAAAGCGACATAGAGTTACAGTAACTTGGTAGAAGGGACCATGTAAATAAATATTCTGACCTCACTCTTCTTTCTTCCTTTGATTTCCAACCAAACCCTAAGCTAGAGGTTATCAGAGACCAGTTGCTTTATTCCATGCAAGTCAGCCCTAAGGGAAGACTGTAGGATGCAGAAGGGTGGAGAAAGCACCTAGAGGAGCAAAAGAAAGCTGACTCCCACAAAAATAATAGCTCATGAGTAGCAAGCATTTTCTATGTAACAGACACAGATGCTTTACTGTGTCATTTCATTTCATTCAAATAATGTTCTTTATGGTGAATACTACTATTTTCCCATTTTATAGATGAGGAGCCTGAGATTTACTACAATTTGCTAACTTGCCGAAAGCCTCAGAACTAAGAGGTGTAGGCAGGAATTGATGTGCCATAGCCCATCACTGCAGAACAATAAATTGTAGTGTTTCATAATTATCATCACCACCCTCAAAACCATTTAATTCCAACCCCTCCAGCAATTATATTTCTAGGAATTTAACTCAGTTATAATAATGCATGTGCATAAAGAAGTATGTTCAGAAATGTTGTTTATAACACTGTATTAGCAAAAGATAAAAAATGTAAATGTCTATGAACTTGGACAGATTAAAGAAGCTACAGTACATTTATAAGATGATATTTCTATTTACCACATAGTAAAAAAGGCAGCTCTAGGAGCACTGTGTATTAATATATATTGATAATATTGTTTAAGAACAGTGTGTATAATACCATTTCTATTAGAAAATAGAATATATTCTAGTAGCTAAAAGAGTGTTTTTGGAAAAATACCTAAGAAACTGGTGACTTAGTTGCCTCTGGGGAAAGCAATTGGGTGGCAGGTGAAATGAAGTTAATTTTTTTATTTCACAACTTTGTACTTTTGAAATTTTTCCCGTAGTCATGTAATACCTACATTAAAAACATAAATTAATTAAGGGAAAATTGAATTGTACATGATTAGGGACCTTCTGGGGACTCTTGTAATTTGGGAAACAGTGAAAGAAAATGCACATGAATAAAAATCAGTTTTCTTAATCTTCAGATCCTGAGCAATTTGCTTTTTCAATAACAAAATCCTTTGCCATACCAGCTGCGGTTAAAATAATGCAAAATAAAGAGTAAACTTCCACATGTATGACACAGGGCTGCAAAAGCAAGAACTGTAGGGTAAACGATGAGAAATCGGGCCCTTGAAGCCAGGTACCAGGTAGGTCACAAGGCAAACTGCGCATAATACCGCAAACACAAACAACGCAGCGTGAGAACACCCCAGGAGGACGGCTATTTTTTTCAGCAACTTTCCTGGCCAAATGAAGCAGGTGGCAAAAACACAGCTCCTGAACCCCAGGGGATTTACAAGAGCTCTGTCCTCTGCATAGGACCGGCATCAGCCTTCCAGGTTTTCATCCCCTCCAAGAAAGCTGACATTTTTGTTTGTCACAGCATTTTCAAATTGGAAAGATCAAGACAGAAATTTCGGCCATCAGGAATGGAGAGACTGGCCAGTGAAATGAAGGAGTTGGTGATGAAGATGACTGTTGCCTGGACAGCCATTTTTTTTTTTTTTTTTTAAAGAAGGATGCGCCCACCAGAGTTTAAATTGTTGATCTCCTCCATGTGTTACCAGAAAGAAATGTCCTTCCTTAGACTAGGAGGCAGTTTCAGGAATTTCTGTAAATTCCCTCCGGAATTTACAGATGCTCTCAGGATTTCTGAGATTCTGATCCTCCTGCTAACTCGGAGTAGGGCGTAGAAGTTTGGTGCTAGGCGCAGCTATGAGAATGGAAAGGGATGCCCTACTCCCGGAGCGACTGGGGCTCGGGCACTTAGCCCCTCCCGCTTCCGAGCCCCGCCTCCCCGCAGGGCGAGTCCTATAAAGTCGCGGCAAGCCGGGTCCCTCCGGCCGGTCTCGGATTAGTCCCCCTTCGGGATCGACTTGATCACGCACCCCTTTCCCGGAGCAGTGCCTGTCAGAGCCATGTCCCAGGGCCTGTACCACGAGGAGTTCGCCCGAGCGGGCAAGCAGGCGGGACTGCAGGTCTGGCGGGTGGAGAAGCTCGAGCTCGTGCCGGTGCCCCAGAGCGCTTACGGCGACTTTTACGTCGGGGATGCCTACCTGGTGCTGCACACCGCCAAGGCGAGCCGGGGCTTCACCTACCGCCTGCACTTCTGGCTGGGTAAGGGGGTGCAGGCAGCGGGACCCCGACGCGCCCAGGTCGTGGAGGGGCGAGGCCGCGGGAGGCTGAGATTGGCAGGCTGGAGGTGGGGCTGGGGTGGGGGGAGAGGGGAACCGCACACGGGAAGGGCCTGCGACCCGTCGCGCCTGTCGCGTCCCCTCCGGGCGGCCCCCTTTGGGCTGGCCGCCTTCTCCACGCCAGAGTCCGCTCTTGAGAACGCGGCTGCAAACGCGCGGCACAGAGTGGTCGGGAGCAGTCTTACCCCACGGGCTTTGACCTCTGTCAGGCCGGTCTCCCGGGCTTGGAGGCTGGTTCCTCTCGCTTCTCCCCCTTGCACCTTCCAGTTTGGAAACCGCGCTCCCGCCCAGGGCCGCTGCTTAGCGCACCCTGGCTCTGACCAATCCCCGCTCACCTTCCGACAAGTTCAGTCCTGGTTTCCCTGTCAGGGAGGAGATGAAGTCAAACAAGTTTGTAGGAATCCGCCGCAGCTGTGGAGAGGTACCCCCCCACACACACACAAACACCCCCGCCTCCCTTTTCTCTAGTTAATTTATTTTTATTTTTTGCCCTTGGGCCCCAGCTTATATTTCTCCACACATTTTGGCAGTTAATGCTCTGGGCGACTTCAAATCAGAATCCACTTGCTCCACACTGCTCACACGGTCGGCTAACAGGAATTCCTGCTGATCAGGATGTTGGCGACCCTGGGTGGAAAAGAGAAAAAAAATACAGCTCTTGTCAATATAAATAAATAGCTTTATATGGCACATGTATTACTTAAATGAGTTGCTTTATTATAATAGTTATTTGTATTATTGTTATTTATCTATTTGAACAAGGACACAATGTGAAACAAAACAGCTCCTTCAGCAATAGTGATTATTTTGGGCGGCGCTTGCGCCAGGTTGTCAGAATACTGGGCCTTGTGTGTTCTACTTTTTCCACCTTCTACTTTTACTCGTAAACATCCTGAATGTCCAACCTCTCCCTGTAGGATCCTGCGCCAGTGGACACACCCCGTCTAACAACGTGCCGATTATCTGAGACTTAGGGCCTTCTTTTAAAACTAGCTTGCCTCCCCTGGACTTCCCGTTCTTTATTTTTAGCTTTATTCCTGAGCCTGTGGGGAGACCACACAAAACCACACACACATGCATTTTGAAGTCCTTGAAAAGCCATCATTTTTATTTCTAACATCTGAAGAACTTAAGAAATAACATGGCAGAAACCATTAAGAAGTGATGTTCTCAACGGTAGTGAACCCCTGAAACAGACACTCCAAGTGAGAAATACAAAGAGGGAGAAGGATTGTTTTTATTATAGCGTTTGATGTTAAAATTTTGTGCTTGCTTGACGAAGCTCAAGCTGAGTTCCAAACACTTTTTGGTTTCCCAGTGTAGTGTCACTATTCCTATGATAAATAGACAGTGATCTACTTATATTTTATACCAGAAATCACTGAAACGTTAATATAAAACCATGTTCATGAATGAATGATGCCAGATAGAATAGTAATGTCCTCATCTTGGTCTTTCTATTCAGAACTTGGATCTAGAATGAATAAAAGCGTCTGAAATGCCACATTTGTAATTTTGGTGAATTAAGATATGAAGGGACCTCATATCTTGCTGTAGACAACAGTTTGTCAGAAGACTGCAAGAGGCTTTGAACACAGTTTGTGGGGGTTTTTTGGGGGTAGTGGTGGTTATTCTATGGGTTCTTTCTTATCCAAAGAAGCTCGCTCATTAAACAAATTGTTTTTTAGGGTTTACAGATTCACATTAACTCAATCATTCATTTAGTGCTCACCAATTTTGAAAACTGTAATAGAAAATGCTTTGGGCAAAAACACTTAATGATTGTCAAGATCTACTAAAACTGAAGTTAATAGTGTGTTAATTAATAAGTTAATTCATTCAATAATTATTCAATGTGCCCAGCATTGTGTAAGGCATTTCTGCATGTGACTGATTTATGAACCTTCTCCGAAAGTTTATAATCTCAAAGATACAATAAGACAAAAAGTGATATAACACAGGCAGAACGGCTAAACGCTGTGAAAGAGACAGTGTCTGTAGTTATTCGGAAGCAGGGAAGGAGAGAAGCTTTGACAGAAAAAAGGAAAATGAGGGTGATTGGAAGGGATCTTGTCCAAAAGAGAATCCTGGGGAACGTGGAAAAGTTTAGAGTAAAATGGTCCACTGGGCCTTTCGATGGAATTGTTAGGCAGCTCTTCCTACTTTAGTTCCCGGAAGCAAGCTGGATTTCATCCAAAATCTTCTACCCTAAGACCTAAATTTGGATGAATTCATGAGGATTAATCAGAGAGACAGATTGAGGAAATGTTCCAAGAGGGAGAGCTGAAAGTTCAGGGGGAAAGGAAGTTTAACTAAAGGAAATCACTGAACTAGAACTAAACTCAGAAACTAAAGAGTCCTCTTTCCTGCCCTGTCTCTCAGAGGCTTTCCATGATACCCTCACGTATCTCAGATTATTTCCTTTTATTATTTTCTCTTTTACTTACTTTACTAAGTAAGAATTTGTTGCATATAACTTAAAAGTTGTTGCACTGGTCCTTCCATAAAAACCATTTCAGCTTTGTACCTAGCAGTTTAAATGCATCTACCTTCTGCTTCTCGTTACTTAGAGCATCATGTCTATGAGCACAGCTGGATGATAAAGCTACTCAGTCACATCCTGGACCTACGCTACAAACACCCACCCTCATCATTTCTCTTTTCCAGTTTTAAACTTTACATAAATGTATTTGAGAGCAGTAAACATTTGTAGTATATCTAGTCTGTGCTAGCTTCTATGCAAGGCACAGGGAATCCAAAGAATTAGATTACAATAAACAGTGTATAATTCAAGGAACTTATAATATATAAGGGCTGGTGAGGGTGCTGAGAAACCAGATTTTTATACATTGCTTGGGGGGGGGGAATATAAAATGGTACAGCCATTATGAAGAAGAGTTTGACAGTTTCTTACAAAACTAAACTTGCAACTACCGTATGACCCAGCAATTGCATTCATGGGCGTTTATTCCAGAGAAATGAAAATTTATATTCATGTAAAAACCTACACATGTCCATAGCAGCCTTATTTGAATAGACAAGAACTTGATTCAGTCCAGATATCCTTCCACGAGTGACTGATCAATCAAATTGTGGCATATCTATAACAGAGAATATTACTCAGCAAGAAAAAGGAACAAACTTGATACATACAATTCAGATGAATCCCCAGTAAATTATTCTGAGTGAAAAAACCAATGCCAAAAGGTTCCATACTGTATGATTCCATTTATATAACATATTTGAAATAACAAGTTTAGATTTGCTGTTATCAGAGGTTAGGGATGGGGTGGGGAGGGGGTGATACAGGTGGGAGATGGGGTAGTTATAAAAGGGCAACTTAAGGGATTTTTTAGTGATATAACTATATAGTATCTTGACTGGGATGATGAATACATGAATTTACAGGTGATTTAGAGAACTAAACACACATAGAAGAGTGCAGGTAAAACTGGGGAAATATGAGAAAGATAAGTGGATTGTATCAGCCTCAATATCCTGATTTTTGCATTCTGTACTGTACTGTGCTTATATGCTTGTGGTTTAGTATATTGTGGTATACCAGACTATACTCTAGTTTGAAAAATGTTACCAATGGGGGAAGTTTGGTCTGCCGATCTATGTCTCTCCTCCTACCAATACCACACTGTCTTAATTATTGTACCTGTATAGTAAGCCTTAATATCAGATAGAGTTATTCCTCTTATTTTTCTTTGTCAAGATATTTTAACTCTTTCAGGGCCTGTGCCTTTTCATATAAATTTTACAGTAAACTTATATAATCCAAATAAACCTTCCTATTATTTTTATAGGAATAGTGTTAAACTTGTAGATCAACTTAGGGAAAATTAACATCTTTATTATATTGGGTCTTACAGTCCATGAACACTATGTCTTTTTTTTTTTTTTGAACACTATGTCTTTATATTTATTAAGGTCTTTGATTTTTGTCATTAACGTTGTATAATTTTTAGCATATAGATCACGTACCTGTCATCACATCCCCGAAACAATTTTAGGAAGTTTGCCGCATATGTACAAATATAATGTAAGGCAACAGAATATGAAATAACATAACACAAAAGAACATATCATAACTTGAAAGACATTGGTAAAAGATGTCAGAAAAGGGAAAATAAATGAGGTCATAAGCAAAATTCATAGAGCAAGTTCATATGTTCCTGAACATTGCTAAAACTGCATCATGATATCACTGAATTGGATTCTAGTTTTCACATTCAAAGGCTGGTATTGGCTTCTTTAGGATCTTTCAACTTCTTTAGAGCAAGGATTCTAGTTTATTCATACTGATATTCCTCAGGACTGGCTCGGATCCTTGGGCACACGGAAGACGCCGGGGCTGAAGAATTGGTGTTTTGACCTCAGCGAGGTTGCCTGGATGGGATTTATACTAGAACTGTGAAAATTAAATGTGTGTTGTGTGTTAAATTCTTGGGTTAATAACACTTACATTCACAGTCAATAGATGTGAATCTTATTAATCTCTTATTCTCCCTTTCCACGTAGAGAATATGACCTTACACCAATAAAATAATGAAGTGGGGCACTAGGACTTAAAAATAGGGATAAGGTCAAGTGATATTCATTTTCCCATTCTAAAAACCACTTGCTTTTCTAAAGCTATTTATCTATAGCCTATGATGTTCATATTCCTTACAAATATTAACATATTGGCATATTGATGCTAATAAAAGCTAAAACAATTGGAAAACATTCTCATAGTCTGATCTGATTAGCAAATGAATCTGAATCCTACTAGAGTATAGTGCTATATCTTCTTGAGCATATACAGATAGCAGTGTCATGTGTTGTTTTTTTTAAGATTAACTTATTTATTTTAGAGAGAGAGAGAGGGAGGGAGAGAGAGCATGAACGGGAGGGGCAGAGGGTGAGGGAGAGAGAGGGTCCCAAGCAGACTCTGCAAGGAGCACGGAGCCCAACATGGGGCTCCATTCCACGACCCTGAGATCATGACCTGAGCCAAAACCAAGAGTAGGACAGTTAACCGACTGTCCCACCCAGGTGCCCCCAGCAGTGCTTCTTTTAAACAGTTTTTAAAAAGAATTGAAAAGCAAGAACAAAACAATTCTTGTAGATATTAACAAAATAATATTTTTATATTACAACATTTCTGTCAAAAGATTGTTCTGCTGAAGACGGTTTATTGTATTGATGTATATATAATTCAAAGAAAATTTCTGAGCCTTTCGTATCAAAAATTCTGCCTTAGTCATTTTCCTGGCTTGAGAAATGCAGTGCTGTCCTTTGCTGTTTCAGGAAAGGAGTGCACTCAGGATGAAAGCACAGCGGCTGCCATCTTTACTGTTCAGATGGATGACTATTTGGGAGGCAAGCCAGTGCAGAGTAGAGAACTTCAAGGCTATGAATCTACTGATTTTGTTGGCTACTTCAAAGGAGGTCTGAAATACAAGGTAAGCCGCTCTCTTGAACTCTTTCCATTATGACCCCCTTTCTCCTCCTATGCATCCACACCTCATGTCTTCAGAGAATGGAAGTTCATTGAGGGCAGGGTTTTTTTGTTTTGTTTTTGTTTCAATATGTTTTGTTTACTGATATATACCAGTACCTGCTGGATACATAGTAGGTACTCAATAAATGTTTGTGGAACATGAGTGTAATATGTGAAATGTTCTGGATTGATTTCATTTAAGAGGTTAATTTTTAATAAAGTTAAGAGCTTTCAGTAATGTTGTCACAAGAAAGCCCTTTAAAATTTTGTGGAGTTACTTCGATAATTAAATATTAGCAACTTGGGTATTCACAATTTCTGTTAATGCCATTCTAGAGAACCTCTGAAGTTACTGCAAATGACCCAAGACTTGGGAATCTCAGTTGTTCTGGAATGTTTTAATGCAATATTTATAACAATTATAATTCCAGCTACTTCTATAGAAAGAACTATACACACATTTCTCAAATAGTGTGGTTTGATCTTGGAAATGATACAAATGAAACAAACCATTGAGTTAAATATATGTGTGGTTCAGCCTCACAAAGTCAAATATACCTACACTGCTACACACACATGCCCACAATTTATGTGTTTTGGCCTGAAACACTCATCATCAACCGGCTTTTCTCCTGAGGGAAAAAGAAAAAAAACAAGTTAAGTAGTTCTATTCTTTTAAGGCAACCTTCAGTGAAAGACAGCCTTTTTTTGGGGGGGAATTCCCTCCATGACCCTTGTGGACTGGCCACTCTTCACAATCTCCCCTGCCCCCGAGTGTTCAGTTATAGTGTGAGAAATACCTCCCTAGACAAACATTTCAGAAGCAATCCTTTTCAAAATCAGACATGCTCCAACAGGTCTTCTGCAGACCCCACCACCTCACCCTTTAAGCCTGTTAGCTTACTAAAGACTTAAAACCTCAGAGCTAAACTAGAATTCTGAATATGTATTGAATTTATCTACTACAATGCCAGGGTTTATTTCTACTTTTGCCTGATCAGAGCCTTAGTGAATATTTTGTGATGCTATTGAGGTGAGGATAAACACATATAAATTCTCTTCTCTCTTGAAATGATGTTTTTCACTCTAGGTTATGAACAACCCTAGATATGAAACAATGTATGACTTCTCATTTCATTTAATTCACATGAGTTCCTACAGTTTATGTCAAATGATCCTGAAACTTCCTTTATGTCAATGAAACCAACATTTTGAATAAGCTGGGTCATGTAGTTACTAAAAGCATGTAATGTGACAACATCCTGGTTATGACCCATTTCTGCTACATATGACTTGTTTACTTCAGGGCAAGTAAGCTTTCTGTGCTGTTTCCTCAAATATATAATGGGTATAACAACAGCTTCCTCATATAGGTGTTGTAAGGATTAGGGATCAAATTAAATAATAACGTGCATATACAGTCAGTAGGAAATTGTGATATATATTAATCCTTCTGGCTGTTAGCAGGACCTCTGAAATCAAACTCCTGGATATATATTTAAAGGTGGACATGAAAAAGCAATTTTACAGTTATAAGGTAATTATCTTCTTCATCAAAATCACAAATCAGCATTTTTTAGAAAGATGGTATTTGCTAATGGAGGTCAAATTTATCAGCAAAAAAATCAGTTCACTGTCTTATCATTAGTGACATTGAGCAGATGACAATGTGTGCAGTTGCAAAGTACTTGATAAGAAATTTGGAAGCAAGGATAATTTGCCACCCAGAATAGCAAAGACTATTTTTTTAAAGATCTTGTTTATTTTGAGAGAGAAGGAGAGAGAGAGGATACAAGCGGGGGAAGGGGCAGAGGCAGAAGGAGAGAGGGAGAGAATCTCAACCAAACTCTATGCTGAGCTCAGAGCCTAACACGGGGCTCAATCTCATGACCCTGAGATCATGATCTGAGCTGAAATCAAGAGTCAGATGCTTAACCAACTAAGCCACCCAGGTATCCCAGAATAGCAAAGACCATTATGTTGTACTTAATTTCATACTTACAAGAATGTGCTAAGCATTTCATGTCTATTATCTCCTTTCATCCAAATAACACCCCCTAGGTGCAGTTTCTATCATTGTCACCCTATTAAGATAAGTAAACAAAAGCTTTGAGAAACTATGTAACTTAACAAGGTCTAACAGTGGATATGTGACTGGGTGACCATCTGACTTCAGTGCCTAAGCTAGTAATCACTATACTATGATGCTCTCAATATAAATAAATGGCTCAAATATCAGGATGAATTTTTTTATTTAAGATTACTCTGTGAAACAGGGTATCGTGTCTGTTTGGAATGGACACAGTCTGGCCAAGCCTACTATTACCAAGCCAGCAGCTGCCATATTTAGTTGCCGTGTGTAAGGGAAAGATTCAGAGAGGCAACATTAAGACCATCTTGTCAGGTCATTTAATTCACCTGAGGTTTCTTTTTTTTTTTTTTAAAGATTTTATTTATTTATTTGAGACAGAGCGAATGAGAGGGAGGAGGGTCAGAGGGAGAAGCAGACCCCCCACTGAGCAGGGAGCCCGATGCGGGACTCGATCCCGGGACTCCAGGATCATGACCTGAGCCGAAGGTAGTCGCTTAACCAACTGAGCCACCCAGGCGCCCTCCCTGAGGTTTCTTTTTATGAGGCTTTTTAGGCTGGGGGAGTTCTAGAGGAGTAATATTTACCACTACTTCCTTTTTTTTTTTTCCCTTTTTTAAAGATCATATTTATTTATTTGTCGGAGAGAGAGAGCACGAGCACACAGCAGTGGAAGTGGCAGGCAGAGGGAGAAGCAGACTCCCCGCTGAGCAGGGAGCCCGACCTGGGAGACTCGATCCCAGGACCCTGGGACCGTGACCTGAGCCAAAGACAGACCCTTAACCGACTGAGGCACCCAGGCCTCCCTTACCACTGCTTCTTTATATTAAATCTCTTTCCCAAGCTCAACAAGACCCGGCTCTTAGCCATTATTGTAAATAGTGACCATCAAACATCCATCAGCCAGCAAAACTGTGTTTATGGTGTCACTGATTTAGAGGATCATCCACCTTGCTTTCATTCTGCTGTGTGAAGGTAGAAAGAGACTGGGAGCTTCAAGGGTTAATTCAAACACTATTCCAGAAATACTTACTATCAAATACCAACATATATGAAACTTACAGTTTTTCTTTTGTGCCTTTTTCACATCAAATTTTATTAAGACAAAATTAATTTTTAAAGTACTGTTAAATGTTCACAGACGATATATCACTCTGATGGTTCACTATATGACAGTAGCTTAAATGTTATGTAAGTATCCTCAGTCTGTTTTATATTTTATAACTTTTTTCAGATCACAGCGTTCTTACACTGTTTATCAGATCACAGTGTACTTATTTTTTTGAAAAGTGAAACGGCCAAGAACGGTAGTATATAGATGAAAACTTGTGTTTATTTTTATTGTATAATAGTTTGCTCATTTATGGCAATCTTGATAACATTATGGACTGAGAAATTATTATACAGTTCATAAAATTTGTGGTTATAATCGTCTTGAAGTCAACTTTTAGCCTATTGTAATAAAACCTTTCTATTCATGAGGGTCTTTTCCTGGAAAATGGTGGTAATTTAAAGTCAGTGGAAATTTCGTGGCACCTGGGTGGCTCAGTTGGTTAAATGTCTGCCATTAGCTCATGTCATGATCCCAGGGTCCTGGGATGATTCCCACCTCAGGCTCCTTGCTCAGCAGGAAGCCTGCTTCTCCGTCTGCAGCTCCCCCTGCTTGTGCTCTCTCTCTCTCTGACAAATAAATAAATATATAATCTTTAAAAAAAAAATAAAGTCAGTGGAAATTTCAGGAATGTGCTAATGATTACATAGGCAGCTTAACTTCTTTCTCTGGATTTACTATATTTACTATATATGTTTATGAATAGATTTTTAAAAAATATTTTGTTATTTATTTGAGAGAGAGAGAGCACACACAGGGAGAGGAGCAGAGGGAGAGGGACAAGTAGACCCCGCACTGAGCTACTGCTTCTTTTCATTTATGTCACAGGTTTTATCCACTGAAGGTTCTTAGTAAATACCTGCAATGTTAAGTTGAATGATTAAAACAGGAAGGACAAAAGGCCTTAAAAGAAAAAAAAAAATGGGTTGATTTGCCAAGGCATTCTCTTCTGTGTACTTACTGTTTCACATGCTCTGAGGTGGCTATTTTGTCTTGGGCTGACAGGCAGTTTTGGCACGTACACCTGTGGTTTTATGTGTTTTTATATCTAGTTAGAAGCCTCATCTCTTTTTGTTTTGTTTTCTGTCTTCCTCCCACTGATCAGGCCGGAGGTGTGGCATCTGGACTAAATCATGTTCTCACAAATGACTTGACCGCTAAGAGGCTCCTGCATGTGAAGGGTCGGAGAGTGGTCAGGGCCACGGAAGTTCCCCTTAGCTGGGACAGTTTCAACAAGGGCGACTGCTTCATCATTGACCTTGGCACTGTAAGTATTACACACACATGCAGACATCTAACGGAGAGTAAATTGTGTTCAGATCAGATCAGATGTACGTGCCGTGGAGGATAATCACATTTCGACACACAGGGAACAGGTCATGTTTATGTGAGAGGCAATCATATCATAGGATGAATTGGCAAGTATTTAAATCACACAAAGTGAGACTTCAAAGTTTTTATTTTCTTTGATAGGTTTAGCATGGAGTAATGATTTAGTTCTTCCTACCATAGAACACACATAGAATAATTTTTAATATATTTACCCTCTGTCTGAATGGAGCTTCCGCTAATTATTTTTGTCCTTAATTGGGTGTGGGAAAACATTATTTGAGGGGCAAATGGAATTTCCTCCAGAAAGCAAAGTTTCTAGGATTTCAAATGGACATAGGATGAGTCTAAACAACTTGCCTGAGGAGATTTTAGGGGATATTTTGGGATATATATCACACATTTACTACACCATACTATTTCATACTTTTTAATTATTTTAGGGTATTAAGAGAAAAGGCACAAGTATAGATATTAAGTATCATCTTAATGGGATGGGCAATATCTGACTTATGTTTTTTTCCAGGAAAAGAGGCCCCTCTGAGTTCATGTATACTTACTAATAATTATTTTTTTTAAAGATTTTATTTATTTATTTTGAGAGAGAGAGGGAGAGAGCACAAACGAGGGTGAGGAGCAGAGGGAGAGGGAGAAGCAGGCTCCCCGCTGAGCAGGGAGCCAGATGTGGGGCTCGATCCCAGGACCCTGGGATCATGACCTGAGCTGAAGGCAGAAGCTTAACCGACTGAGCCACCCAGGTGCTGCAAATCATTATTATCGGTATTATTGCAAAGTCTTGTGCTAGATTCTAGATGGTGGGATTTAAGTTGGGTCTTTTAAAATTTGTAAGGTAGAAATAAAATAAAGTTGGAATGAAAGGCATTCTCTACCATTGAAAACCCATGGGCGAAGCAGAGAAGGCAGGAGAGCCCAGAGCCTTTATGATGCCCTTTTCCTCCTCCTCATGGTCATCCTTCTCATTACACCGTGTATATCAGCATCCTGCTCGTCGTCAGGAACATTTCTGTGCTCAGCATTGTACAGAGACTTGCTCTGACCAGTGCTGCTTCAGTTAGCCTGAGGCTTGCACCGGCTGTGGAATTTCTTCCCAGTGCACAGCCAGTGAATGGTGAAGCCAGGATTCCACCCTGGGGATGTCTGATTCCCACCTGAGCATTTTATTTTATTGCCTCTCCATGGGCAGTATTTTGGGGAAAAGCATCAGACAAAAGCCAAAAGAGTTTATTCCACGTGCAGAGAGAAGGGACACTAAGGGTTTTGAAAACGGAGCCCCGCAGTCAAGGTTCTGTTAAGGCAATATTAACTTAGCAACAGCACAGAGATTAAGTGTGCTAAGGTTATAAATCACTTGGAAAATGGCTCCAAGCTATAAACTTCGTGGGTTTCTCTCAGTTAGGATACACCTATAGTTTTATTGCTGCTAATGTAATTCGGCTACCTTGGATCACACCAGCTTGTGTGCACAGTTGCGATCATCATATTAATAACGTCCAAAGTACAGTTCTCAGTGTCACACTTACACATCTGCACCGAAAATGACAGTACCACTATCCTGAACCTCACGGTGAATTTCTTGGGAAAGCCCTTTTCAACTTTAAACGCTAACCCGTTCTCCTAACCGGCTTCTCCTAACATTTTTATAGCCCTTTATCCCTTGATAATTTATGAAGTGTTTTAACATAGAAGATAGTATTTTTCATAGAAAAAAGAGACCTCAGTTTTCCTCCAGGCTGACTTTAATCTTAGATTCTCATCTATAAAAGTCGATTAGATGATCTCTGGGGCCCCTACCCAGAAGAGACACTTTCCGTTGATAATGTAATTCATCAGTGCCATTACGTGAACACACTTGTTTCTTAAAATAGCTTTTCATGTGTAATGTAATTGCTCCACACATGCAATAATCTCTTTAATTACCATGAATGGCTTCCAGTTCAGCTTTCTACCTGCTCTTTAATCTTGAGCAAGCTATTAACCTCTCCAGAGCCTTAACTTCCTCATTTATTGTTTTCATCTTGACTCCGATTTCTGATGGTGCTTCTAACCTTAGCTGACTATGATTCACTCTCCTCTGACACAGAGTCACATCTGGAAATAACAGTTGTCATCGTGGTTTCACAAGAGAAAAAAAGCCGTAGAGGGTGGGAGCAAGTCACTTGCCTGAATACAGGTTGAGGGTGACCTGCGGTTTTCTATTCTTAGTTTACATTCTTTCCACTACCTTAAGCTAACTTGGTGGGATATAAGATGGCATGGCTCTATAACAGAGTATCTTGCGATAGTTTCTGAATCTGCTCAATTCAGAATTATGTCTAATCTAGCTTAAAATCTTCTCAAAGTAGTATTGTTAATGAAATCATGTTGTTGTTGAGCAAGTATTGCGCTTCCACAGCGGATTAGATGGTTGGGTGCTGGGGTAGGCAGATGGTGGTTCCAGTGCCATATTCTGTCTTCCCGTGGGTAATGTCTGCTATGGGAGTATGACCAGTAAGTACAGGCTCCTATAATACGGACAGAGCCGCTATTGTGAGATTCAAGGACATTTATCTGTTTAAGAGTAAATTATCTATTTTATAGAGTTAATTACCTTTAATGACTTTCAAGTTGTCTCCTGCTCTCATGCCTGGTTAGAGAGACATATGGAATGATTTTGTTGCAGAGATAGCTGATTATCTCTTATGTTGTAGAAGTATACTATACCCCAGAGGGATACCCTGGTAGGAATCAAGCAGTACTTCATACACTCTAGTCGTTTATTCACATGATCTCTTTTTATGTAATAACCTTTAACCAGTTGGTATGTTGCCAACAATCTCTGAATGGTGATAAGATCTTGCAATTACCTTGGAGACTTTATTTTTGGGGTGTGTCATGGTAGACAAAGAAGGACATGGGACCAAAACTTTCTCTACTATAAAAGCTTAATGAGTTCATGATTTCAAAATTACCTTCTGCATTAGAGAGTACAAAAGGAAGCCAGTGCAATTTCTTCAAGTTTGTTTTATTATCCAGGTATGAAAAAAGTAGGTTGGACCTCCAAAGTTCTCATCCAACTAGAGCCAGCTGGCCAAAACTAAGGTTATGGACATAACCTAAATCCTGTATTTTGATTTTGTTTGGGGAAGTCAACTTTTTTGATGAACAATCACTAGTATTAATATGATGTGCCATATACCTTTGAAACATATGCTGTTATAGGATTTGAGACTACAGAAAATATTTCCTGATATGACCATGTAACCACCTCGATCAAAAGCATGAGATTATAAAATTACCCATTTAATCCCTTTGAACTTTAAGAAATCATCAACATTTTAGAGGATGATTTGGATAAGCTATCTTATATTTAGTGTATTCTCAGAAAATAATATGGAACATGGCTAGATCTTAGCAATTTGGAATTTATTGAATCTTTGGAGAAGTGCTTTTGAACTGTGTATTTTAACGTTGGTGAATTTATCAATCATCAGTTTTAAAGCTATGAGGTGGTTGAGGTAGTTGTAGAAATGACTCACAAAATCACATCTAAATATATTGCAACAAAGCCATCAGTAACTACAGAATGTGAATGATAATGGAAAGAGTCTATAATTTCAAAGTTTGGGATCTGGAGCTAATGTTTTTGGAAATATGTGTCAGAGCCAGCCACTAGTGGAGAGTCGGATTTCACAGGCGGAGGAATTTCTGTGGTGAGTTACTAATTGTGCTGTTGGGCATGTTCCGTTTCCTTGTTAACTTGTTTGGTCAGTTTGCCCCACTCGCCTTGCTATTTATAACCTATTGCCCCTCTCTCATTGTTCCCTCCTGCTGCTTTGAAACAGCAGTCTACGCTTCCTCATTTACCAGTTGGTCCGCAACCCACGTTTCCTGACTTTTGCTCCCACCATTTCTTTGAATCTGTTCATCCTACGGCAGCAATGGCTTCTGCTAAATCCAGTGGACACTGTTCATTATCCACTCCATGCCTGTGCTGCAACTGACACTGTTGATTACTCCCTTTTATCTCAGCCTCACTCCTCCTCTGGCTTCTTGCTTTTCCTCCCTTTCAAGCCATTCTTTCTCATTCTTCTTTGCATGGTCTGCCCACCCCCTCAAGTTTTTTTTGTTTTGTTTTGTTTTTTTTAAGGATTCCACTTTTGATCATTGTCTTTTTATACATTCTTCCTGAGCAAACTTACCCTCACCCAAAGCTTCAACTACTCACCCACTGGTAAATCTCAGTTTTATAGTCTCGCTCAGAACTCTTACGGGAGATCTATGTCAGCATTTCAGACTGCCTCCCAGATATTTCTTGTATCACAAGAACCTCAAACTCAACAAGTCTAAAAATGGAACTCGTCAACTTCACCCTCTGATTCCAAAATGATTTCTCCTCTTATTGTTCTTATAATGTTGAATGGAGCTACCTGTCATTCAGACCTCAAACTCCAAATCTAGAAATCATTCAGATGGCTTCTCCCAGAGGCTTTATGTTCAACTGGTCACCGGGCCTACTCTCTTCTACCTCCTGAGTGTCTCCTGAATCCTTCCCATGCTCTTTATCACCATGATACTGTCTCATTGTCCTGCACATGACACTTTCCCTCGAGTCACCATGCTTTTGCTTTGTATACATTGTTTCCTTTGCCTAAAATCCACTCTTGCTCTCTATCACTTTTCTTTGGAAAGCATCCAATATCATCTCATCTTTAAATATTCAACTCCAATGTTGCTTTTTTTATGATGTGTTCCTTGGTCTCTTCCTCCGTCCTTCCCCAGTCCCACCTCGCATCCCTGTAGAATTAGGCAAGTCTTTATCTCATATTTCCTATCACCTTGCAGACTTGCCTTGAGCATTTTCCACATTGCCTGTCCATTCATTTATCAACCTCACTCACTCACTTTGTCCTTATTAGAAGACCCAGAACTTACAGTCACTCAACAAATGTACACCTGTCCAACACAAAGCATACAGTCTCATGCAGTCATGTGGATAGAGATATAATTTTCTTTTTTTCACCTGTAGCTCAACCTGTGTTCATAGCCAAGCTTCTATTTCCACAGAAGGGTTAAAAATAAAATAATCTTGCCCTATTAAGGTGAACCTTGTTTATCATGAAAGCAAATCAAACTTATCACACCCATCCCCTTTTCCATCCTTCAGGTATAGGGGATGTGTGTATGTGATATTATGGCCTGAGGATGGGGGACCAGGTTGAGAATGGAAGTGAGTCTGATTTGCATAGTTTAGCCCTCACTCCTCTCTAACATTCACTGAGGTTTTGCCGTTTCATTAATTCTTGAGCTCTGAGCTTTGAACTTTGGCCTCTGTCTCAAGACTTTTGCTGGAAAATATCCATGGCCTTACTTTGGTCTTTTGATATGCCCACCCTTTCTGGTTCTGTCAGCCATTAGAGTAGCCCCTCTGGAATTCTGCCTTATTTTTCCCATACCACATGCTGTTGTGGGGACACTGTACCCACATTGTACCAGTGCCCATCGGTCCAACTGCATGGACACAGCCCACGGTTGTTTCTAACTAATGTTCAGGGTCATGGATGAATATATGACAAATGTGTTGGAGGGGAATGTACTGAGCTCTTCTCAGAGATTCATTGCATCTGGTCGAGTTTCCTAGTTCCTTGTAATCCCCATACTTTTCTCTTCCTGGACCTGACCAACCAGTCTTATACCATTTCACAGTGTTGCCTACTGTGTGGTTCCTGCAATACACTTTAGTCCCTAAAGCCAAGACTTTTGATTCTTGATATGTAAAACCAATTTTCTGTAAATTGCTGCATTCTCACTCCTTCCCTCAGAAAACTTTACTCTCACAAAATCAAGGTTCTTTTAAATTAAACCTATGTTGGCTTTTGGAATTTTGTCTCTGCTATGACTTAAACTGTTTATTTTAGAACAAAAAACTAGGGGCACCTGGGTGGCTCAGTCGTTGGGCATCTGCCTTCATCTCGGGTCATGGTCCTAGGGTCCTGGGATTGAGCCCCAGATTGGGCTCCCTGCTCGGCCAGGAGTCTGCTTCTCCTTTTCCCACTCCCCCTGCTTGTGTTCCCTCTCTCGCTGTGTCTCTCTCTGTCAAATAAATGAAATCTTTAAAAAAAAAAAAAAAGAACAAAAAACTGAGCAAAGTCTTCTCTGTTCTGGATAAATTTGTCCTTATCTGAAAGTAAGCCATTCCACTAGTTTTATAAGGAGAAAGCCTTGAGGCAACAAGAAAAGATAATGGGAAAAATAAACCTAATGTTAAATCTCTAAAATTTACCCTTCAACAAAAGTAGGGATGAATGGTATTTATTGTGCACTTAGTGTGTGCTGGGTGCTGGAGTATAAAGATGGAAACCAAATAGTCTTTGACCTCCAGGTGCTGTCAAATGGTGAGTGGCACAGACAGATACACAGCTGGGAGTATGACGAGGTAGAAGTTAGGAAGGGCTGGAATGGAGACACAGACACATTACAATTAGAGAATAGATGAGGGACTAGGAAAGACAACTCCCAAGGTATTAGGATTTATGTTTTCATTCTCACAGTTTCACATTAGAATCATTAGGAAGAAGTTTTTAAAATACTGATGCATGTGTGATATGACCCCTAAAGATTCTGATTTTAAAGTTTTGGGATGGGACTTCGGGGTAAGTACTTTTTAGGCCCTACCCCAGGTCATTTTATTATACAGTTAACACTGAGAACCATTTCAATATGGGAAATGTCTAAAGGTGCAGGAAAATTCAGGGTTACATATCTGAAAAGAATAGTAGATCAGTTAAAAATAGTTAAGTCACCAACTTATGTGGCTGACAGAAATTATTTTTGATGAAATGTGACTATAAAACTTTGATTTGCCAAATACTCTGAAGAGTATAGAGAACATAATTTTACCAACTCTCATTATTGCTCTGAAAAGAATGCTCCAAAAGCTGTCACCTGGTCCCAGTAAGTGACATCACTACCAGCAGCCAAGCTAAAGGGGTCCAAGTCATTTCCACTTCTCCTTGTCCTCCAGTTTACATCCAAAGGACATTGTTGACCAATCCTGGAGGCTTTAACCTTCTAGCTATCCCTTGATTCCTCTCTTTTCCATAGCCACTGCTCTGCCCTAGTTCACATGCAATCCCTTCCTTTCTGGTCACCGAGCCTTCAGTGGCCATGCATACCCATTCCATTCATCTCCCATTCCTCAATCAGAGGTGTTTTTAAAAATACATGTATGTGTCATTGAATGATATTGAGTTGGTTTGGCTTTGGACAACAACAAGATAGGATGTAAATAAACACTCATTCATCCAAAAACTAAAAAAAAAAGTCATGGTTTAAAGTTTAAAAATAGAAAAAGTTAGATTCCTGGAGGTATCTCACAAGTCAGTATGGTGTTTAAGTTATGCTTAGACTAGAGCCTCAGGCAGAGAGGATATCTGAATGAGCTTTTATATTTTGTTAACTAGGGAAAAGTAAGCACAGTAAAAATAAAGCCAGTAGAGGCAAGGGAGAGCAAGGGGTCTGGTCACCCTTCTCCTTTTATAAAATTGTAGATGTATTTAGAATAAATAACTTAGCAAAGGACAAAAGAGTAACAAGGCTATGCTGAATTCTTTGCACATGTTATGAGTCAACATCACATGGGCTGGTCTGGGTGCTCCTTTAAACTCAGCTTCTGAAATCTTGCTTCCCTTCAAGGGCATCGTTGAGCATTGTTTTATTTCTCCTCTTATTTCCTGCCCCCAAATGAGGTTTGGCTGCACTTTGATGTTTTTACTTGTTAACTCTGACCACATGGTTTAAAGGAAATTTTAGAAACCTCTAGTCTGTCCCCAGTACGGTTGTTTCCATGAATATCACTCACTCACTATTATTTCTTGTTATTGGTGGTCCAAACAAATTGCCTGTAACAGATTTGTCTTTACTCCCTTATTTACTTTTCCAGCTATCCAGAGTAGTTTTGTTTTCCTTTAATAGTTTGTATATTGAGAGTTAATTATAATTTGACAAACTCCAGCACAGGGTGTTCATGGGCAATATGTATATCAACAGATTTTGGCCAAAATTTAAGTGCATTTCAGTCTGAATTGAATGGATCCTTTCATATTGACAGGGGGCTTTATGTCCCTTCCCCCAAAGAAGTATAACACTTAGTGTTGAATTGTTAAATTCTTTAGAATCTTAGACGGTAAATAGTTGCCTCTGAAACCATGTTTGCTTTATCATTTTCAGTGTCTCATCTGCTTAAATCACCTTTACAAAAGAATTTTTATCTAAATCCCATCAAAGTATTATAAATAAAACAATTTAAATTATGAAAACTTTTTGTTGTAATAATAGTATGAACCTGTTACATCAATTTGGGCATTTTTTTAGCTCTGTGTAGCATTCTTGGGTTTTTTTAGCTCACTCCCTCCAAAAAACAGGGTAAGTTGAATTATAGGAACATTTTTCAAGCACGGGGCCAATTGAGCACAGAGTTTCCTTGTGCACAGAGCAGAGAAGTGGTCTTGCCCAACTACCGCTGAATAGAGTAAGTGTTGGTAGTGCAGCTTATTAATAGTACTATACACATTTATTTAGCACAGTAGAGCTTTGTTAAAATGAGATGTCCTAACCACATCATCCATCCATGATAGAATTTAAATTGCTCAAATTTAATGAATTGCTAAAATTCTGTTTAAAATCTAAACAAATTTTCTGTTTAAAATCTAAAGCATGTTTTAACTGTGTTGCTGCCGTGATTGAATAAAATATATTTGCAGAAAAACTTAAGTCGCATTGAAAGAAAAGGGTTTTTTAAATTAATAGAACTCCTTAAACAATTCTGGCTTTTGGCAATTTATAATTAAAGTCCATATTTTATTGTATTTCTTGTCTGAATTCACCACTAAAAATTAAGTCTAGGAAATAAGATGATATGTCACTTTTATAGAAATAGTAGCACAAAATTAAGTGAAAATAATAAAAGAGTAAGCATAACACAAAGCATTCATTTTCATGCCCAATAAGAAATTTTCTGTAACACTTTCTTTAGTGATTGGGTCATCTTTGAGTTAAAAAGGAAAATTTTACTTTTAACAGTTTTATTGTTTTCATGAGCATTTCCTAGATATGTTTTTTGCTATTTTAAATTTTTTTTATTGAAGTGTTGTTGACATACCATGTTATATTAGTTTCAGGTGTACAACATAGTGATTTGACAACTCTGTACACTACACAGCGTTCACCACGATAAGTGTAGTTACCCTCTGTCACCATACAATGTTATTGCAATATTATTGACTATATTCCCTATGCTGTGCTTTTCATTCCTGTGATTTATTTATAACTGGAAGTTTGTACCTCTGAATTCCCTTCACCTATTTCACCCATCCCTCTCCCCTCTGGCAACCACTAATTTGTTCTCTGTATTTATGATAATATTTCTGGTTTTTGTGTGTTTTATTTTTTAGATTCCACATTTAAGTGAAATCTTATGATATTTGCCTTTTCATTTTGTTGATAGTTTCCTTTGCTGTGCAGAAGCTTTTTAGTTTGATGTAGTCCCAATTGTTCATTTTTGCTTTTTTTCCCCTTTGCCTGAAGAGACATATCCAGAAAAATGTTGCTAAGGCTGATGTCCAAGAGATTACCGCCTGTGATTTCATTTAGGAATATAATGGTTTCAGGTCTTACATATAGGTCTTTGATCTATTTTGAGTGCAGTTTTGTGTATGGCGTAAGAAAGTAGTCCAGTTTTACTCTTTTGCATGCAGCTGTCCAGTTTTCCCAACACGTTGAAGAGACTGTCTTTTCCCCAATGCATATTCTTGCCCTTTTGTCATAGACTAATAGACTGTGTAAGCATGGGTTTATTTCTGGGCTCTCTGTTCTGTTCTATGTGTCTATTTTTGCACCTGCACCATGCTATTTTGATTACTGTAGCTTTGTAGTAAATCTTGAAATCATGGATTGTGATACCTCCAGCTTTGTTCTTTTTGCTATTTTAAAAGTATAAACTGAGGTCTTTCAATAATGGTGAAGAATATTTTCTACAACTGAATTTACCTGTGAGCTGATACTGCACATAAAAACTCCCAACCCAAGATAATGTCATAGAAAATATTTGGGGATCCATGGAATACTGTAAAATTCTACATTAAATAATTATGTTAGTCAAATTATTATCTACATTTCTCTTCTAAACACATTTTACCAAGCTTCCATAATGTACTACAGAAGCTAATAAAATTTAGTGTGATTTTATATAATCTCTTTGAAGTCGATGAAAGGTCACTTATATGGAGAACATAAACATCTGTTGGACAATTATATAAATGCAGAGAAAGTCAGTAGTGAAAGTTGCTAACAAGTGAGAAATCTAGAGATCTAATCTTCTGATCTGCTTCCTATATTTCGCTGTAATGTAAATATTAGAAGTTTGCTTTCTCAGACCCACTGAGAAAAGAATCAGTGGCAAAATCTCATGGAATAAGATAGGGAAGAAATCAGAGCCGAGAGCCCACGTGTATTTAGCAGAGTAGCGTGTTTTGCTGCACTGGGTAATTAGATGTTGCAGATTCTCTGCAAATGCCTGCCAGTTGCACTGTGCTCAAGACCACCAGCAGGGATTCTCAGTTGAATGCTAGAATCACCTGGGGAGTGTTCAAAAAACAGGGCTGCCCAGAACATACCTGAGGGTCCCTAAGGGTAGTGCTCAGTTTTCTGTATTTTTAAAAATCACCTTCCTACGCCACCACCTGATCCTAATGCACGGTGATAGGCATTGACTAATCGTTGGGGACCATTTGTTTTCACTCTTTGTAATTGCTGACCTGGGCATAGTATTCAATTGATTCCAAATGTGAGTCTCATATTCAGATGCCCAGATGTAGAAAAGAAATGAGAAACAACAGCAGTGTACCATTCTTTTAAAAATGGAAAAGAAATGCCCCTTGATAGATTCTAGAGTGAGAAGAGTTGCAAGGCATAGTCTTTTTTTATTTTACTTCTTATAAAGACTCGAATTGCTAAAATGTGTATTTTATTCTTGAAGAGGAATATGGAATAAGTGCATAAGGAACCTGGGGGTGGGGTGAGGGGTCAGAGAATCTCCCCCAGGCCTGTGTGATTCAAATTTGGGCCCCCAGGGCCTGGAAGAGAGCCCATTTTAGGCAATCGGTAAGCTATTTGTGAATAAAGAAATGACTCTGGACTGGAAATGTTTTATCATCAGAGAAAAGAGCCATTCTGTCTGTGGATGCCTGGGTGCTCTTTTATTTTGCTGTTATTAATTGATGTGCTCTTTTAAACATTGCAGACACAAGGTCCTATAGCTGGTAAGTTGCAGCCTGGGTCTGTCTCCTTCACACTTAACCACTGTGCTAACCACCTCTCCAAGATGGACTGCACACAGTTTGTGTGGAACTTGTTTTGAAAGCAAGTGTAGTGCAAATACATTATTAGCATTGGTTGTCTACATGTCAATCTGTCCTTGCTAGCTTTCTCTTATTCTTCTCTCTATCCCCAACATCTAGCTCATCATAGGCACCTAATATATGTGACATTAAAAAAAAAAAGAAAAAAGCTATTAGATAAAAATTGAAGGCTCTCTTTCTACGTATACATGCCTCTCTCCATCTGTTAAAACTGTATATCTTTAAAAATCTTTCTTTGCAAACACAGAAACAGAGCTTATGTTTCTGCTTCCACTTAAATGGAACTGTACTATTCGTGGCTTTATTTTATTCTTTTTTTTTTTTATTCTTATGTTAATCCCCATACATTACATCATTAGTTCTAGATGAAGTGTTCCATGATTCATTGTTTGTGCATAACACCCAGTGCTCCATGCAGAATGTGCCCTCCTCAATACCCACCACCAGGCTAACCCATCCTCCCACCCCCTCCCCTCTAGAACCCTCAGTTTGTTTTTCAGAGTCCATTGTCTCT
>NC_138380.1:56170172-56176685 GCF_054177405.1 Leptonychotes weddellii
ATTCTTGATGGTATACCTTGAAAGATTTTCTGTGTCGGCATTTAAACACTTTTCTCAGGTTTTAGGCATTAAAGAACAGTCTGCAGTCTCCATATAACAACATTTACACCCATCTACAGCCATCGCCCTACTGATGGACATTTGTGGGGTTTTTGTTTTGTTTCTTTGTTTTTGTAAACCATGTTTGAATACCTCTGTAGCATAGAGTCCTAGAAATTGAATTTCCTGATCCTAAAAGCACATGTAATTTTTTGATACGATACCAAACTTCCCTCAGAAAAGGACTGTGTATCAGTTTATACAACCCAAATAGACTGTGATAATGCCCATTCCTACTCCCCCACCAAGACTAGGCACCATTAAATTTTTCTTTCTTTCATTAAAACCACATTTAATGGAGAAAATGATATTTTATTATTAGTTTAAATTTTATCTATATCTTCTGAACACTGTACCCAAGTCTAAAATATACAATATTTTGATCTAAATGGCAGCTAATATAATCTACTGATTTTAGAATATATCGAACTGTCATTCTATTTTTATTTTTATAAATCTCTATGTTAAAATACAACTTTGCTATTAAGTATCTGTTTTTTCTCTGTATCATGAATATATATACTATTATCCTATTATAGAACATTTAATGTCTTCCCAATGCCTCACTAATATAATTATATAGCAATAAAAACCCTTGTACATATGGTTTCTTCCTAATCTTTATGAATAATTTATTAAAATGAATTCCAGATAGTATTATTACTGGGTCATATGTCTTAATTCTTTTTATGGCTTTTGATAAGATTCATTAAATTGCTTTACAAAAGCATTAGATCAATTTTTATAATCATCAAGAGCACATTACTGTAACAGATTCTTTATTACCTTTCTGAAATATGGTAAAATTATTATTTTAAATTTAGGTAACATACAAGTTTACTTTCGTAAATTGTAATTAGTGGATATACCCAAAGAATGGTGAGATACATACTTATATTTTCCATGTTTAAAAAATGGTTACTTTATATGCTAACTGAAAACAACAGGATACAGAATGAGGTATAAGTATGTAAAATTATATATACCTCAACAATAGATAACTTTCATTTTTTTTTTAAATATCTTTTTGTTTTTTCCTAATACTAACAGTGAGTATTACAACAGGGCTAAATGTCCTCCATGTATTTCAGGGTCAAAAGATCTGTCCTTTTCTTTTAGGAAATTTACCAATGGTGTGGTTCCTCGTGCAACAAATACGAGCGTCTGAAGGCAAGCCAGGTTGCCATTGGCATTCGGGACAACGAAAGAAAAGGAAGATCTCAACTAATTGTGGTGGAAGAAGGAAGTGAGCCATCAGAGCTCAGAAAGGTATTGTGACTTGTGTTGTTTTTTAAAGGTTTATCACTGTAAGTGGGGTGTGTGTGTATGTGTGTGTGTGTGTGTGTGTGTGTCTGTTAGTTTTAACAAATTCTCTAATACTGGGCCTAGGCTAAGATTCGGTGAAGAAACATCAAGGTTATCTATGTCATGATATAGAGAAAATAGAAGGTCATGACTTTTCTTTCACCACTGGTATGACTCTGACTTCATCTTCTGTTGTATAGGCGGACAGATGGGTAACACTTTGACATTGAATATAAGAATATATTTTGGAAGGCAAATAATAGTTTATTCATGTGGGATTCTGAATATATTATTTTTTTAATGCCATGATATTCTTCAATTTTAGCATTCATTACTTTATTAAAAGGATGAAATAAAATCTTTTTCCATGAGAACAAATATACCAATATTTTAAATATTTCAATCATTTTAAACTAAGAATTCTTGGTAAGACCCTTACGATTTTAGTATAGTTGTTAAATTAATTTGAAAATTATCTCCATGGCTCTTTATACCTTTGTTATTTACTTAACAATGATAGCAGCCTTGGACATTTAGTTGTGACCAGTTTTTCCCCTTTAAGAAAACTGCGGCGAGTGCCTCAGTGTATATATTTTATATTTTCCCTTAAGATTATGAGTCAAGGGTGTAATCATATTCAGGTGTCTTGATACATGTTGGTACATTGACTCCCGTATGTTCATTCCACAATATTTATTGAACTCCTATGGTATATCAGGCCCTAAATGTTTGTACCAATGTTTATTCTCTCATGACTTCGCAGAACCCTGTCAAAATATACTGTTGTAATAATACCATTCTGAATCTTCCTGCATTTAATAGTAGCAGGTGGTGTCTCTGTGAGTTTTCATTTCTTGGGATAGTACACATTTTCCTCAATGACTTTCGCTATCTGCACTCAAGTTTTTATAACGACTCTCTCTTATAAACGTGTTTTTAATAATTTTGATTTAGAGTGATTTCATGCATTAGAGTTACTTGATGTAGTGATAGCCTCAATAGCCCAGTGATCAAAAATTATATGGGATAATTTTATTGTCATAATGTCTTTAAACTTAATTTTTTTTAATAACCACCAAACACAGACTTTCATGTTAGTGATGTTTTAGAAATGACTTTTATTCAGTGGGAAAATGTTCATGGTCAAATGCTAAGAGAAAAGGCAAGATATAAAATTTTATATACAATAATATCTTAATATAAGTTTATATGTAGGAATATAGGTATATATTTGTATATACATATATATCTGGGAAGAAGTAGGCTGAAATATTACAATATTACCAATATTGTCTTTGACTCTTGGGATATGGCTCCTTGTTATTTTTTTCTTTATTTGTCCTTGCATTTTCAAAATGTATTATAATAGATGTATATTCCTTTTATTATTATTTTTTATTTTTTCATGTGTTTTCCTTTTATAATCAGGAAAAAAAGGCCAACTAAAAAAAACAAAGTAAAATTAGGGATTAACTCAGTTTCCAATAGTCATAATGACATTGCTAATAAATTAGACTTTGAAAACTATTCAAAACAATTTCTTGAACTTTTAATATTCTTTCAAGGCCTCTGTTCTAGAGATATAATCACTGTTTAAGTCTTGCAGATTTCATATTTGGAAGCAAAAATCTGTAAATAAGATGTATTTCTAATTGATTGTATGTCTTGTTTCAATAACTATGCTTTGCTAAGAGTAGACCCAGGACTCGTCCTGGTGGAGTAGTGAAGGGGGTGCTCTGTTAACTATCAGACTAGCTTCTCCTCTGTCATCTTGGGTCCCAGGTAAGTCCCTTAACCTCTGTTGTCTCTGGTTCCTCATTTGTAAAGTGCAGAGTTAGACAGAGTGGCTTCTATGGTCCCTTTAGTTTCCAATGATCTGTGATCCCACCTTGCCTTTTAAGCAGTTTCTGTGTTTACCAAATCGTCTGAACTCTGTACCAGGAAGTGAAGCCACAGGCTGAGGGCCTAAATTGTGCGTGTATATGTTTGCTCGCTTATTGGATTTCATTTAGAGTTTTGAGGGCAAAAAAGGTTAAGCAGTAAATTAATACATTAATTAATACATTACACTGTGAAAGTTAAAAAGAAAATGCAAACCTGAAGAGAAAAATTGTAAAAATATAACTTCAATTTTAAAATATTAGTGATAGGGATAAGGGACATAATCCTTAATGTAAAATGTGATGTTTATGTGTTAGGGGATTTTCATTTTTTGTTTTTTAAAACATTCTAGAAAACACCTACCGTGCTTTCTTTTCAGTGCATTCAACGTATACTGTATTATATTTGACAGCTCTCATTTACACAATGAATTTTCATTTTTCTTTCTTTTAAAAAGCATTTGCTGGGCTCTTTGTTTTCACAAATGTTGTTTTGTAGCCTGATTAAATAATTGTTTAAATAGTTGTTTGATGAATTAATTATGCACCTATAATAAACTAGTCTGACTTTCTAGGCTTAGTATTGTACCCATAATGATAGAATTCAAAGAGGTCATGAACTTGTTTGGGAAAAAATTACTTTATTTTCACTAACCTCTTAATTAAAATTTTCTCCAGTTGTGAATGTATTTGACAAACCAGTAGCATGAGCAGCATCTGTGACTTTTCAGATCACATTATAGTTATTGTAGATAACTTTAAAATATTATTTGTGTTCATCACTTCTTGGTAATTATGATAGCTATTAGACCTGCTGTTCAATAATATTATATAATGAGTAAATGAAGAAGCTCATATATTACTTTATCACATTTAGAAAATACATTTTGATAGCTATATTCCAATATAATAGGTTTCCATTATAATACTTTGTATCTTATTTTATGCATTTAGAAAGTATTTTTCTTAGAAGGGGCCCATAGCCTTCGGAAATTATCCCAAGTGGTTAATATTACATGCACACAAAAGGTTTCTTTGTTGAAGACAATGGAATGTCATTTCTTTTTCTGAGACTCTAATGGAACTATTGATATTACTAGAGAAGGATTCCAAAAATCTAAAACTCTCTCAAAATATCTTTTAAAACTGTCCTTTTAAGTGATTCATTTTTAATAAGACTCTTTTAAAGTTATTTATCTTCAAAAACTTTGGAAGTCTCTATATGAAGGTAAGTAATAACTTAAAATCAAGGACTTGCTGTAACTAAATTGATGTAACTAACTAATAGCTTAAAATATTAACTAATAACTTAGTTGATGTAACTAATAGCTTAAAATCAAGGACTTCATGTAACTAAACCAGGTACATGATGCTATTATCATTACTCCATATTTGATGCAGAATATTCAGAGTGTGTCTTTCTAACACATCAAAGTCCTCAACACTATAAATAGTGAAAAGTACTTTTTCTGAGAGGTTTTTTTTTTTTTTTAAGAATTCATCTTTATTTCTAGGTATTTCAGCTATCTGTTCATGCTATTATAGTCATACCATTTTAACATGGCTTATCTCTAGGATGATCATAAATTTATCCTTCAAACCAAAGCACTTTGGAGAGTAATAGGGGGGCACTAACCAGACAGGATTAGGAGACAACATGTATTAACAAGACTGTCTGGGGAAATAGGGTGTATGTTCAGCCTCTTACCTGTATCGTGAGCACTTTTAAAAACTCATGTGCCTAAATATGAAAATTATCCTGTACATGGAACTAACTAAGGCCTGTAACCAAAGTCACATTTTACCCTGTGCGTGTTTTTTCTTCACTGTAAACGTATTTACCAGGAAAAGCTGCACATAAATTATGTAAAGCTTTTTTCTTACTCTTTCTTCTTTTCTTATTTAAAATAAACAATCTGTGAATGTGAAGGAACCTTAAATATGTCACTAACCCTAAGGTTCCAGACTTTCTTCATTGGTCCTATTCATCCTCTAAACATTAGGAGGGAAGCTAAAAAAGTGCCCTGAGGAAAAATTGCTAAAGTCAATAATTTATCTGTTTTATAGACTTCCAGTTTTTAAAAAAGAACATCTGGAGGATATCAACAAGAGAATGCAGAAGGGGCAAGTTTTTTGAAATGATACCAAAAATCAAGTAATTTTTCTAATCCAGAAAGACTCTTTTCAATATAATTTAATGAACTTATGAAGTCTACAATAATTGTAAATGCTTGTGGCGGAATACTGGCAGTAAAAATATAGGGAGATTGTAAGCAACTACTATATTGCTGAATTGTTAGCCTTTCTCACTTTTATAAAAACACGAAGGCCCCCTGGAAAGTCATGCACAATCATTGTTTTGGATTCTGGACAAAAAGAAAGGAAATTGGAAGGAAAGTTGGAATATCATGTTCCATCTCAATTAATAAGTGTTTATTGAGCACTGGGTTGGTTCCCAGTGAAGCTCAGAAACTGCTTATTTTATCATCTGATTGAGATAAGCACACTCTAGATCAAGACAGAGTCAGAAAGTGGGAGCAGATGGTGAGGATCCGCAAACACCAGAAAGCATAGCTGGGTACCACCATTATTGAAAGCTTTCTCAACGATAAAATTCATGTATTTTAGACTGTATGATAATAGCATACAGGCTAGATTAGCCCCCAAAGGATCTCTCAATATAGGACTTGTATTCATCTTATTATAAGTCATAATTGACAGCTTGAAAATAAAATAATCCTTTCAGTCATTCTCTTGGCAAGTTGATTGGATATGTACGACGTGCCCATCTGGATATCTTGTAAGTAAAATCTAGAGTTGAATAGTGCAGATATTTTTTAAATTATTCTTTGAGATGTCTATTTAGGCTACGAGTAAAATTTTAGTCATATTTTCCCAGAGTATTTTGCCAAATAAAATTTATATGTTGGAGCACCTGGGTGGCTCAGTGGGTTAAACGTCTGCCTTCAGCTCAGGTCGTTATCCCAGGGTTCTGGGATGGAGCCCATCTTCTCCTTCTCCCTCTGCCTGCTTCTCCTTCTCCCTCTGCCCCTCCCCCTGCTTGTGCTCTCTTTTTCTCTCTCTCCCTCAAATAAATAATAAATAAAAATCCTTAATAAAAAAATAAATAAAATAAAATTTATATGTTATCATTGCCGTGCTAAGTTCCTTGAGGGAAGGAAGTAGAAGTACACTGCCTTTATGTCTATCTCACCTTTTTTTTTTTTTT
>NC_138380.1:56177185-56196078 GCF_054177405.1 Leptonychotes weddellii
TATTTTGCTAGTCTTCTGTCTGCAGGCAGATAGTTACAACTAACCTTTTGGAAAGTCGTAACTGAATCTTGGGCTTGTTTATATTTACTGCAATACTTTCCCACGGATTAGGCTGCATGTACTTCAAGTGAAAGCATGCAGCACAGTAAGAAATAAGTAACTGGGTCTAAAACTTTTCATTTTGTGATAAAATGCATGTTCCTCAGAGCTGTAGTTGGATAGTCTTATCTGTAGAATCCTTCCTCCCAGGTCAGGTAACCTCCCCATTTCGTGTCCAGCAACCACAAAAACCCACTTCTCTCACTGCTTAGCACACAACACTGCTGTCCACTGGCCTTGACCATTTTGCTTGGCTGTTCCCCACAGCCCTGGTGCTGCCCCTTCTCATCACTAGATTAAAAGTGAACATGCCCCATGAACTCCAGGGAACTACACAAGTATAGAGCTTTATTTTTGAAATCACCTAATATATTTGTCTTACTCTTCCCCCAACATCAAAAGGCTGTGCACATTACTAATGCTTCCCAAGTTCTAATACAATTTAAATTTACAGAAAAGTCAAACCAGAAGTGATTTTGAACATTAAATAACCTAAGCATTGGAATATTCATACCTCAACATGTAAAGTAAGATTAAGAAAGAAAAAAATTGGAATTTGGAAATTTAGAATTCTGCCAACATTCCTTAAAGTTTCTTTCTGGAAATGTTTGTTTAATAGCATAATCTTGGGTATTTGGATTTACATGAGATTGCATTTTAATCTTTTAACTTAAATATTATTGTATTGTATTTAACTTAAATATTAAATATTACAATATATATTGTATAAATATTAAATCAAGCATGATCATTTTGAACATGATTCTATAGAGAGTGGGAGAAACTATTTCCTGGGGATGATCTTTGATTAGATAAATCAATTCCCATTTATCTTTGTAGAATATCAAATGAACCTTAGAAGTTCCAAAAATAGAAATGGGGAGCTGTTTTGAAAATCCCCCTCATGACCATTTTGGAACAATGAGTATACAGTATTTTTTTAAAGTGTCTAAAAATTTATGGAAAAGTAATACAAGAATAAAAATCACATTGCCTTTTAGCATCTGGGAACAAACATGGGTATTTTGAGCTCCTTATATGTAAGACCTAAGGTTATTTTGTAGGTTTGTAATAGCCACACACACACACACACACATACAAATCACTCAGTAAACTATTTTCTGTTGCCTTCTTATTGATTTCATTGTTAGTCACAACTCTGTACTTTGTAAGGGCAGAAATTTGAGTAGCTTGAGATATTAATTTGGTCAATAGACACAGTAAACACTTTGACACTAAGAGACAAAGATTTTATCAGAGAAAACACTTCTCCTGTGTGCTGTCCAAGCAGCTTTAGCTTCCTTGTTTATCCCTCCTTTATTTTCCAGGGTCTTTTTGTAAATTCTTGGGAAATTGAACAATGTCTTAAACATTTTGTAATTTCCCATTCTTGGAGCATGGTGTCTGGTACATAGGTGCTCATTAGTATTTGTTGTCTGAAATAACATTATTATGAGAGCCATGTAGAAAGAGGAGGTCCATTTATGGGCTTACGCATTCAAAGATTTTTAAGTTAAAAGGTTTCAAAATATTTGTCACTCTCTCTAGTTTAGTCCTGCCTAGAGAGAAAGTATCAGAGGACCAGAAAATAGAAATCTTTCCTTTTCTTCTATTGCATTATAATTAAATCATTTTCTCCATTTTTCTTTACAGCCATGATACTTAGTACGTACTCAAAATCCAAAGAATTATAGTGACAAGTAGCACATGCTGCAGGGTTATAATGCTTTCAAGAACACTGTGGTTGCTATAGCTCTCTCACTCTCTCTCTCTTTTTTTTTAGTATAGCTAATTTTATCTACCATTTACTGATAGTTCACTATGTCCCAGGCACTATTCAAGGCACCATTCATTGTTGTCATTTATTTTAATGAATCTTTTATTTGGATTTCTAGTATTTAATTCACGTACTCATTTTGTTCCTTGCCAGTTCATCCAGCGGGGAAAGTTGAAATATTCTCTTTTTTTAAGATTTATTTATTTATTTGAGTGAGAGAGAGAGAGAGAGCCCTCACGCATGCGTGCATGAGTTGGGGGAGGGGCAGAGGGAGAATCTCAAGCTAACTCCCCACTGAGCGTGGAGCCTGATGTGGGGCTTGATACCAGGACCCTGAGATCGGGACCCGAGCCAAAACCCAATAATTGGATGCTCAACTGTCTGAGCCACCCAGGCATCCCAGGAAGTTGAAATATTCTGAACAAAGAAAGAAAGATAGTAACAGTATAGTTAACCATATGCTGCAATATAATATTTCAAATAATTTTCCACTTTATCACACCAAAGTTCAACATGAAGACTTGCGACCTTACTGATCAGGTGTCACTTTTATTTAATGAACCCAAATTGATAGCACTTGGCAGTAATTTCTAAATGAGGCAATTTTTCCTTTAGTTTGTGGCTGAAGTGAGGGAATAGTGTGGTAAGACCTATAAATAAGATAGTACAATTCTAGGACAGATGGACTATATAGAAGAATAGATCTTTGTCCCCACAAGGTCCATATTGGAATTAACTAAATCAATTATTAAACTAGAATATTAAATATTAACTATTTAAGATTTATAAATTTAATTTAAATATTAAACTAGAATGGCAGGTTTCATTTTAATTTTATATTATTCCTCATGTTTGTTATAATATTAGTGATACTATGTAATAAAAAAATTAACAATAAGAGTATATTTTCTTTCAGCAATTTTAGGACAATTTCATCTTATCTCGATATATATATGTGCATATGTATACACATATATGTAATCTGTCTAAATATGCATATACGTATTTATCTATAAAAAGGGATTTTCAAGTGACTTTGTCAGGAAAGCATGGTTTGTTCAGGTAAATAAAGTATATTTTCAGGGGAAAGCAAGAGGCAATCCTCAGTTCTGGGTATAACACTCTACTAATCAGGAAAAAAGTACTAACATACTGTTAAAAAATATTAAAATATTTTAAGTATCTGCACGCAAACAAACAAGAGCCATGCAAATATACAGGGAAATGAAGTCCTCTGCCATGCATAGTGGATAAATTAAATATCAATGCTCAATTTCAATGAATGCTGGCAACTAAAAAACAAACCCAAACTGAATATAGATTTTAATGAAGTCTGACAGAGTGCATGTAGACAAGACTAATAGGTTAATCAAAAGCCATCTCAAAGCAAGCAGCAGATGCACTACACTTAAGTGTCAGTTGCTGTGGTATTTATTCCCTGTCGTGGAGCTCTGTTGCTATGTGATGACTTAATTTCTCTCATCTTGCTGTTCTGCAGGGGTAAAGGCAAGTGGCTCGCTGGTGGGCTGAATTTTCTGTGTGTTCCTTAATCTCTCTAGTTGCACTTTCTTTATATCATACAAGTACTTCTGATCATTAACCCAGAAATTCCATCATCTAAGAAAAAATCTGTGATAGTTTTTTGTTTTGTTTTTTTTTTTGCTGTAGAGGAGATAACAACAGCCACCATCATGGCAAACATCCAGTGCCTGCCTTGTGACTGGCATTCTTCTATGGGCTTTACAAGAATGAGCTCATTTCGTTCTTACCACAACCCCAGGAAGTGGATACGTCTGTTATCCCCTGTCTTGGTTTGTGTTCCTCCAAAAGCCAACTCTATACAAGGACTTGGGGGCAGGCGGTTATTTGGAAGATGGTCCTGGAAGCAGCAAGTAGGAGTAAAGTGAGGCAATACTTTATAAATAAGTAGTTTACAGCTATGGGGCACTGGGGTTTAGTTCCAGAGGAACCCTATGAAAACTATGGAACACCCTTCAGAGTCAGCCCACAAGTGGTTGAGGTTGCTACAGGATTTAGCCAATAATTTCCCATCCTTCATTAGTTGAAGGTTGCTCCTTGGGTGTTAATTCCCCAGAATTCCAGCCTTCCTTGTGTGTGGATACAGTACAGCTCGGTGGCCAGATAATGCCATCAGACAAAGAGCAAGAGGCTTTGACCTTTAAGAAATTATCTATAGATGACCTCTCAGGTAGACCAGGGTGGGATGGGCAGAGCACCAAATGGGATCTCTATACCCTTACTTTATGGATGAAGGAAGTAAGTCATGGAGAACCTGCCTAACTTGCCCAAGGGAGTGTGGGAATGGGAGAGTGGCAACTCACCAGGCAGTCTTCATTACAGAGCAACCATCTTGAACATACAGAGAGATGGGAATCCCATCTGCTGGGAAGTTATTTTAGAACTTCCAAAATCATGCCACATGCTTCTGACAATCATACCTATTTTACGTATTCCATATCATAATACCTTTAGTAGCATACGTTTGTACTCAGTAGCTTGGCTTGTCTCTTTGTTTCATATCTCTTACTGTCAGCATAAAATCTTTCGTCCTTACTATGGAAGGTAATACAGGGTAATTGGGGCAGACATTTTCTTGGAAGGAAAATACATTTTTTAATGTGAGTATAAAAACTATGGAAATATTTTTCAAGCACCTCAGAGTATATGAAAGTCTTTTTGAGTTTGCTTGGTTAAATTTTGGTATGGGGAAATTTTCTGAATTATGTCGATGGAGAGGAAGTTTTCACAACTCTCTTACCATAAAACTTGGCTTAACCCAGTTAAAGGGAATATATAAATCAGGTTTATTTACCTCTCTCTAAAGGGATAGAAGGAGATAAAATGAAATAAATTTGTGTAAATACATGCATATGTGTATGTGGTGATAAGGGACAATGAGAAAATACTCCTAGAGGTGTGTTTAGCTCATGTTCTCACAGTAGGGGTGCTCTGTGTAAGTCTTTGTCTTCTTGTTGCCTCAAAAGAAGAATCTGGAGAAGAAAGGCAGTTTCTTCTTCTCCGTTCCTCCCCTCACCCAACCAATAGTAGTTTTCCCTCTGGTAATCTCCAAAGTTGGTGAAAATAGGCAGTAAGTGATGAGGGGAGAAGCCTAAAGGCATTATGATAGAGAGCCAACCTTGAGAGAAGGGTGATCCTCTCTGGAAAAGATACACTCTTTATACATCTCTGAGTTTGAGAATCCCTGCAGGCTATTTTCATGTATTTAGGGTTGAAAACAAATGGAATGTGTCCTGCCACTTCTACCGCTTGTCCATGAGTATAATAGCTGGTGGATCATGTTAGACTTCCTCACTAAATTTGGAAGCAACCTGAGAATCTTTCCCTGTAGGCTGCTCTAGCAACCTCCAGCATTTAGCAAGGATAGGCAAAACCTATTTAGCATCCCTGCACTGAAAGTCAGCTCACTGAGGACAGGGGCCACGGCTAACTTATTAATCATCATAGCCCCAGCTCTTTCCTATGGTGTTGATATAGCACAGACACTCCATATGTCAACCTTACTGATAAATAAACTGTAACTGCTGTGTGCTGACTCACCAAGATAAGGTCATGTGTACAGGCTAAATGGGGAGATAGGATCGAAACACATGGGAAGACCAGAGAATCTGCTTTATAACCAAGGACCAATGTCATCCTACATACCTCAGTTGTGGAGAAACTTCAAAGAAGAGAAGAGAGTACTTCCTTTTCAGCATTATTATGCCCTTACTGATACAAAGGAGACTATTCTTCAGGTTTTGCTTGAAGAGGGACATTTAGATCTGTCTTCAACTTGTAGTTTTAAATCTAAAATATAAGACTTTCAGGGTACATGGTCAAGACATAGAGACTACTTAGTGGCATCATTAGATCAAGATGTAAACAAGTAATAAGTGAATAAGTAAATATAAGTCCACAGGGAGGTGTGTGGCAAGAAGTTCAGTGGTAAAATCATCATGCAAAGAATCAGAGTGGTGATTGGCAAGGTCATACCAAAGAGAGAGAATGACCCTTTGAGCAAGACAAGTTTCATTCAATGTATATAAGGGTGGAAAAAGGATGAGACCTGACTTTTGTGGAGTTCTCACGAAGTGCCAGGGATAGTGACAGTCACTTCACATACATTATTTCACTTAATCATCCTGATGATTGTGAATGGCATTAATTATTAGACCATTTTAAGTGTGGAAACAAAGTCACAGAGTCACCCAGTAGTGGATCCATCCAGCTCAGAGTGCCAGATTCTACCAAATGAGGATTGTCAAGAAGAAAGGTCTGATGGTCATTGTGAAACATACTAATTAGAAACTCCAGAGGCAAACAACGGGAGTGACTATTCAAGCACTAATCAGGTAGAAGTGTCCAAACGAGTTTGCGGTCTTACCAAAAAAAAAAAAAAATGATTTCCAGAAAGAGCAGATGGGCTAAAATCTTTACCTGAGATTTGCTCTGGGGTAGCCTCCGGACTGCCAGGCCATGACCATTTGTCCAGGGAAGGGTTCCCTGAGAAGCTATTTGAACATCAGAAATGCTTGGCAGACCTGTCTTAATGGTTGAGATGGATGAACCAGGTTAACAAAGCTGATGCCACTAAAAACTTGAATATATCACAGAACCAGGCCCAGAGGGCTTTGAAATTACACCGTACCAGGGCTTCAATCAGAATTTTGGGCTCACATTCAGACTTTAGTAGTCATTATCATAACTCCCCAGATGGTTCTAATATGTAGCCAGTTAAGATAACTGCTCTGATTTAATAAGTTGGCATTCTGGCTTATGTATTTTAATAATTTGTGAGTTAGCTTTTTCCATGTTATAGTATCTTGTAAGTTAGCTTTCCATTGTATAGTAACTTGTCAATTTGCTCTCCATATTATAATCACTTAGGAGTTGACTTTCTTGTGAGTTGGACCCTCTAAATCTAATCTCTTATATGGTGATGTTACTATCACACTGAGGATCAGACCTGCATCATGGTGAGTTTTCCAAGGTCACAGCGTTCCCTGAGTCCTCTAGAGCTACACTGTCAAATACAGCATTGTCAGACACAGATGGCTACTTAAATTAATTAAAATTAAAAATCCAGTTACCTGGTTACACTAGCCACGTTTCAGGTGCTCAGTACTTGGAGATAGCTAATGACTACCATGTTGGACAGGACAGGTATGAAATATTTTATTTACAGAAGATGCTATTGGACAGTCCTAGCCCAGATTATTAAATAACCAAACCTCTCTTGCAGACTCGTCATTCACTTTATCCTTTTATCCAAACATGTACTTCACATGCTTTCTCTCAGTCTAGAATGACTTTACCCGCTATTTGATATATTAAATTACCCTTTTTATTTGATCCATCAGTAACAGGATAGAAGCATTTCAGAGGCAGGAGAGCACACACTGAGATCAGGAGAGCAAATGTTGGAAGATTAGGTGGAGCTAGCTAAACGGGGTCACAGCTTTTCTCAGAATTGCCTGTAATTTTATATCTCTGTATGTCTTTCCTGTTATCAAATATTTGTCTGACCTAAGCCATAAAATTCCTGGAAGCAAGAAAATATACCATAACAAGGCTATATTTCGCCTTTATAATTTTTATCTATTCACCATATGTTAACGATGGACTGATTTTTTTTTTTCCAGTTAGGGAAAGGAAATAAGACAGGTGAATTTCTAGGTAATTAAAGTGTTAGCTCTGAGGACCCGAGAGCTTCCTTTGCTTTTTTAGTGAGACCAGAGATAGCCATGCATACTAATGTGATGACGTAAGAAGACTGTGAGGTCTCCCTTGCTGTGGGGAGCACTGCAGTAGGAACTGGGAAGCTTGGGGTTTGCGTCCTTGCTTTTACTCTTTATAGGACTTGGACCTCTGGCACAACTCCTAACTTCTCTCATCATCAATTTCCTGATCTGTCAAGGCGAAATCACAGTTGAGAAACATATAAGACCCTCTATGTTAAATCCTCTGGGGACTTGTCACCAGCTTGGAACATTTTCATCCAGAGTGATCTGGAGTCTTGAGTTAGGTATTGTCCTTCCTCCAGAGCACATATTATCCTTTCTTTTCCTACTCTTCACTCCAAATACTTACTGCAAATTGTCCAAACATCCTAACTTTTCTGTAGAAAGTTAAAATAGAGAAAGCGTGTCTTGAGGGAGCAAATCATAAATGTTGGAATTTCATATTCCAAATAGGTGGGGCTGGCTAAAAGATTCAACATAAATAAATAAAGGCTGGTGCAAATGTGAAAACTAAGTAAAGATTGTGAAGAGCAACTTTTTTCTTAACTTCCTGGTCCTTCTTTCTAAAACAAATTTACACATAGGCCCATTTATGTTTGAAAAGAAAAAGTCACAACGGGTCATTGAGAGAAAACACAGGACGCTAAGGATAGTCTTGACCCATGTCATGAGGACCCAGAAAATCTGAAGCTGGGGGACTGTGAATCTAAAGCAAGTTGGTGTATTTGCTGTAATGATTTAATATAAATATCTTCTGAATTATTTTGAATTGAACGCCCGTTGAAGGCAAAGAGTGAACAGCACAACAGAAGGTCTACTTTGGCATAGAACAAAATTTTATTTCCACAAATTTCCAGCCTCTCTAATGTACTTAGAATAGTGTCTTAAGTTGTTAAACATTTCCATTATGTTACTGACAGAGAGAAGATAGAGATACTCCCATTTTTCTACTCAAATCACATCTATAACAAAATAGTACCTGTGACCTTTGGAATCACTTAATTTCTAGCTGAAATATTAAGGCCCCTTTGTCACTGGTAGCCAGTTCTAGGTCTTTACGTTAACAAAAGTTTCTCTGATCAAAATGCCTAGAGCATTTAGGAATCCATCAAGAATAGTTACTATGCTTTGATGAACTGAATGAGGAAGCCTGAGGGAGAAGCTTAAGGTAGCTTATAAATTAAAAGGGAATTATAATTATTCCATTTGAGGTAATGAAATGGCAACTGTTTCTTCCACTGGGGAGAGAAAATAAATACAAAAACAAGAGGTCAGTATTTTTGTTTGTTTGTTTAATAAAAGCTTTTACAATTTTATTTATTAAAGGACAAATACCTGTTTGTTTTAAAGATTTTATGTATTTGACAGAGAGAGAGACAGAGAGGGAACACAAGCAGGGGGAGTGGGAGAGGGAGAAGCAGGCTCCCCACTGAGCAAGGAGCCTGATGTGGGGCTCGACCCTGGGATCATGACCCGAGCCGAAGACAGATGCCTAACGACTGAGCCACCCAGGCACCCCCAAATACCTGCTTGTTATTGAAATTTTAAAAAATATGTATAGTCACAATAGAGAAAAAATATATCCCCAAGTCCCACCTTTGAGGAAAAAATAACTAAATCCTTCCTAATCTTTGTTTTCATGTACGTATCTCTGTGCTTTCACAAGAAAGAGTTCATACTATAGATAATGTCTTGCAAACTAAATTTATACTTGAGATATTACGAACATATTCCTGACCATCGCATAATTTTTATAATACTTTAATGTCTGTATAGTTTTCTATTCTATCGATACAGCCTAATTTATTCAATGAATCCCTTTCATGTTGGGCATTTACGTGGTTTGTGTCCTTTAATATTGTAAAATGCTGTGATGTATTTATTAGGTTGATCCTTTGCTTGTATTTTAATTATTTCCTTGGAATGAACTGTTAGAATAGAATTACTGGGTTAAATAATTGGACTGTTTCTTGGATTTCTGTTACCTATTTCTCACCAGAGAGTGCTTAGTAGAATACAGCATCTTTCCCAACATCGGATGTTGTCAGTTGTCTCCTAACTTGTAACAATTTTATGGGTAAAGAAGTATTATTGCCTTATTTTACATTCCTTGGTAGTGCACTCAGGTTGGTTGGACACTGTCGTATCTTGTTTGAAGCGCTGTTTGTTCTCACGACACCCTGATGTGATGGAAGACCTTCCCTCTGTCAGCCTTTGAGGCCCCCAGCATGGGCAGAGCCGCCAGGAAGGGGAGCGGAGAGAGGGTTTGGGGAGAGATGAGGACAGCTGTGGAGGGAGGAGGGCGGAACACAGTCACGGTATCGACCAGCGTGCCTGCTGCGTGGTAGACGTGCCAGAATTGCTTTCCTCAGAAAGAGAGAACTAAGAGTGTCCCCTCTACAGTCTCTGCTGCGAAACACTTTCTGCTTTATCTCCAGAGGCAAGGCCTGAGCAATTAAGTGTGAAGACCTTTCTGAAGCTCCCACAGAGGCAGCACAGCGTGCGAGTTACAGGCACCCACTCTGGAGCCAGAGTTCAAATCCTGACTGTCATTTGTTGTAAGATGCATGGCAGTGGGCAAGTCACTTAGTCTGTTTCTTGAGGCATAAAATGGGATAATAAGAGTGCCCAGTTGATGTGACGATGAAATGACTTAATAAATCTAATGTTCTTAGACTGGTGTCTAGTAAGTAGGGCTATGTGAGAATTTTTTATTTTTTTATTTTAATTTTTATTTTTTGAGAGAGAGAGAGAGCACACAAGAGTGGGGAGAGGGGTAGAGGGAGAGAGAGAATCCAAAGCAGCCTCCACACTCAGGGTGGAGCCTGATGTGGGGCTCGATCTCACGACCCTGAGATCATGACCTGAGCTGAAAGCAAGAGTCAGACGCTTAGCGACTGAGCCACCCAGGCGCCCCTGGAAGCATATTTTAAACAAAATTTATGAAATCTCAGGCATGGCACACAGTAGCACTTGAGAAGTGTTAGCTGAAGACATGTAATACACAATAAAAGGCAATAAATATGTAAACAGATTTCAATACATGTGGTTTAGACAAGAGGGGTACTAGGTGTTAAAAGGTAGTTTCAAACAAATAAAATCATGACTCTCATACAAATATAAAATAACCCATATCAAAAATTTTTATTTAAGTCATTAAGCCTAGGTGGCTCAGGTCGTGATCCCAGACTCCTGGGATCAAGCCCCGCATCGGGCTCCCTGCTCAGCGGGGAGTCTGCTTCTCCCTCTCCTCTGCCCCTCTTCCCTGCTCGTGCTCTCTTTCTCTCTCTCTCAAATAAATAAGTAAAATCTTTAAAAAAAAATAAGAGAACTAGTAAGATATTGTAATTAGTTCAAAGAAGAATCTAAAGAACAGACAAGTGAATGGGTGATCAGTGTTAAGATGAATTTGCTGACAAATACAAAGCTGGCCTCTTCCACAGGGGAGAAATTAGTCTCATCTCCACCAGAAAAAATTCCTGTGCATCTCTGTGGACGAAATCATTTGCTGCTATCAATCTTCTACTGAATTAGAAAATAAAGAAAAGGAAAGAAAATAACTTTATGGTATCAGATCACCAGAAGGAGCCCCTAGACACCATCCTTGGAAAGAATCTTTTTGTTTGTTTCCAAGAGTTTCCTAGTTTCCCTTGATTTAGGGAAGTATGCAACTAATTATTCTGAAAATGACTGAAGGGCGCCTGGGTGGCTCAGTTGGTTAGGTGTCCAACTCTTGATTTCAGCTCAGGTCATGATCTCGAGGGCATGAGAATGAGTCCAGGGTTAGGCTCTATGCTGGGTGTGGAGCCTGCTTAAGATTCTCTTTCTCCCTTTACCCCTTCCCCCCAACCCCGTTCTCTCTCTCTCTAAAAAAATAAAATATAAAAATTAAAAATAGAAAAATTTTAAAAATCATTAAAGTTGTGACATTGAAGGAATCTGTGATGGAATTTAAGCCTCAACACTTAGCAGTTCTGTGGAACATTCACTTCTCTTTGAGCATCGGTGAGCTTTTCTGTAAAATGAGGATAACAGTATCTAGCTCATAGGATCTCTTATAAAGATGAAACAATACACGTTCAAAGCTCCTGACAGTGCATGACTCATAGTAGACACTCAATAAGCAGTAACTATTCCTGGGCCAATTATGATTAGCTGAACCAACCAAAGAATAATTGCTCAGTTTTGCTTCTACCACACCCAGTCAACCTGGGTAGAAGTTACATACAGCATTCCAGAGAGCCTTGGGGAAGGAAAGTGTGTGGCTCCCACAAGGGACACTGAAAACATCAGCTTGATGAGAGAAGGGAGGTGGTAGAGAATGCTGAGAAATAATGCAGTGTCGGTAACATCCAGCCTCTGAAAGGGCTTTGGAATCCAGACAGAAGTTTTGGCTCTGTCAGTAAGCAGCCAATTCAGCATCATCTGGAATGCAGTTCCCTGGGCCTCACCCCAGACCTGACGACTTAATAGGGGGCTATTGAGATTGTTTATTTTATCAGGTTACCCAGATGTTGCTTGAGCACATTGAACTTTTTAAGAGTCACTGGTGCAGATAGAGGATATAAGCCTTTTTTTCTGGAGTCATATTCTTGAAACTTAGGAGTAAAGTGAAATGAGGGGCCTTCCAGCCAGTGTACAGGATAACTTTCTGGATGAAAAAATGAGGTGAGCCTGAAGGCAGGAGGGAACCGAAAGGAGTAGGTGTAACCCATCGCTCAGGTGATGAGGGACTTCACTGAGGTGGGAATTAAGGTGACTCCAAACATTATGAAGAAGCAGAATTTAATGACTAAGTGAGTAGGAGATTCAATATGGAGGACAGGCAGCATTCAGAACTGATCTCCTGATTTTAAGTCCAGGTGAACAGAATAGAGATTAACTGACACAAATGGAGAATTGAGAATGGCCAGTTTTGTGGAAAGCTAAGTTCACTTTGGAGCATGTTAAAGGATGATGATACTTTTAAGTGGAAATTTACAGAAAATAATTGAAGGAAGGGGAGGGGTGGGGAGACTCCAAGCTTGAGTGACAGGTCTTGGCTGGAACAATAGATGAAATTTTTAAGAAACATCATCAGATAAGGCTTCTCTGTTTCCCTTCCTCTTTAAAGTTTATTTAATTTTTGTTAAGATTTTATTTATTTAAGAGAAAGAGAGCACAAGCAGGGGGAGGGGCAGAGGGAGAAGGAGGCTCCCTGCGGAGCAGGGGGCTTGATCCCAGGACCCCCGGGATCATGACCTGAGCCGAAGGCAGACGCTTTACCAACTGAGCCACCCAGGTGCCCCTCCTTTCCTCTTTAAATTGTCAAAATATATGTTTTTTTTTCACACACCAAGGATTACATGAGTTAAATGCTAATCACTTGACAAACCTAAAATGACTGTTTAAAATTTAGGCATTATCCTACCTGTAAAAAAAAAAAAAAAGAAGCTGTATTTACAGTCTATTTCAAAGATCATAATGTATGGCATAGTTGATAAAGAGAATATGTTTAGTTATTTTCCTCTTTCTATATAAGATGTAAAGTCCTTAAGGTTTGAGAAGATGGTTAGAAACTCATTTGTATACCCCAATGAGGTTTTTGGTAAATGCTTAGTTGTTGTACTGAATTTTAAAATGATTCTTGGACAATGTACAGCATCCCCCTACCCCTGCAGTTAAGCTTGTTTCTGGTAAATCCCGTGGGTTCAATTCCCAACTGTCACAAGAGGTCACAAGAAGAAATCTGTTACAGAAGTGAATTTAGAACTCATATTTTAATTGATTCCTGCTAGTCTTCAATAATATGAACACCTATGCTTTCAAGTGTAGGATTTTACTTTCTTGGAAGTTAGTATCATGAGCAAACTCAGTGTTTGTTTACTGAATGCAATTTGAGAGGCTAATTAAGAACCTTGGTTCATATGGGAATAATTATTGTCTGAAAATTAAAAGTTAGAGTGTGCCCCAAATCTCAGACTTACTTGGCCCACTGGGAAAGTTCCAAGTACTAGATATGTCCTCAACCCAAATTGTTGATTCCAAACTACTGTCTTGGTTAGAGTAGAATCACAAAAGGGTATATAAGGAGCCTTTTCCTGCTCTTAGAAGATATACATACTTCTAGCACAGTAAAGGTGTTTTAAAAAAGCACCTTTGATTCCAAGTGTTTTGTGTCTTGATCCCACTTTTAGCAAAAAAGAAAAACTGTATTATATCATTTAGTATGTACAATAATTAAAATGTTTTATTGATCATTGTGTCAACAAAAAGATGAGCATATTCCCAGAGAAAATAACTTCTTTTTTTTTTTTAAGATTTATTTATTTATTTGAGAGAGTGAGAATGAGAGAGAGAGAGTACATGAAAGGGGGGAGGGTTAGAGGGAGAAGCAGGCTCCTCACTGAGCAGGGAGCCCGATGCGGGACTCGATCCAGGGACTCCAGGATCATGACCTGAGCTGAAGGCAGTCGCTTAACCAACTGAGCCACCCAGGCGCCTGAAAATAACTTCTTTAATGTGTTTTGAAACTCCAGGCAGTGCCCATACTTGAACAAGGATTAGAATTTATACACATTTTTATTGTTGCCTGGTATTTGGCAGTATGTATTTTCACACAACGTATTATAGTAAACATAAAATACATTATGCAAGGAATTTCATTGTATATGAAATATTTATTGAGTCTAAATGAATACCTTCTTTGCATGTTCTAAATTTGAATTTATGCTTATGTTGTTATAAAAGGCACATTGTTTAGATTGTTTATATTTTTTTCCTGTCCTTAACATTCTATATTTGTGTCAATTAATTTAATAATTAAGTTGCTTTATATACCTTTTTTGTGATTATAGTATGTAGAAAATCAAAGCAGATTTAAATGTACTTTCTACTAATGCTTTATGTACTTAAACTTTTGGATTGTATCGTATATGCAGAAAATACATAAATACATTCATTTGTTCATTTGACTATTACTTAATGAGCATCTCTTATGTTCCAGACACTGTTGTAAGTGCCAAATATACAGCAGGAAATATATCATCATGTAGTTAAGAATTTGCTCTTTATCTGATGATAATGGTACTCTACCCTCAATAATTTGATCCAAGATTTTTTTGTAATTAAATCTATAGATTGCTTCTAGAAGCAGAGGTCACAAGAAGAAACTGTTACAGAAGTGAATTTAGAACTCATATTTTAATTGATTCCTGCTAGTCTTCAATAATATGAACACCTATGCTTTCAAGTGTAGGATTTTACTTTCTTGGAAGTTAGTATCATGAGCAAACTCAGTGTTTGTTTACTGAATGCAATTCATTCATTTGATCCATGAGCAAAGGCCAATGCAGTATGATTGGTGAGAAATGTTTGAGCCCGGTCATTTTAATTGCAAATATTTTATAATCTATGTCTTTAGAAATATAAGATAGTTTACTTTTTTTTTTTTAACTCTGCATTCTTTAATGAGCGGTCTTTATCTTTTATCTGTTCACTTTTTTCCAGGTTTTAGGGACAAAGCCGGAGCTTAGGGATGGAGACGATGATGACGACACCGTAGCAGACATAACCAACAGGAAAATGGCTAAACTCTACATGGTGAGTTCACTGTTAGTGAGTTCTATTGTTTTTACTAGACTGGATACAGCCGGGAGACCTGTTCTGGAAGGGACTCTGCTGTAGCTGATAATTCTCATTGCTCTCAAAGAGAAGTGTGTAGGTAGAATCCATTCTATGCTCTAGTATGTTTATTAAAATTCTTCTTTTTATTACTTTTTGTTATTTTTTTAAAAATGTCAAATAATCAGTGAAATTACTGCTACAACTTAAATAAAATTATATAGTGTTGCCGTGCTAGTTTGCAACAATATGTTTTGATACGTGACATTCAATAAAATGTTTCCTTCATGGGATAAAAATACTCAGTAAGGTTTTTCTTATAAAATTTTGATAAACTATAAAAGCCTCACATTATTTTAAATATCTTGTTCAGCCATAATGAAGGCTTTTTTTGTTACAGGAGGGCAAAGCTATCAAATCAAACAGCTGGGAGGAAACAGGGTAAAAACAACCCTGTCCTGGCCATTGGACTCCTAGTTCCATGTCACTGCTGTAGTGATGACCCCTGGATGACCTTGGGCAAGATATGACCATGCTGGGTCTCAGTTTTCTTATCTGAAAAAAAGAAAGACAGATTCCATTAGAAGATTATTCAGGTTCTTTACAACTCCAGAATTTTATGATTTTATTGCTGGTGAAGGTAACAGAAGTCACAGATACACCGGTATCTGAGACTGCTCAAATGGGATCCTTCAGGAGTTCCCTCCCCTTGTAACTTTCCAAGAGCATGATTTAGAGCAGACCACTAATCTCCCTGCAGAACTAGGTAGTCATCAGTCATCACAGGAAGGAGCTATATTTGCTATTCTTGAAGAGAACTTCTAACTCAGTTGCTGAAGTGGTGGGGGTGGGAGGGATGGGGTGGCTGGGTCATAGACATTAGGGAGGGTATGTGTTATGGTGAGTGCTGTGAATTGTGCAAGACTGTTGAATCACAGATCTGTACCTCTGAAACAATACAATATATGTTAAAAAAGAAGAAGAAGAAGATAGCAGGAGGGGAAGAATGAAGGGGGGGAAATTGGAGGGGGAGACGAACCATGAGAGACGATGGACTCTGAGAAACAAACTGAGGGTTCTAGAGGGAGGGGGGCGGGAAGATGGGTTAGCCTGGTGATGGGTATTAAAGAGGGCACGTTCTGCATGGAGCACTGGGTGTTATACGCAAACAATGAATCATGGAACACTACATCAAAAACTAGTGATGTAATGTATGGTGATTAACATAACAATAAAAAAAGAAATTGATTTTGAATGACGATCAAGTTACTAACTTGTGTCTAATAACTTGCGTTTTGTAAAGGGGAAGTGAATTATTTTCTTCCTAGATGGCAAAGGAAAATGTGGTCACGACTGCTGCTAAATACTCATGATTTTAATATAAGCCACACAGAAATTGTTATTCTAAAGAATTCGAGGGGGTGCCTCGGTGGCACAGTTATTTGAGCGTGGTACTCTTGGTTTCGGCTCAGGTAGTGATCTCCCAGTCGAGGGATCGGCATCCCACCCCCCTCCCCAGACTGTGAGCTCAGTGTAGAGTCTGCTTGGGATTCTCTCTTCCCTTTCCCTCTGCCCCTCCCCCCGTGTGTATGCGCACTCTCTTTCTCTCTCTCAAATAAATAAAAATTTAAAAATTAAGACTTCATGGCACCTCTTTTTCATTACTGCTTCTAAAACCCATTTTCAACAGCTTAACAAATACCTTTTATGCTGCCTCATCAAATAAAACGATTCTCCCTCTTGGGCAGCCTTAGGAACTGATGAAGAAATGTTTTTAAATGTGAAGATGTTAATCCTGAATCATTGCTCCCTCTAGTGGATATATAATGTATTGCATATATGTAAAATACAAAGTCTGTTTGAAAATACTTTAATTTGGGATGGCAGAACAAAGCTGGGAAGCAGAGTCACCTAGGCAATTTCTAAAAAAACAGAACTCAAGTCCCACCACAATGCTGCAAAACTCCACCACTGGGAGGGCCCTGGAATCTGCATATTTATCAAGTGCCCAGGTGATTACCTTGCAGCCTATAAGCTGGCCTTTGAAAAACGGAATTCTAACCTGGGCATTAATATCACTTTCAATTTTGCAAGACCACCTTTAACTTTAAAAAATTGTGCTTTTTAAATTTTTTTTTAATTTTTAGATTTATTTATTTGAGACAGAGAGAGAGCATGCGTGCACAAGGAGGGGCAGAGGGAGAGGGAGAAGCAGACTCCCCGCTGAGCAGGAAGCCCCATGCAGGGCTCAATCCCAGGACGCTGAGATCATGACCTGAGCCGAAGGCAGATGCTTAACCGACTGAGCCACCCAGGCGCCCCTAAAAAAAATGTTGTGTGGTTATTTCCAAACTTCAAGAGTCTAAGTAAATAACTATTTGTGACAGAGGAAATACACTTTGACAATTTGCAGGACCTAATTTGAAAACAGTCTATAAGCATAGGCTGTAATGTGCCAGTACCTTCTTAGCATAGTGCTTGTCATATGGTAGGCACTCAGTAAATGTTAAATGCATAAATGTTTAAGCTTTAGCTTTTGTGTGTGTGCAATGAGTATAAGACTATTACCTAGTTGAAAAAATTGCTATAAAAATTAGTAAATAATCATGTAAAGTTCATCACTTGGTGCCCATTATATAGAAATCTCAACAAACCTTAGCCATTACTATTATCATTATTATTTTCTCATGCTTTAGGTCCAGTGTTGAAACTTCACTTTTTATTAATGGTTCTTTTACTCCAAAAGACTTTAATTCCATATAGTTAACATTTAGTGTTATCTTAGTTTCAGATGTACAATATAGTGATTCAACAGTTCTGTACATTACTCAGTGCTCATCGTGATAAGTGTACTCTTTTTTTTTTTAATATAACAATGAGATATCATATTTTATTCATCCAATTAGAAAGACCACAAAGAGTCATACCCAGTTGGACAACTTTAGAAAAAAACGGTCATTTACTTTTAAACTATCAGTAGAAATTTAAAGTATCAAAATTCTGGTGAACAACTGACTTATATCTATCAAATTATATAATGCACCTACATAGCAGGTCTTTCTAACTCTAATAACATTTAGAAACATAAAACCAAAAAGATATGTATACAAATGTTTATTCCATCCTTGTTTTTAAAAGTAGTAAACTCAAAATGTTGCAGAGAGGGCAACTCTAAGTAACAGAGTACAATGCAGTCATTAAAAAGAATGAGTTAGTTTCATCTACGATAAAATAGAAAGTTATATACTGTATGTTATAACATGCAATGTGATAAGCCGAAGTGCATTATATGCTGTGTTATACCATGCTATATTTTTCAAATGTAGGATTTAAAATTTTGGTAAAGCATGTGCTGAGTCATTTATATATGTTACCTATTATTGATGGGCTTATGGATAGAATTTCTGTATATTTTTATGGCTCTTTTTTTTTTTATTCTTATGTTAATCCCCATACATTACATCATTAGTTTTAGATGAAGTGTTCCATGATTCATTGTTTGTGCATAACACCCAGTGCTCCATGCAGAATGTGCCCTCCTCAATAACCACCACCAGGCTAACCCATCCTCCCACCCCCCTCCCCTCTAGAACCCTGTTTGTTTTTCAGAGTCCATCGTCTCTCATGGTTCGTCTACCCCTCCGATTTCCCCC
>NC_138380.1:56196578-56218062 GCF_054177405.1 Leptonychotes weddellii
GTTTGTTGGGAGATTTTTGATGACTGCCTCAATTTCCTTACTGGCTATGGGTCTGTTCAGGTTTTCTATTTCTTCCTTGTTCAGGTTTGGTAGTTGATACATCTCTAGGAATGCATCCATTTCTTCCAGATTATCTAATTTGCTGGTATAGAGTTGCTCATAATATATTCTTATAATTGTCTGTATTTCTTTGGTGTTGGTTGTGATCTCTCCTCTTTCATTCATGATTTTATTTATTTGGGCCCTTTCTCTTTTCTTTTTGATAAGTCCAGCCAGGGGTTTATCAGTCTTATTAATTCTTTCAAAGAATAAGATCCTAGTTTCGTTGATCTGTTCTACTGTTCTTTTGGTTTCTGTTTCATTGATTTCTGCTCTGATCTTTATTATTTCTATTCTTCTGCTGGGTTTAGGCTTTATTTGCTGTTCTTTCTCCAGCTCCTTTAGATGTAGGGCTAGGTTATGTTAGAATATGCCATTTTAACTTGTGATCAACTGAATCTATGCACAACCCTTTTCCCCTAATTTTAGGAGCTTGCTGCCACCTATAGATAAGAGTAGAGTATGACAGTCGGCTTCAATTATTTCCAATGTCCACCAGTGAGTTATCAGATGTCGGCTTGCCTTTCATTCATTTTAGTTCAGTTCAGTTCAAATAATATTTAATATCAGTATTAAACACTGAATTAGGCACTGGAAATTCATGCATAAAAAAGGCTTTGATTCTCAAGGCGCTTATAATATAGTAGTTGAGATAAACATAGAAACAGATATAATTTCAATACCTTGAGATAAAAGAACATGTGCTATGGGAAAACAGCAGAGTTCAGTCTTGATAATGTGTAAGTATGAAGCAGAAAGAGGGTGAGAAGTTAGGCACAGCCCAGGTCATGGAAAACTGTTTTAAGGTAGAAAAGTATTTCATGTAAACTAATACAACGTAAGTGCATTTGTGTGTGTGTGCGGGGGATGGTGGTTGAGTGAAATACAATATACAATAGTTACATCCTCATCGTGTTGGATGGACATGTTGATTATATGAATCTGAAGCTCAGACTTTTGTCTGAGAATATCCAAAATGTGGATATTCACATTTATGAGCTGGTGGATATGAATAGTAGTTAAATCATGAGAGAGAATGGATCATGCAATATACTATATAGACAAAGTGAAAAGAACAATGAGCCAAAGAGAGGAGTTAAGAACACATTTATTAAGAATCAGAAGAGCAAAAAAAAAACAAAAAACAAAAAACAAAAACAGGAGATAGTTTATAAGGGTAAAACCAGAAGACTCCTAGGTCACTGAAAAGGAATGTTTCTTTTTCTTTTTTTTCTGTGTCACAGGATTCTTTAAAAATGTTTGATAAAAATATAAGGGTGCTTGTCCAGAAAAACACACACACACAAAAACTACATAAAGACTAATTAAGGCATTGTGCTTATTTTATTTCTTTTAAAATTAATTTAAAATGTGAAATCAATATAAAGTAATTTTAAATAGAATATAGAAGGTTAACTAATAACACAGTATAACAAATATAATCAGTATCAACTTTGTGGAGTTAATGTATTTCAAACAATCAGTTATGGAATATAAAAGTAGTATCAACTAACAGTTACATCCTTGCCACTCTAGTTTCATAGTTTCAAATACAGAAATTAAAGTTGGAAAAAAAAAAAGAAATTAAAGTTGGAAGCAAAAAAAAAAAAAAGCATAGTTTAGTGGAAAGGATATTATTTGAGTCTCAGCTTGCAAAGTAGACTTCTATGTGCAAAATAAATATTATATTTGATAGTAAATTAATATTTTTATTTTAATATTTACTCTTAAGAACTAAAAACTTTGCTTCACAAAATTACATAGCTACATATAGGGGGAAAAAAAAACTATGAAGCCTACTTTGCCAGAAAAGGGTAGGCAGGTATAATATCGCATCAGAGTTTTCTAAGACCGTAAGCAGCATTCACTTCAAAGTCTGTCCTACTAATGATATGTGCTCTCCAGGGGGCAGCTCTCCTAGAAACTGGGGAAGGTACTTCAGGACTCCCATTTCATCTTCTACAAAAGCTGTGGACACGTACACTCATCTAGATGATTTCTCCAATAGATTTGACATGAATTTCAACATAATAAAAAATAAGACCATATAGGTAAAAATCAAGGAAAAAGCCAGTTAGTCTGTGGAAGACATGTTGACAATTATTAATGCAATCCGCAAGGAATATGTTAACAAACTATGGCTGTATGCCAAATAAAGCTGTGTTCTGTAACTGTCAATAAAGTTTTACTGTAACACAGCTATACCCACTTGTTTACAGACTGCATATGAGTACCTTTGCTTCACAACTGCAGAGACGGTTTCTGCAAAAGACTGGCCAGTGAAACCAAAAATTACTATCTTTCCCTTTACAGAAAAAGTTGGTCAAACCTAGAGCACAAGCTGGGCATCACCTACTGAGCAGAAAGATTCTAGCTCAGTCAGGGACTAAGTATTTAGAAATCCTTGGCTAATGTTGACTAAGACAGTCTCTCTGTCCTCCTGGATCTTTTATTCGAATTGGCATGTTTACTCTGTCACCAATGATAGAAAAGGATATTTCATGTACTGTACTTGTAATAATGACCCAGCAATGACAGTACGGTAGGAATCACTGCTAATTAGTATTTACTAGTCATTATGCTCGATATTGTCTATGCATCATTTAATTTAAATTTTATATCAACTTAATGATAAGTGATTATATATTATTTCCACTTTCAAGAGGATAAAATGAGGCTGAGATTTTTTTTGTAACATACTTAAGGTTACATTTAAACCAACACAATCAATGTCAAGAGCCTCAGCTCTTACTAATGAGATTAGGGGGCCAGGGGAGCAAATAGTGGTGATTGCTGGTACCCGGGCTTTCAGGGCGAGTATGTTTGCTGGAAGTGATGTTTTAGCAAACTCATAATGGAAGAGGAAGAGTTAGTTACAAAAACGAGAGAAAAAGAGCAGGAGTTTGAAGCCCAAAACCAATCTCAACTCCCTGACAGTGTCGCAGAGTAACATGTAATTTAGGCTTTTTCTGGCTGCACTGAGTAAATTTGCTGAGTTAATAAGATTGCATTGTAGGCCAGATGAGAAATAATAATACTAATAATAACAGAAGCCTCAGCCATTTATTAAGCATACAACAACTTTATGAGGCAAACACTATTATTATCACCATTGTACAGATGTAGGAGACAGAGGTACAGACAAGTTAAAATCACTTGCTCAGAATTACCTAGTTGGAGAGTGACAGAGCCAGTTTTCAAAACAAGTCATTGTGATTCCAGGCTCACAGTCTTAACCACTGCACTGACTTGCGTTACATTGTTCCTCCTTGAGTCTAACGCAGTAGCTCTCAGAACAACGGTGGCCTGGAGGTAAGTCACCCCCTGCCCAGCTGACTTCCCATGCCGTGAATTCAAGCTCTCCAAAGGTGAGGACATAACGGGTTTACAGAATCAGCACCTATCTGCCTTGGAGCCTCCTGCAGTGGAGCCCACTCCCCCAAATTCAAATGTTGAAGACTTAATCATGAATGTGACTATATCTGGAGGAAGTGTCTTTAGGAGGTAATTAGGTTAAATGAGGTCATAAGGAGCTTTGCAGATGACTTCCTTCTCTCTGTGTCCCCATGTGGTTGAGAAAGAGATCTTTCTCTTCTTCTTCTTACAAGGTAGGTCACAGTCCAAACAGATTATGGCCCTTCCCTTCTGACCTCCAAGACAGCTCCAGTACCAGAGCACCAAGTACACTAAGCTATAAAATCTGGCCCTCCTGTCCTACCCCCACTAATGGTCTGTCCTAGTTGCCAGGCACTTGATTGGGTTGAAGTAAAATACTTGCAGGTTCCAGGCTGGCAACTTTAACCCATGAGCTCATGTCCAGAGATAGAGCTATAGTGCCCTTTGGAGCTGGGCATCTGTGCAATCCTCTGATGGTGTGGTCTGAATTATGGACATAAGGCTCAAGTCTGTTCGGATTTTCCTATGAAATTCTGGTATGAACTTCTTTGATTGCCTTTATTATAAAAATCCAGCTTACTGGGGCACCTGGCTCAGGTCATGATCGCAGGGTCCTGGGATCGAGTCCCACATCTGGCTCCCTGCTCAGCGGGGAGTCTGCTTCTCCCTCTCACTCTACTCCTCCTTCACAGAGACTAAAAAAGAGAGTCACCCAAAATTTCATTTAATAGAGTGATGATAGTTTATCTTTAAAGGCAGTCACTATCTCACTCAAAGAGCCATCAAAATCTTTCCAATTCCAAGTGATTGGAGCCAAGGACAGTTTAAAGGCATCTCTGAAGCATAGAGAACTACGTCAGAGTGGAATAACTAATGGTCTTGATGGAAATGCTCAGCTTCAGGAAAGCATAAAACTCTTTGCCAGAGAAGTTGCTGAACGGCAAGAAAGAATGGAAGCTAAAGGAACAGAAAAAAACCAAAAAACAACATTTAAAAACTTCAACACACAATGGGGAACTGGTTGTAAATGATAAATCACTCTCTGACTGAAACTCTCCTGAGGATAATATGCCTGATCTCATTAGAGAAGATCACAATGATGGTATCATCTTGAAATTAGAGAAAAAGAGTGATCCAGAAAAATGAGAATTTAAATATTAAAAAATATTTTAAAAGTTATGTGAAGGCAGTCAAATGAATGAAACAAAATTCAAAGTTTCAAACTGAGACAGCATCTTCACAGTGTGAAATGCACATTTTGAAAATGTGATTCAAAAGCTTCAGCTGAGACCCCAAATACTGCTTCAACTACACTGTGAATGTCAGGCAGCATCTCAGGAAATCAATTGATGAAGAAATTTATAGCTTAAGATGGAGCAGAACGCACAGAAAAGAAGGCAATGTGAAGATGAAGGCAGAGATAGGAACGATGTGGCCACAAGCCAAGGAGTGCTGACAGCCAGTGGAAGCTGGAACAGGAAGGAGGGAATTCTCCCAGGCTCCTGGGTGGCTCAGTCGTTAAGCGTCTGCCTCCCATTCAGGTCATGATCCCAGGGTCTTGTAATCGAGCCCCGCATCGGGCTCCCTGCTCAGCGGGGAGAATGCTTCTCCTTCTCCCTCTACCCCTCCCTCCTGCTCATGCTCTCTGATAAATAAATGAATAAATAAATAAAACCTTATAAAGTAATTTTGATCCAGCTCTTTTGAGTGTAACTGATGATGCATGTTGTCTTTCAAAATTTTACATAACTCCTAAGAGAGTGATTCCCAAATATAGATGGTTGAAATATAATTCTTATTAATATGTTATTCCCATTTCATTGGACCTTCTAGAATTAGATTATGTAAGTATTGTGTTTTTAAAGGAGTAAATTGGTCCATAATTACTTTAGCCATACTTGAAGTTTGATATGACCAGCTGGAAGTATTTGCAACATTAAAGTCTATTTCTATATATATCAAGTATACTAAAAAATCTGTAATTAACATTTACTTTAATAATTGGTGATGGTTTAAAAGTAACAGAACCCCCTCCCCCCAAAAACACAAAACAACAAAATCCTAACAAAACTTTATTAATGTTTTGTTTCTTCATTCTCTTTAAGAATTTTCCTCAATTTGGGGGTGCCTGGGTGGCTCAGCAGTTGGTTAAACATCTGCCTTCAGCTCAGGTCATGATCCCAGGGTCCTGGGATCAAGCCCGGTGTCAGGCTTCCTGCTCAGCGTGAAGTCGGCTTCTCTCTCTCCCTCAGCCCTCCCCACCCCACCCCCATGCTCATGTGTGCTCTCTCTTTCTCAAATAAATAATAAAAGAATTTTCCTCATTTTTAAGACATGCTTATCTTTTGCAGATGCAACCATTGCCATTTGATTGAGTTTCTCCCCCGATCCCCAGTTGTTTAAGTTGTTTGTTTAGTAATAGTTTTTTAAATTTTTTTTTTTAAGATTTTATTTATTTGACACAGAGAGATAGAAAGCAAGCACAAGCAGGGGGAATGGCAGGCAGGGGAGAAGCAGGCTCCTGGCTGAGCAAGGAGCCTGACGTGGGGCTCAATCCCAGGACCCTGGGATCATGACCTGAGCCGAAGGCAGCCGCTTAACTGACTGAGCCACCCAGGTGCCCCGGTTTAGTCATAATTTTATAGACCAGTTTAGGGGAGTTGGGTCATATCCACAGGACGGCATACATACGTATTTAATTAAGACTTCTTTTATATAGTCTTTAGCATTTTTTTCATCCATGTGCTGCACGTTTATTATTAGACTTGCTTTTAGATATTTTAACTTGTCAATAATTATGAAAATATAATATTTTAAGATGTTAATCTTTGTTTCCTTCATCTGGGGGACATTTTCTTTCCTTGACTTAGACTCTTTGTATAATTTGGGATGTATTTTTTCATAGGTTGATATTTAAGAATAAAATTATTTGTGGTTTTGCTTTTTACAATGTTATGAAGTTTACAAGGTCTCCTACGGCATACACACCTATGTGTCAATAAATCAGAAGTACACAGTGACAGTGTGAGTACAATGTCCTTTCCCCATGACAGCACCTTAACCAAGAGAAAGACAACTGGGATCAAATCCTCCTTGCACCCTTGCACCACTCACCCCTTGCAGGGCTGGGAAGCTGAACCACAAATAAGATTTTGGTTTCTGGCTATGAATCACCACTGTGGCTGCTGCCCAAAGCTTTTGTATTTTTCCTTTTAAAATAACAATTTCCGTCCATTAAATGTATCCTCTTTGTGCAGAGCTCTGAGAGTTTTCATGACACGACGTGTGTGTACCCACCTCCCTCAGCAAGATAGAAAGCAGGTATCTCACCCCAAAATGTACCTCTTGTTAATTTAAATTCAACAGGTCTCCCACCTCCAGCCCCTGGCATCTGCTAACCTGTTCCACTACAGCGTAGTGGAGCAGAGATTAATCCTTATAAAAATGCCGTATTTGCTTTACAGTTCCGGTGCTACCTGTTTGGCAACATTTCTTTCCAAACACAGCCTGCCAGGGTCGCTTATTTGCAAGAAATAAACCATTTTTAATGTTGGGGGGAGACATATAAAGCTTCTTAAAATACAGCTTGACAATTACTATGCAGGTACAGATGAAGATTAATGGGTGCAACAAGGAAGGGGTAGAGAGAGCCATGAATGTGACACTCTGGAGAGGACTTACTTTTCTTGGCATGGAATTTAGAACTCCTTTATCGCTGGATTTATTTCAGCTCAATCATGAAGAAGATCTTGTCAGTAAGAAATAGTGGGAAAGGCAGTTTAGGCAAAGAAAACAGTGTGAACAAGGGCATGGCAATGTGAGAACACATAGTATATTTTGATGTCACAATGCAATACAGCGTACTTAAAGAAAATGGTGTGCAACAATCTCAATTTCCTAAACCAAATACAAGACCCCTTGACCATCTGATAGTCTGTAGTCTGGATATAATATCACTGAGTTATATCATGCTAAGCAAGTTTATAACTGGAATTGTACTGTGACTTGAAAAACAATGCTAGATTTTTTTATAATATGATTAATTACTGAGCATTTTGTTGACCTGTGTTTGTTCATAATTTGGCCCCCAAGCAAAGAGGGCAAGAGAGTGAAGAAAGAGGCAGACCACTCCAGACTGGCAGGCTCAATCAGCAAGGGAACAAGGCTTGTCTTGGGTATGTACCTGCTAGAATCTTAAAAGTTGTTAGAGAGGCCTTAACTGGGTTTGGTCACATGCAACATCCTGCTGGTCTCAACAACACATTACTCTCCCAAGACTGCGGCCTTGGAACAGTCCAAGCTATGGGAACAGAGGGTAGATCATACATTCCAAGGACAGAGGAAGAGGTGAGGAGCAGCGGGTTCAGCTCTCCTGTCAGCCAGTGGTCTGTCCTCTTGATGATCCCCTCCAACAACTTCATAGGCAGGTAGAACCAATTAGCAGTGATTACATATCAACTTAGGTTTTGTCTTTTGTTTTTTTTTAAATGTTTGAGGGTGAAAAAAATTAGAGGACAAAGCAGCTGAGTTTTTAAGCAGGTTATCTGGCACCTTCATATATCAAAGCTGAGTCTCTCAGCTGGGGTTGCAGAAGCAACTCTGTCTTCTGAGACCAATAATTGGCCTTATTCCTAACTCTCTAGTGAACCTACTGAATAACTGTCTTCCCAGAACCTTGACCTACCTTTCTTCATCAGCACAATTCATACTATTATCAGGTTCAGTTTATTTATTTTTTTAAAGATTCACTTCTTTATTTTAGAGAGATAGAAAGAGAGAGAGAGAACGAGTGGGGGAGGGGCAGAGGGTGAAAGAAGCTGACTCTCCGCTGAGCAGGGAGCCCGATGGGGGGCTAGACCCCAGTTCCTCTCTGCAGTTTCTAGAACTACGAAGCCATTCCCAAACAATTGCACTTAGTGAGGTGCTCCGTGCCCAGCCCCAGCCGGTGAGCCTTTCCTGGGGTTGAGCACCGGCAGTGGGGTGCGAGAGCGAGAACCAAACAGCCGGAGGGACTGGCCGGCGGGCTGCGGGCCTGCGGGCAGGGGTCGCGGGCAGGGGTCGCGGGCAGGGGTCACGCAGGAGCCCCGCGCAGCCTCACTTCGCTGCCCGGGCCATGGGCCGACTGAACCGCGAGCCAGGACCCCTGGCCAACCCGAAATGTAGCAGGAACAGCGGGGGGAAGTCCGGAGGTGGCTCCATCCTCCCTGTCCCCGCAGCCTGGGCTCTGTGACATCTTTGACTCCTGTCCCCGCCGCAGCAGCGCCTGGTGGAGCCTGGCCGAGGTCGCGGGCAAGGTCGGAGAGGTAGGGAACTGAGTGGGGCGCAGGGCGCCGGCTGGTGCGGAAATAGGGGGCTTACTGTCGGGCGACAGGAGTGTCCCGGAGCATCTTTATGTCCGGCTGGGTGTTGTGATTGGTGCTGACCCAGGCGTCGCTCCTGCCTTTGCAGTGGTCACTTTGCCCCCGGTGGTTTTAGTTTTCCCGTGCGTCCTGGCTGTGATTGTTCCTCCTCACAGTCCTGTGGTTTTTCCGCTGATCGCCTACTCCTTAAAATCTCTTTAATAATCTGTGAGAAACTTCTACTAGATCCTGAAGGCATCCTCGTGGCAAGGAAATTCTACTTAGCAAAAAGGATAATCAGACACCGATTCTGTTACAATCCCTTTGGCTACAGTAAATTAAATCTCTATTGAGGGAAGACCCTCCCGCCCCTTTAATCTAGCCAAAGAAAACAGTGCTCAAAACAGCAACAGTGTTCGTTAGTCATTTCTACTTACTGTTCAGTGGTTATACAGACAGGAATATTAAAGGAAAGGCACTTTGTTCTTATTTTCCAAATACCCTTATGTTGTTTCACAAAAATTGTATCTGTCGTGTCTGGGAAGTGCAATTATCTACCGCTTTAAAAAGGTTAAGTGCAAGACTTAATAACTGTTTAGGATATGATTTTGTCTTTTTATTAGCTTATTGATTTTAGTCTATTTTATTAAGGTCAGTTTGATTTGTAAAAATAGAAGGCTATCCTCACATCCACCACACAATTTAAAAATGAATATTAAACCCAATTTATTAGATCGTATCCTGAAAAACACACCTGAGTATATAAGTGCTTTCCATTTTTCTCCGATAGAAATACCATGTCTTCATAAAGAATGTTTAAAAGTGGACTTATGTAATATAAAATATGCATTTATTGTAAATAGACAAAATATTTTGCAAGAAAATATTTGACCAACATTTAAAAAGAAAAGAGACATCAAAGTTTATTATATTTTTACTATAGACCACATATCTCCTTTTTAGCCATCACATAAATAGCAATGGCAACTCTCTAAGACAAATATTATCACTTACCAGGCTCTAAACTCCTATGAAAGGAAATACCCTTTTGTTTAATTGAGTAGAGATACAAGGGGAAGTGAGAGGAAATGAATGTTTATTATCTTTTCTATTTAGCAAGCATCATAGGGGCATTAAAATATTCAATTAAATAATCCTTATTAAACCGGAAGATAACTTCAGCTAGAGTCATTTACAACTCACTAGCCCCAGAAATAGAGATTTATCTTTGAGATGTGCTATTAGAAAACACCTTAGTTTCATAGTATATGCAAGCAATAATGGAGTCAATGACTTTTTATATTGTGATAGTTGCTTTACTAGAATATTATCATAGAATTATAACTGATACTTCATTTTCATATCAAAATAAAATAATAAAGATAATAGAGTCAATTTTCATTGAAATCTCAACTCAGACCATTATGGAAACATTTGTATGGGGAATAAGCTATATTACATCTGTTCTCCTGCAGGAGAAGTTGTATAGAGGGATTAACTATAAGTCAAAAGAGGAGGAGTTAGTTAAAATAGTTGACATATTTCTAATTGTAAGACATATTCTGAAGACATACAGCAGGCACTGAGGAAAATTGTATATTTTCAGTTAAGATTTTATTTGTTTTTGTTTGTTCACCTGTTAGGGGATAATAGTGTCCTTTATTGTATATTTCTCATGGTTTTTTGAACAGATAACCCAACAATAATATATGACATTATTAAGTATTTGCAATCATCACAATCTCTTAGTTTACATACCAATACTATTTTAGAATTTATTCAAACATGGACAGAACTAATACAGACTTGAAAGCAATCTTCATCTGTTTTTCTCCTCTCTTGTACGTACCTACCACAATGAAGATGCAGTTAAAATATCCCAGATCTGATGCTTTACATTGGAAAGTGAGTGGAATTAGCACAAAGATATTAAGTGGCAAACTGGTTGTTTTGCTCATGTTTAAAAAAAAAAAAAGGATTCTAGGTTATTTTGTACTATCAACAACAAAAACATTTTCTTTCTTGTCTAATCTTTCATGTTTACACTCGGATGCCATCTGTAATAGAATGTAGATTTAAGGAGCTATTTTTGTTCTATTCCATACTGGGGTTTTTTTTGTATAAGTTTCTCCTGTGTCAGAGGGCACAGATGGGTCCTTTTTAGATAATGTCCTAACAGTGTAACTATCTACGTGAAAATGTAGTCTTCCAAAAATGTAGATATTTTTGATAACTAGAGTTGTACTGTATTATATGATGAAAAGTGGAGTGTATTTAATGCTGCAAAGGAAGTTTACTTTTAGCATTCATTTATTTATATCATTTTACATAGTGTTAGAGTTTCCAAAAACTTGGCCATTGAAGCAGGCTTTTGAACCTTTTAAATTTACATTATATTTCACAAAGCTTTTGATTCTCAAACTTATCTGAAGAATCCTGACTGGTCTTATCAGAACAAAGTGGCCATGGTTTTCATTTTAAACTTACACGTTCTTGTAGGTAACAGTATGTTTGATACACTTTTTCTTCTTTATGGTTCTTCATTGTATTCTGTGTTCTGTGCATTTAGAGTTTGTATTTATGTCTTCTGCCATCTCAGTGAACTGAATCAACAAAATGCATTTATTAATTCAACTTGTATATTGAGCACCTGTTGTGTGTTAGTTCCAGAGGAAAATATATATGAATTGGAAAAAGAAAAGCAATGAAAATTCTCCAAGTGCTCTGTTTTCAGGAAAATGTGTATCTAAATGAGGAAAGTAAAAATGATACATGTGACTATTGAAAAATTTGATATGGACAGTTTAGGGCTTTGAATTTGTGTTCCTGTTGTTGCTGCTATTTTAATGTTAGTGTTATTCATGACAGAGCCTACTTACAGATTTAAATGGAAAGGAGCTGGAAAGAACTTGTAACAATTTTAGAGATAAGAAAACATCTCAAATTCATATAGTGTGTTGATGTTGGAGAAGGGTTAGAATCATATGAACCCAATAGTCTCAGTAAATGGTTGTTGACTGATTAAATGATTAAAATTGTTAATTTATCAAATCTATTAAGTATCCAATCCAATTTGAGTGAAACAGATGAACATGTGGATTTTTTGCAGTCTAGGTTAGCCAGTCTACCTTTAGATAAAAAGAATGCTTATCACCATCTTAACAAAACTCCACCACTATCCTTGATCTTCACCTTTAGTAAACTTTGTTTCTACTTAGCTGCCTTACTCTCTAGGTTGTGTGGATTTCTTATAATGGGAATTTCTTTAAACGTTGTTGGTTTGTGGGCTTAGCGAAAAGGATAAGCATCAAGTTTCTTTATGCTGTGTAGTTTATGGACTATAATTGTAATGAAAATAAATCAAAAGTAAGAATATGGTTATTTGTGACTTGGTTAATACAAGAATCTACTTCCTAACGTTGCTATGAGTATAAAGTAGATTTACCAAAAACAATTAGGCTCATGCTACATATAACTGAGGTGTTAATAAATCAATAAGAGGTGGGACTTTACTTTAGTATAACGACTCAGGGGCTGATGCCTTGATAAGAATAGCTTCCTGGTTCTGATTGTGGAGATATACCTTGGTGTTAAAAGGTGAAAGAGGGACACTAAAGTATCCTCCAAACTGTGAAGGCACTTGGAGACTGAAAAATGAAGAAAACCACTCCATACTATTTACACAGAGTTTTATTCAGGGTAACTTACTGACAGTGGTGGTGGGGACGATCCAGGTGCTACACAGCTATTCTCGGCTCCTGGAAACCTTAATCCACAGGTTTTATAGAACTAGGGGCATTGCTGTGAAGTCTGAGGGCAGTTACCTAATGCGGAGCCTTCTGTGCACCAGTCATCTCTACTAGTTATCTGAAATGTGAAGCCTCTGTGCACCACTTTAGGGAAGATCAGAACAAGCCTTCCCGAATTCTGGTCAGGGCATAGGTTAACCTCCAAGGTCCTGGGAAACATAGCCCCAAGGGAGGCCATGGTGTGGGCATGAACAAGGTAGAAGGCCAAAGATGGAGTCAGTATTGTCAGCACTCCCACAACTTGGGCCTTGTGAGAAGGCTGATCCTCAAGAAGTAAGTAGAGATGATGGTAACGAATATCACACTTATTTGGATTCTGAATACAGACCCAACACAAAATGCTAGATTTCCCTTTGAACTAATAACTTAAGAGGAATGCCCTAGAACAGTCAAGACATGGTCTAGAAGGGACTGATTATGCTGTGCCTGCCAAAAAATCAAGTTGAGAAGAGTCTGGCCCACAAGAATGTTCTGCCTTCAGTGAAAAGAGGAGGAGTTGATACCACAAGCTACTTCTTTCCTCATCACACCCAAAATATGTGTATATATACATTATATCTTTTTTGTTTCCTTCTTTGGAGCTTGGTGTTATGACTGCTCTTGATGTGTTTTTTTTTCTATATAAAGTAGCTTATATCAAATAATAAAATTAGTTGCTTGAAGGTATCAGAGTATACTAAAGCAGCTAGGACACAAGGCACTAAGATCTCAAAGAGAAGGAAAATGTGTTGAAAGGAGCTCTGTGGGGCACCTGGGTGGCTCAGTTGGTTGAGTGTCTGACTCTTGATCTCAGCTCAGTTCTTGATCCCAGGGTTGTGAGTTCAAGCCCTCCATTGTGCTTCATGCTGGGGGTAGAGCCTACTTAAAAAAGAAAAAAGTATACTATCTGATGTTGCCATGAATATGAAGAAGGGCCACTCTCATGCATTGCTGGTTGAAATACAAATTATTTATTGCTTTCTGAGGAATTCATTAACAAAATTAGACAAATTTTTAAATATACCCTTGAGTAAGCATTTTCTCATCTAAATATAAATTCCATAGTTATAAAAAGTCCATATTAAGGGTATTTGGAAGAGATCTTTATGACAGATGTAGGTTTGAAATAGATTAATTTTAGTTTGGTCCAGTTCAATTCAACAATGTTTTTGTTATCAGTATTAAACACTAAGTTAGGCGCTGGGTTCTCAAAGATGAATAATAAGCAAAACTTGAAACAGATAAAATTTCAATACCAGTAGATAAAAGCAAATGTACTGGAGATGAGAACAGAGTTTGTTTTCCTGGTGTCTAAGTGTGAAGCAAGAAGTATGAGGAGCTGAGGCTGAGGAATTACACACAGCACAGATCATGGACAAATGTATACATTATAAATAAACTAAGTCTTGGTCATGTTGGAGGCAGATTCTGATTATATGAAACTGAAGCCCAGGCAAAAGGTCAGGACTAGAGAAACACATTTGTAATTCAGTGGGCAGAAAAATAGATAAAGCATCAGAGTTGATGGATAATGCAAAAATATTTACAAATATGGACAAAGTAAGAACAATAGGTCAAGGAAAGAAGTTAACAACATCATTGAATAAGAATTTGCATAGGAAGAAATCTTTCATGAAATAGATAAAGAAAAGAACAGGAGATGCCAAGGTCATTTACAGACTTTCTTGCCGTGTTCTGTCTAACAGAATCTGGTAAAAAATTTTGATGTAAACATAAGCTTCCTGGGGCATCTGGCTGGCTCACTCAGTAGAGCATGTGACTCCTGATCTCTCGGTCATGAGTTCAAGCCCCACATTGGGTGTAGAGATTACTTAAGAATAAAATCTTAACACAAAACATAAGGTTCCTTTCCAGAAAGTCTTTATGTAAATTCCAGCATACAGAATAAATCATACATTGTATTTTTTATTTATTTGATAATTTCCAAAGATTAATATAAAATAATGTACTATAGTGGAACATTCAATTAATATTAACTAATAGCATTTAATATAACAACATAGTAAATATGAACTAAAAGTCATTAATAAGACATATAATCAGCATATATATTAGTGCCTTTCAGCAGGGTTGGGAATTTTCTTTGGTAGTTAAAAGGGAAGAAAGAGGTCTATTCAAAGGCTTCATTGTATTCAAAGTCTATCATTAAAGCCCTGTTCAACATGACATTATTTATAATAAGTACCATGTTTCCCCAACATTTTTTTATATTCTGTAGAGTATTATATTCATTTGCTTGCACGTTTTGATCTGTAGTTTCTTCTTGTTCTACATTAAGCAAGTGTCAAATAGTAAGGGTGTCACTGAGATATTCAGTGTGTCACTTGTTACCTGCTAGACAGGTTCTCCCATATGACTTTGGTGGACTTGCATGTTCAGTGTTACCTATGTGGTGAACTACAGTCTCATCCCCTCCCTTTTTAGAAAGATCCACATAAACCTATGGTGGGTGTTTGTTTTATTGCAAAAGAATACATGAGTGTACATTTCTGATCTACGTGATAAATTTGGGAGGTCATAGAACCATATGCCAGACTTACTCAAGTCATGAAGATTTCTGATTCTCCATTCCCTCATCTATACCCTCTTGAGTCCAGATTACTAACTGGCAGTAACCTCAACCAGTTCTTTCTTTGGCCAGAACAAGGTTGTTTTGTCTAATTTTTAAAATTAATTGCAACTTAAAAATTAAAATATACTATAAAAAAACAAAAAGTAAAAAAATATTTTTAGTTTTTCTTGAAAAAACAAACCAACTGACAAAATAGGACCACATTCCCTCAGTGCAACAGTCAGTTGGGATGGGTTGATCCCTTTAAATTGTCAGTGCACTTTTGACTCCCAAATCCTACCACTTTCAGTTGCTTGCCCTGAACAGAAGTCACCCATTTCCATCTCGGGCACTGCCTGTATGGACATCTGATTCATCCTGGCCTCATGTCATGTTTTCCAAACTGCTCTCTGCATAGATGGTGGGTAGGACTCCAGAATTCCCACACCATCTTCAACCAAAGCCATTGTCACATGCAATTAACTTTGAATAAATCACTCTTCACCTTAAATAAGCTTAAAAACTATTTCCCCAAATACTTGAAATGTTCTATTTCTTACTTCTCAAATTCTCCTATTTATTTAAGGTTATTTCCACTTTTTAAAAAAATTATTACTTCATAATACATTTACAAAGTAATTATAATTACATAACACAAACTCATGAGTATAGTCATTCTCCATTCTTTTGAAGACTTTCCCTTATGATTTTGGTGTATTTAACAATCCAACACACATTTTTAGGTTATTTTAGAGGTTTGTTTGTTTTGTAAGTACACTCCATGCCCATTGTGGAGCCCAACATAGGGCTTGAACTCATGACCCTGAGATCAAGACCTGAGCTGAGATCAAAAGTTGGATGCTTAACCAACTGAGCCACCCATGCGCCCCTAGAGGACTGACTTTTTAAAATGTTGCTTTGTGTCCATAAAAAAGGGCATCCTTTTATATTTACTGAAATTATCCTTCATATATTCATGTACACTCTGACTGTAATTAAACTCTCTAGAATTAGATCATCATCCTTATTTAATTTATTTGTCCACCACTTATTTGAACCATAATTGAAATTTTACATGACCAGGTAGTCTGTAAAAAAAAAAAATCTATATTCTGAAGTGGTATCATGCTCAGAAAGTGTGGTCTGGAAGCAACTATACTGGGACTTAAAAACAAAATTACAGATTCTTGAAAATATATTCAATTGTTGAATATTTTCTAGGCCTAATAGGGCCTAGAGACAATTAGCTTGCAAAGATCACATAGATAAATTTAGATTTTCTCTTTAAGTATTTGAAGGGGACAATTTAACTGAGAAGACAAAGCAGTCTTTTTTTTTTTTTTTAAGATTTTATTTATCTGAGAGAGAGAGAGAGAAAGAGAGAGACAGCATGAGCAGGGGGAAAGGGAGAGGGAGAAGCAGAGCAGGGAGCCCGATGTGGGGCTTGATCCCAGGACCCTGGGATCATGACCTGAGCTGAAGGCAGACGCTTAACCAACTGAGCCACCCACGTGCTCTGACAAAGCAGTCTTTGTAGGTAGTTGCTTTATTTGAAGTCAGACCTCTCAACAGGTATCAGACAGGGTGCTCTGAGCTCTGGAGCCCAGGTCTGGGCTTTATTCTGAATTTTCCTCTTGAACTTGCTGTGTAATTTTGTCCACTGAGGATCTTGACCTTCCATTCCACATCAGTAAAATTCATAAGTTTGCTAGAACCAATTTAATTAGGCATGTTTGAGTTGTGTCTGTGATGCCTCAGGCACTGAGTCAACCCTGGGGAAAACATCACATCTCAGAAACGGTTTTCCCTTCAAGGACCGCCCTGCCATGTGGTGGGTTAGACAGTCCAGGAGAAGGGGATTTCTCATGCCATGGGTGAAGAGCTTCGAGAATGTTGAGGATGAGTGCCATGGGAAGAGTTGTTGGTGGGTCAAGAAAACGCTGGAGAAAAAGATTTCTCCGCTGAGACTTAAACTCAGGGAGTGGAAAGTCAGGGGGAAGGTGAGGAACAGAAACACTGCAGGCCAGTGATCCAGTGCTGCAAGGAGGGACTTGCTCAGTCCACGTAATTCCAAGCTGCTTATTATGGCTGGAGAGCTGTATTGTAGGAGACCCCAGAGAAACAGGTGGGAGTGCAGCTCCTCACCCCCACCCCCCCCACCCCCGGCCCACCAAGAGCCCTGCAGCCTCTCTTATGGACAGAGATGGAGGGGAGCCATTGCAGGGGTGTTAGGAGGTGGGCGGGGGCACAAATGAAGACCGACAGGTGAGTTCACTGTACTCATCAGCCCGAGGAGGGGTGATGGTGAGCTGTGCTAATGTATTGTCAGTAGGAAGGTGAGAAATGAATGGAATTCAGTGATATGAAAGAAAAAGGCAAGTTTTTAAATGCAGTGGCTGCAGGGGTGAAATAGAGGCAAAGATGTCATTTCCTCAGGCAGAAAAGAGTGTGAAGAAAGAGCTTTCCTGTAGCAGTGCTTACTTCCGGTGCCCTGGCTTCAACTTCTTGAGTGTCTGGGGACGTTAGAGGGAGACTGGTGGCCACTCTCTTCCGTTTAACGTGTTTCAACATTTCGGCTATTTGGAGCGGTGCTGGCGGCTGCAGGGGCAGAGGCACTGCTGGCTTCCCCATCCCCACCTACTGAACACGGCTTTGTAGGGAAGGTGATGGGTCCTTCAAGTCAGTATATCCGAGGCAGCCTCGATTACTCACGTGTCTGACAATGGCAGCAATAGAAGCCCCCTCATCAGGGCAGATCTTCGCGCCGTGAGATTCCTGGCACCCAGACTGGAGTCCTTTCCTCAGCCCTTGCAATGATTGCAGGAGCATCTGATTTCTCCATTACATCCCTTCGGCTTACGCCATCACAGCGCCATTTGTTTCCAGAATCGCAACCGGACTGACACAACTTAAAACTACGTTCAAGTTTTATATATATACATATACATATATATATATATATATACACCTTTTAAATATATTTTTATATATATACACATAAGGGGTGTGTGTGTGTATATATATATATACATATATATATATACATACATACCTTAAAACTAAGGGGCCCATGTATTATTCATATCTGTTTCAGTACCCAGCAAGTCAGGCCTACATGAGAATTTATTTAAATGAAAAATATAGGGCGCCTGGGTGGCTCAGTCGCTAAGCGTCTGCCTTCGGCTCAGGTTATGATCCCAGGGTCCTGGGATCGAGCCCCGCATCGGGCTCCCTGCTCGGCGGGAAGCTTGCTTCTCCCTCTCCCACTCCCCCTGCTTGTGTTTCTGCTCTCGCTATGTCTCTCTCTGTCAAATAAATAAATAAAATCTTTAAAATAAATAAATAAATAAACGAAAAATATAATAAATATTACTATTTTGGTTTCTTAGGAATTTTTCCCACAATAAGAGATTACAAAACACAACTGTGCTGCCAGTTTGATACTTACTCTATTCTACTGTTTTCCACGATTATCATTATGAACAGGTCATGATGATTTATTAAAGCAAGCTGTTCACTGTTTAAATAATCAGGTTTAAAGAGGACCGTAAACAGAGAAATCTTCTGCCAAGGACTCCTGGGAGTCTTCTTGTTTTATATCCTGCTTCTAATGGTGAGCTATACATTTGATTTTAAGAAATGAAACATGAACATAGTGATTTGTTTTTTGAAACCTTTATTTAATTCAGATAATGTGCTCTATCATCTACAAAATCCTTTTATTACAGTGCTCTGGTGGTATGCCTTTATCATTACTGCCTGAAGGTGAAATTGCCACTCAAGGAAAACAACTTGTAGCTCTAAGAAATGACAAACCGGAAATTCAGTTCCCTGAAGCAAGACTCGGGATTTTCTTTGATAGTTAAAGGGGAAGAAAGAGGTCTTTTCAAAGGCATTATTTTGTTGGAAGTCTCTCATTAAAACCATTGTTCAACATGATGTAATTTATAAGAAGCCGTATGTTTCCTCAACATGACAATTTCTTCAATCTCCTTTTCTGGTTAATTATATTCCTGTGTTTGCTTATTCTGAGGTGTAGTTCCTTTCTCATCTAGGTTAAGTGTTACAGCATTAAACATGAAACTGAGATACATAATGTTTCAGTGACACTTGGAAGATAGGCTCCCCTATATGACTTTGGTTGCACATGAATTGTCAATGTTACCTATGTGGAGGGCTACAGTCTCATTCCATCCCCCTTTGGAAACTTCCAAAAGCACTCAATTGTCCTTGTTGTTTTCTTGATTGAAAACCTAATATAACTAAACAATTTTTATTTCTGCAATAATTTTTGGAGACTTTTATTCATTCTATAGACCAAGAAAGACAGAAATGTATATATGGGCATAGTCACACTTAACCAATGAATTAGACCCATATTTTCACACTAATTTCTTTTCAAAATTTTCATTACTTTGTAAAATTTAATAATAGTCCCATTAATCAAGTGATTACTGTATGTCAGGAATGGGACTAAGTGCTTTCCATTCGCTATCCCATTTAACCCTCACTACGACCTTGGGAAAGATGCAGTTATCCTTTTATGTTACAAAGGAAGAAGCTGAAATATAATAGGATTCAAACCTGGGATTTCTAGAATAGGTCTGCCCAGCCACAAAGTCTGCTCCCTTAACCACTGTATGATCAGCCCAGTTCTCTTCCCAAGTCAAAGACAACGTGTTAGTGAAAGGGCATGTGGAAACTGAAATCAAAGAACATGCCAGCCTTACCGAAGCCAGGATTTCTCATCTTCCATTCTCTTACCCATAAAATGAGAACCTTGATCCTGAGCAGAAGTTGCCGATTGGCAGAATTGTTTCTTTGGTCTGACAAGCACTGTTTTCTTTTCTGTTTGTTTTAAATTGGTTTCTGACTTTTAGAATTGTAGTGTTTAATAAATATAAAAAAATAAAAATAGGGGCACCTGGATGGCTCAGTTGGTTAAGCATCTGCCTTCGGCTTAGGTCATGATCCCAGTGTCCTGAGATGGAGCCCCTCATTGGGCTCCCGGCTCAGTGGGGAGTCTGCTTCTCCCTCTCCCACCCCCCCTGCTTGTGCTCTCTCAGTCTCTCTCTGTCAAATAAATAAATAAAATCTTAATAAAAATAAAAGAATAGAAGAAGAAAAAAATCTTTGCTTTTTAGGAAAAAAGATGATCCAGCAAAATAGGCCCAAATTCTGTTAGCACAACAATCAGCTAGTGGTGGCAGCTACTTCTATATAATCAATGCAAACTTCATGCCCTAGTCCCCACCTCTCCCAGTTGTATTGCACTGAACCATTGTTACATCTACCTCTCCTGCCCTGCCTCTGTGGAATTCTGAATATGTACCCTGACCTCAAGCCATGTTTCCCAAACTGTCCTCTGCAGCGCTGGTGGGTAGGGCTTCAGGACTTCCACTAGATCTTCAATCAGAGCCTTTGATACATACTTTTTTTTTGGACAAATTGTCTTAATATAAGCTTAAAAGCCATTGACTTTGGTGACTTCTCCAGCTCTAAAATAGGTAAACCCTATTCAAATATAACTAGAATATCTTTTTTTTTTTTTTTACTGTTTTTATTAGTATACAGGTAAGAAAATACAGAAGTTCTAAGATAGGCTTAAAATATTCCAACAAAAAGTAAGATCATATATTTAGAAATTAAGAAAGAAAGAAATTGACTATTTGCAAGGCAGTAGATAACAATACAAATAATCTTTTAACTATCTGTGAAGGATCTGCAAACTATGGCCCACAAGTCAGATCTGATTGCAGTCTGTTTTGGGGGATAAAGTTTTATTGTAACACAGCCATACCCAACAATTTACATATTACCTATGACTGTTTTCACTCAACAGTGACAGGAAAGTAATGTCAACAGAGACCGTATTGTCTGAAAATATTTATATCTGTCCCTTTACAGAAAAAGTTTGCCAAACCTAGAGGAAAAGCTGGGCACCGTCTGTAGAGCAGAATGGTTCTAGCTCAGCTGAGACTAAGTCATTATATAGATGTGCTAGCATTAAGTGTTGACTAAAACAGTGTCCCTTGGGTGCCTGGGTGGCTTAGTCATTAAGCGTCTGCCTTCGGCTCAGGTCATGATCCCAAGGTCCTGGGATCGAGCCCTGCATCAGACTCCCTGCTCCGCGGGAAACCTGCTTCTCCCTCTCCCATTCCCCCTGCTTGTGTTCCCTCTCTCGCTGTGTCTCTCTCTGTCAAATAAATAAATAAAATCTTTAAAAAAATAAATAAAAATAAAACAGTGTCCCTCTCCACTGAGATTGCATATTCTTTTTTTTTTTTTTT
>NC_138380.1:56218562-56309345 GCF_054177405.1 Leptonychotes weddellii
ATCAGAATTTCTTTCCTTTATAAAACAATAATATTCCATTCTATGTGTATACCACAGTTTGTTTACCATTTATCCATCAATGGACACTTGGGTTTCATCCATGTTTGTATTGTATCAGAATTTCTTTCCTTTATAAAACAATAATATTCCATTCTATGTGTATACCACAGTTTGTTTACCATTTATCCATCAATGGACACTTGGGTTTCATCCACGTTTTAGCTATTGTGAGTAATGCTGCTTCGAACATGGGTGTGGAAAGATTCATTCTTCTAACCAGCATTCATGCCAAGGCAGACAGTTCCCCTCTCCCAGGTTTTCCACATTATTTCCTAGAGGAATGCCCACAATAAACATTATAAAATTCACAGTTAATGGATGTTCTCAATGAATTTTCTTTAATGTATCAAATCTCTAGTTCACTCCTCATTAAGAAAAAGGAGCTTGCTATTCTTGGAAGCAAGATGTCTATTCCATTTAGTGTGTCTGTCTGGGAGCAATAGCCTCCTGAATATAAACTCAGAACCAGAGCCAAGACATTAATTTATGAAGCTTAAGTATTGATTTGGTAATGCCATTATCTTCCTGATGCTATTGCCAAAAAAAGTAGATGTATCTGAGAGCCAGACTCTCTCATTTAGTAAAACACACACTGGTCAGGGAACTCGTATGTTATGTAAACATGTATTTTCAATAAGTTCACTCCAAATTATACTGTACACTGTTACAGGGTAACACTGAGAAACTATGCACCTTTATATAATAACAAGATATAAGAAAAGGAATAATTATGTGGTGTTGCACCTTTGTTTTATTAACAGTAAACTATTATATGCATTCACTTTAGTTACTCTGCACCAGACACTAAGTGCTCTCTCTTCAGATTCCTCCTCAGCACCCATCCCCACCCATATATATACTTTTGTTTCTTAAACTCTGTGCAGTAGGTATTACTATCATCATTCCCATTGTGCAGAAAAATGAGGTTAAGAGAGGTTAAGTGTGCTGAGCTGTCCAAGGTTACACAGCCAGTAAATAGGTAGCAGATCTAGGATTAGAGCCCAGGTGTCCTGACTCCAAGGTTTGTGCACTTAATTTGCTGTGTCTTCCTGCCCCCCTGAATTTGGGGGGTTTTACCCAGACAAGTTCATCTTCATTTTGCAAATGAACCTGACAAGTGTTGAGTTATTCCCCCTCCCCAAAAATACATTGGGTCCCATTTTCCCCTCCCCCAAAAAAATCATCATTTGAAAGTTTCTGTTGATAGGCTTTTCTCTTCATTCAAGTTACATTGTACTTACTGACTCTTGGCTTCATTTCATCTTCCCTCAGACATTCTATACTATTTCTCTCTCGGTGATACCTACTGCATTTTCCCAGTGCCATTGATATTTACACAAAGGGTAGCATGCATTCACTGTTTTTTTTTTTTCTCTGGGTTTTCATCCTGCTCATCTTAAATTGTTCTTCCATAATTAGGCCTGAAGATGAAAATCATCTGTCCAACCCCACCAAAAGGTATTTTTCACTTTTGTTCTATATATAATTAGGTGCCTTCTTTGCATGTAAGTGGGGGTTACACACAAGTTTTGTTCACCGCAAAGACTTTTTTTCCAAAATGGGTTAATACTTATACTTCTGGAAACAGGTTTAATTTTTAATTCTTATTTCTCTCTCTCTCTTTTTTAAGATTTTATTTATTTATTTGATAGAGAGAGACAGTGAGAGAGGGAACACAAGCAGGGGGAGTGACAGAGGGAGAAGCAGGCTTCTCGCGGAGTAGGGAGCCTGTCGTTGGGCTCGATCCCAGGAATCTGGGATCATGACCCGAGCGGAAGGCAGGCGCTCAACGACTGAGCCACCCAGGCACCCCTCCAATTTCTCTTTCAAATAAAAAAATTATAAACTACTTTTTTAAAGATTTTATTTATCTGAGAGAGAGTGAGTGGGTGAGAGAGTACAAGTGGGTGGGTAGGGCAGAGGGAGAGGGAGAAGCAGACTCCCCACTGAGCAGGGAGCCCGATGCAGGACTGGATCATGACCTGAGCCGAAGGCAGACACTTACAGACTGAGCCACCCCGGCGCCCAATTATAAACTATTTTTAGAAGAACTTCTTTATGCATTTGGGCATCTCCTGTGTTTATCACCATGCCTCATCCATGCCTCAGTCCTCCAAATCTATAGGTGGAACTGTGGCCTGAATCCTGGAACCCACCAGGACCTTGGGGCTGCCTTCTGTTGACTAGTGTCTTCTTTCCCCTCAGGTACCAGCTCTGAGGGCAAAGTCCCAGGTGATGGATAAGGGGACTCAAGAACTGAGACTGCCAAAGAAAAACTAGGAAAGTGAGGTTCCATTTAATGACATAGAATGATGCAGAAACAGTTGTGGGGTTTTTTGTTTGTTTTGTTTTCTTTTTTTAAGGTGGGCACCTGCTTCTTCTGCAGAGGCAACCACACATACGAAGATAACTTCAGAATGAAGACCATCCCCCGGGGCAAACTTGGGAGTCGTGTGACCATGTGCGGAAGGATCCTGAGTTACTGGGTCACCATTGGACAACTGAAAGAACACTGGGATAACCAGCAAATACAAGATGGCTAACCCCGCGTGTTTGGAAGTCTCAATGGCTTCCCTTCCACTTCTCAAAACTGTCATAGAGGCAGAGGGAAAGAGCTACCAGTGTTGCAACATTAATCTCCACTCCCTCCTCCCTTCATCACCGAGGCCTAAGGTGACAGGGGCAACTTCTGAGAAGCATGTGTGCCTTTGGAGGCAAACCAGCACCCCCAATTACCAGGTTAAGAATCCGTCTAGAGGTGTAATCAAGGGTTCCAACAGAACCTCGCAAGGCTGCTTTTATTGGAGGTACATCTGAACAATTTCTAGGATTATCAAGTTTTCTTAAAGCATTTGTTAAGACAGTGAGACGCGAGGTGCCATGCTATATACCCCGTGAGCTTGCCCCTTGGATGTGCGAGTGCGGTTGAGATCCAAGGTGGTGGAGCCACGGCCGCCGGGCGCAGGACGCGGTCTCCCGGGAGGGAAGTGGGCGTGACCTCCGTCGGGTGGGCGGGGCTTCGGAGGGAGACGTCGGCGCACAGCGGCATCGCGAAAGCTATTCCTGGGAAGGACTGCCGCGTCCTAGAGCGAGAACACGCAGCGACCCTGAAGACTTAGCAGGAACGGACTGAAAGAGGCCTGTGATAGGAGAGCTGAGGTGTCCCCATCCTGCCTGCACCCACAGCCCAGGCTCTGCGACACCTTGGTCCCCACGCGCAGCAGCAGCGATGCTCGGCCGGCTCTGGCCGCTGGCGCTGCTGCTCCTGGCCCCGGGGCAAGGTCGGCAAGGTAGGGCACAGGCGGAGGGGAGCGCTGGGACTACACTCCGGCCTTTGGGCGAAGGGGGCTGACTTCTGGATGGCACGTGGAGCGTCTTTGCGCATCATTATGGCGGCATCTGATTTTTGTCCCTCACTGCCCTCCGGCCTCCCTTACCGCAGTCTGAATGGTCAGCTTGCACCCTTTCAGCTCTCCATGTTTTCTTTGCGCTCAGGAGGTTGTTGCCTCCTCTTTTCCCTCTCTAAGACCCTCAGTACTGTTACTGTTCCCTTTTCTGTTTCCTCCTGATATCCCGGTCTTAAGGTCCCTTTAATTTACTGTAAGAAACTTGTGCTGGATCTGCCAGGCATCCTAGCGGAAAGTGGATCCGAATTATCCGAAGAGAGTTCAGTTCCAAACTGCGCGATTTCTACGCCACTCCCACCCCACCGCTGGAAATAAATAATTGACGAACATTTTATCCCTACAATAAATCAATAAGTTAAGTTTTGTGTATGATTTTTTAGTATATCTGTTAGAATCCCTCTTGCTGCTGTAAAAGATCTCTAGGAAAAAAAATAGTGTCACTCCCGCCGCTTTAATCCATGACAAAGAAAAAGTTTAGAGTTCAGTGGAGTTAAAACATTAATTAGCTCTTCTTGATTGTTTTTTGTATTTATATAGATAGGAATATTAAGTGAAAGGTGACTGATTCTTATAAATTTACTTATATTTTTCAGAAATAAATCTGTGTACAACTTCAAAAGAATTACGTGCAACATTTATAATTGCTTAGGGTATAATTTTGTCTTATCATCTTGTTGATCTCAGTCTATTTTACTAAGGTAAATGTGCTCTGTAAAAAAGGGAGGGGGAGGAGCAAGCACTCTCTCATGTAAGATATTTAAAATAATATTAAAACCCAATTTATTATTTCCTGAAATACCTTTTTTTTTTTTTTTTGAAGATTTTATTTATTTGCCAGAGACAGAAACAGAGCACAAGCAGGGAGAACTGAAAGCAGGGGGAGAAGCAGGCTCCCCACTGAGCAAAGAGCAGGACTTGCTCCCAGGACCCTGGGATCATGACTGGAACCAAAGGCAGACACTTAACCAACTGCGCCACCCAGGCGTCCCTCAGTCTATACCTTCTTTGGTTTGCTTACAGATTTACTAGATCTTCCTGAATAACTGTTAAACATACATGTAATAACATTAAATATTGCATGTGTTTTGGTTAGATAAAATAATTCCAGAAAAATGACCAGTATTTATAAAGACAATCTGCTTCAATGTTGACTATAGATCACAGAATCCCTTCTTGCCTCTAGAGCTGTATAATCTCTCTACTGAAGGCAAATATTAACCCTTACCAGGTTCTAAGCTCATATCATGGTAAAGTTGGTCTAACTTTTTTTATCTTTAATAGAGATAGGAGAGAGGAAGAAAATATGATTTTTTTCAAACAGCTTCATTGAAATATAGTTCATATACCATACAAGTCACTCATTTACAGTGTCCGATAGTTATTGCAGTATACAGTGGTCTGGTTTTTAGCATATTCACAGATATGTGCAGCCACTATCGTCAGGTTTAGAACATTTTTATCACCTTGAAAAGAAATACTGTACTCTAGCTTTCGATCCCCTATTCCCTCATTACCCTCTCATCTTTCCAACTGTAAGCCATCTTTGATCTACTTTCTGTTCTATAGATTTGCCTATTCTATATATTTAATATAAATGGAATCACATAACAGGTTGTCTTTTGTGACTGACTTTTTTTACCTAGCGTCATGTTTTCCAGGTTCATTCATATTGTACCATATTTAGTCCTTCATCTCTTTTTATGGTGGAATAGTTTTCCATTCTAAGTATTTACCACATTTTGTATGTACATTCATCAGTTGATGAACATCTGGGGTTTTTCCACCTTTGGGCCATTATAATTACTACTACTTTGAACATCCTTGGTATAAGTTTTTGTGTGGACACGTGATTTCATTTCTCTTAAGCATATATATAACTAGAAGTGGAATTACTGAATCATGGAATAATTCTGTTTAACCTTTTGAGGAACAGCCAGATTGTTTTCCATAGTGGCTGTGCTGTTCTATCGTCCCACAGAAGTGTATGAAAGTTCTAATTCATCCACATTCTTGTCAACATTGAGATTTTGATTTTAGCCATCCTATTTGTATGAAGTGACATTTCTTTGTGGTTTGATTTGTATTTCCCTGGCGGCTAATGATGGCAAGCTTTTTTCATGTGTTTATTGGATATTAGTATACCTTCTTTGAAGAAATACTACTCAGATATTTTAACAGTTTTTTTAAATGGGTTGAGTTATAGGAGTTATTTTTGTTGTTGAGTTATAAGAGATATATGTATTATAGATACAATTCTCTTACCAGATACATGATTTGCAATTTTTTTTTAAAGATTTTATTTATTTATTTGAGAGAGAGAATGAGATAGAGAGAGCATGAGAAGGGGGAGGGTCAGAGGGAGAAGCAGACTCCCTGCTGAGCAGGGAGCCCGATGTGGGACTCGATCCCGGGACTCCAGGATCATGACCTGAGCCGAAGGCAGTGGCTTAACCAACTGAGCCACCCAGGCGCCTGTGATTGGCAGTTTTTTTCCCATTCTGTGAGTTGTCTTTTCACTTTCTTGATGTCTTTTGAAGCATGGAAGTTTTAATTTTAATAAAATCCAATTTATCTATCTTTTCTTGCTTTCTTGCTTGCGCTTTGTTGTATCTTGGAATTTGTTGCCAAATCTAAAGTCATGATGATTTACCCCATTTTTTTTTTTTAAGAATTTTATAGTTTTTGCTCTTTTATTTTGGTCTTTGGTACATTTTGAATTAATTTTTATATATGGTACAGCATACGGCTCCAAGTTTATTCTTTTGCATGTGACTATCCTATTTTCCCAGCACCATCTGTTGAAAAGATTGTCCTTTCCCCATTAAATGACCTTGGCACCCATGCCGAAAATTAGTTGAAAACCATAGATAGAAACATGGGTTTATTTCTGGACTCTCAATTTTATTCATTGATCTGTGTTTATCCTTATATCAGCATTATGCTGTTTTGGTTGCTGGTGCTTTGTAGTAAATTATGAAATGGGAAAATATGATTTCTCCTATTTAGGTTTTTCTTTTTCAAGATTGGTTTAACTATCCTGTGTCCCTTGAAATTCCATATGCATTTTGAATTAGTTTGCCTATTTGTACAAAGGAGTCACTTGGTATTCTGATAGGGATTTGATGAATCTTCATGTTAATTTGGGGAGAATTGCAATCTCAACAACATTAAATCTTCTGATCTATGAACAGGATGTATTTCCATTTATATAGATCTCCAGTTTCTTTCAACAATGTTGTGTGATGTTTAGAGTGTAAGTTTGGGCTTCTTTTGTTAAATTTATCTCTAAGTATTTTGTTCTTTTGAAGCTATATAAGTGGAATCGATTTTTAAAATTTCATTTTTAGTCTATTCATTGCACATGTATAAAAGTATAATTAAATTTTGTATCTTGATTTTGTATCCTGAAACCTTGTTAAACTTGTTCATTGTAACTTTTTTGTGTGTGGATTTCTTAGGAATTTTTACATAAAGATCATGTCATCTGTGACTAGAGAAAGTTTTACTTCTTTTCCAATCTGGATACCTTTTATTTATTTAACTTGCCTAGTTGTCCTAGTTAGAATCTGAAGTCACGTTGAATAGAAGCAGGGAGAGTGGGCATTCCTAATCTTAGGAGAAAGCACCCAGTCTTTCTTCATCATGTATGATATAAACTGGAAGGTTTTTTTTGTTTGTTAGTTTTGTGGGTTTGTTTTTTTTTTTTTTTTTTTTGTAGATTCTCTTTATCAGGTTGAGTAAATTCCATTCTATTCCTAGTTTGTTTGGTATATGTATCAAAAAATGGTGTTAGATTTTTTTCAAATGATTTTTCTGGATCTCTTGAAAAGCACTTGTGAATTTTTATTTATTATATCAATAATGGTATATTATGTCAATTCACTTTTGGAAGTTAAATCAACCTTACACACCTGGTTTAAATTCCACTTGGTCATGGTTTATAATTCTTTGTCTAATTTCTGGATTCACGTTGCTAATATTTTGCTGAGGATGTTTGCATCCATATTCAAAAATATATTGGTCTGCAGTCTTCTTGTGATATCTTTTTTCTGGTTATGGTATCAGAGTAATACTGGCGTCATAGAATGAGTCTGGAAGTATTCCATCCTTTCATATTATTTGTAAGTGTTTGTGAAGAACTGGTATTATTGTTTAAGTGGTTGGTAGAATGCAGCATTGATGCCATCTGAATCTGGCCTTTTTCTTTATGGGTGTGTGGTTTTTTGTTAACTCAGTATTTTCACATAATATAAACCTATTTGGATTGCTTATTTCTACTTGAGTCAGTTTTGTCCTTTGTGTCTTTTTAGGACTTTGTCAGTCTCTAACTTACCTAATTTATTGTAATAATATTCCTTTTTATTTTTTATTTATTTTTTAAGGTTTTATTTATTCATTTGACAGAGAGAGAGAGAGAGAGAGAGCACAGCCAAAGGGAGCTGCAGGCAGAGTGAGATAGAGAAGCAGGCTTCCCGCGGAGCAGGGAGCCCAATGTGGGACTTTATCCCAGGACACTGAGATCATGACCTGAGCAGAAGGTAGATGCTTAAACGACTAAAGCAACCAGGTGCCCCAATAATATTCCTTTTTAAAAAATTATTTATTTATTTATTTATTTATTGTAGAGGGAGACAGAGTGCACAGGATGGAGGGCGGGGGGAAAGAGAGAGAGTCTTAAGCAGATGCCATGCTGACCGTGAATCCCCATGCAGGGCTCAAACTCACGATCCTGAGATCACAATCTCAGCCGAAACTGAGAGTCCAACACTTAACCTACTGCGCCACCCAGGCGCCCCTGTAATAATATTCCTTAATAAATCTGTAGTGGTGTCTCCTATTTCATTTCGAATTCTGGCAATTGAGTCGTCTTTTTTTTTTTTCTCAGTCTCGTTAGAGATAATGCCAATTCTGTTGATTTTTTCAAAGAACCAGCTTTTTGTTTCATTGATTTTCTCCATTGTTTTTCTATTCTCAATTTCATTAATACACTCTCTAATCTTTAAACTTTTTTTCCTTCTGCTTCCTTAAGATGTAGTATGCTCTTCTTTTTCCAGTGTCTTACTGGAAAAGTTAGCTTACTACATTACTACAGTTAGCTTACTACATTGAGATCTTACTCTTGTCTAATGTAGGCATATAGATCTATAAATTTCCATCTAAGTACTAATTTGGCAGCATCTCATAAATTTTGGTATATTGTATCTTTGTTTTAATGTTTTCAATATATTTTCTCATTTCCTTCCTAATTTCTTTTTGACCCATCAATTATCTAGGTTGTTTAATTTCCACATATTTTTTAGCTCTTTAAATTTATCTCTGCTGTTGACTTACGATTTCATTCCATTATGGTCAAAGAACACATTTTGCATGATTTCTATCTTCTTTAAATTGATTGAGGTTTATCTTGTGGTCTAGTGTATTATCTATCCTGAAGAATGTTCCATGTGCAGTTCAGAAGAACTTTATTTGCTGTTGTTGGGAGGCATGTTCTATAGATACCTGTTAGGTCAAGTTGGTTTATAGTATTGTTCTAGCTGTATTTCTTTGTTGACCTTCTGCCCATTTTTCTATTCATATTGACAGTGGAGTATTGTGGGGCATCTGGGTGGCTTAGTCGGTTAAGCATCTGACTCTTGATTTTTACTGGTCATGATCTCAGGGTTGTGAGATTGAGCCCTGTGTCAGGCTCCATGCTCAGTGTGGAGTCTGCTTGTCCCTCTCCCTCTGTTCTTCCCCCCCCACCCCTGCTCTCTCTCTCTCGGATAAATAAATAAATAAAATCTTTCAAAAAAAAGTGGAGTATTGAAGTCTCCAACTATTACCATTGAAGTAGGCATTTTTTCCTTCTGTGTGTGTGTGTGTGTGTGCGTGTATGTGTATTCATAACTGAGTATCTTCCTCATGGACTGAACCTATCCTCATTACAAAATGCCCCTCCTTATCTCTAGTAACATTTTTAAAGATTTTTTTGTCTGATATTAATATAGCCAATCCTGTTTTCTTGTGGTTGCTGTTTGTATGATATTTTCCATACTTTTACTTTAAATCTATTTGTATACTTTACAAGAGGCATTCAGTTTTTGCCTCTTGATATATGGAGGGCAAAGTAAAGAGATTTAGCAATCTAGTCACTCTCTATCTGACCTTGCTTTTTAGCCTTTTGTGTTGTTGCAGAACTGATAGTCTTATTTTGAATATCAGAAGCCTTAGGGAAGCTACACAAATTAAAAAAAATTCACAAATATTTGAAATTCCCATAGGGCAATATCCCAAAGGTTTTATAATTATAAACTCAAATATTATGAAGTACCTGTCTTCAGGCATTAAGCATATTCATCTCTTAAAAGTACAGTGATTTATCTACTTTCCTAACATATTTGTTTGTCCACCAATTATGAATCATAAAGAATCTTGGCTATGGTGTTAAACTAGAAAACAATCTAGTACAGATTATTTTATATCTACAAACAAAACTAGAAAACCAGTTTCTTATTGTATCATTATGTAGCTATTATTTATAACTTGGCACATTCTCCCAAAGTATTTGAAATCCAGATATTACAGATTCTATTATATACTATCTCACTTATTTGAATCCTATTAGGAAAGACAGAATAAATGGAAATGTCAATTTTAATGTATATTTTATATGTACTTTTGTTATGAGGGAAAAGTTATATTTGTATTTTCCTAGAAAGCTTAGCGCATCATTCATGTCATAAAGTTGACTAATGAGTGAGCTCTAATTGTAGAGCTCTTTTAGTATTTGAGGAGCTAAGTCCCCAATTTTCCAAATGGGAGCCAGAACCATCCTTATAATTCTCACTTAGTTAACTGTATGTTGCATTGTAGAGTTAAGGTTGTAATGAGGTTTTTAAGAGTGTGGCTTGTTCATTGCTAATAAGAGTTTAAAATTTTCTACAGAGACCTTGAACATTTTTAAAAAGACAAGTAGATTTTTTGGAAAAAAAAATGAACAATGCAAAATATGGGTTATTATTAATTATATGAATTAAGAATTTTCCTCTAAAATAAAATAAAATAAAAAATAAGTAAATTTTTAAATTTTTCTGTGTAAATCTTAGGTAGTTCTTTAGTATTGTTTGATGTAGGGAACAAAGGCAAAAGAAAAAATTAAATTTCCTTACAACTTAAAACCCACTGACAAGTCCTTGAGACAGGCAGAGTGACTTCTAGGAACTTAACTGCCTCGATGTTAATACTTTGCTAAGGGCAAAAGGCAACTTTACATTAATATTAACCCAACCTCCAGGATCCTTTAAGTCTCCTTTAACATATAAATATTCCTTTGAAGATTTCCTTTGTCTCTACCCCCAAGATACATGTTAGCAATCATCCCCAAGCATATGGCCCACTGATAATACATCTGAAGGGTCTTATGACTAAGGTTTTATTAGACAGTAATAAATGACCTTTTCCTAACAATAGCTAGCCCCCTCAAGGTCCTAAAAACCTTGCTTCCAAAATTCCTTACAGACTTTCACGTTCCCTAACCCCCTCCCAACTTAAAAGTATATAATTGGTCACCTGGCACAACGTAAGTGCAGCCTTTCTGCCTACGGGTCTCGTCACCATGCTTTAATAAAACCACATATTTGCACTGAAGACGTCTCAATTCTTTTTTGACCATTTGCTCTAAACCCCAACATTTCCACATCACTGTTACTATTATGCTGTGACTGCCACTACATTTATTACATCTTTAGCTTTGGATTAGAAAACAATTATTCAAAGTGCAAAGTCAGAGGAAATTTGAGCGCTACAGAAGCATTTAAGAAGGAGAAATACTCTACAAAATAAAGGTGGAGTTAGTGACTTTTTTCCCAAGACAAAATTCTATTGCAGGAAAGATGATCAGCGAAAACGTTTCAATAATTCATGCAAACCTCACTAGAATCTCTCTTTAAATATTTTCCTTAGTTTCTAACCAGGTACAATGCTGGGGTAGTGATAGGATCTTAGAGTTACTTCAAAATTAAATGAAATGATAGCATATCCCCTGAGTTCTAGCCATACACATTTTATGAAATATTTATCTAGTGTTGACAGTTTGAGATGATCAAAGTCAATAGTGCTTTTTGGATTATATTTTTCTAGGGAAGCTGAAAACTGGTGGAGCAAGAGAGAAGGAGGAGAAACCTTTTGTGCTCATTCCTAAATTTTTTTACCACAAAAAATTCTTCGGGGAGACTTTTTGTCTTGAAGAACAATACATTTTGTACAGTTTAATTGCTATCTCCGCAAATAACAAAAAGCAAAAAAATTATAGTAACAGTTTTTATAAGCTAGACTTATGAGATTGACTTACAAATTAATATCTCTAGTTTATTGTGCTCTTATTAACTTAAGTTCAGAAATTTTGATTTAAAAACACTTCTGTAACTTAAAATTATGTAATAAATGTTTGAGAGTTTTTGTTCAGTTAGATAAATTTTTCCCAAAGTGAGGGACTTTAGTAATGATTGAATTTTTCTTTCACATTTCTATTTTATAGATATTATCTGTATTATAGTGGTTTCTTTCAACATACATAATAGCTAATATTAGGAGATTTTCTACCTACTCTGTCAACAAGAAACTATGGTATCCAAGGACAGTTCTTTGTGCTTCCTATAATTTGAGAGTACAGGAACTTCAAACAAGAGTTTTATTTCTAGTTATATTTCCAGGATATATTTCTAGGGTTACTACCTATGTTTCTCTCTTCTTGCTGGGAGAGGAGCTTTATGTTCTGCCTCTGTGGACTTGACAGAAAAAGTATCTTCCAGGCCAAGTGCTGGTCAGAAAATGGCTTTCCTAAAAAACAAAAAAAAACAAAAAAAACCCCCTAAACTACAGAATCTCCCTTTCTCCAAGGTCTTTTCTTGTTTCTCCTTCAAAACTGCACCCCTGTACCCCATTCCTTTTCCTGTGCTTGGTAATAAAAATGGATTTCAATACTTTAAAATCCTTAAAAATAAAATTTTTCTTCAAAAGAAGAGAAAAACTGAAAACTTTATATTCTTTCTTGTACTAAAGAATGCAGGAAACTTCAGTAGGAGGGCATTTTGCAAAAATTAGATTGGCATAAAAAGCTTAATTTACTTTGTTGCCTTCCAGGACTTGGCAGAGATGGGACTTGGGGGGCATGTGACTGCTAGGGAGGGAAATGGATCATGCAGGGTCAATAATGGCAGTCAGATCTAGAGGGCCACTCTCAAGAGGAGTCTTTGCAGGGTCTGTGACTTCAGATGGTAAGAATAAGCAAATCCTAAATCAACAGTGAGCAACAGTATTGCTTGTCCAAATTAAATGAAAATACAGTTCTTGAAACTTAAATACCTCAAAAATACATTCTACAGTTTATTGATTGGTTTATTGCATTTATGGAAAATGCAAGTCATCTTTGACTTACTAACATTTCAGATGGTCATTAGTGCAGTTGTAGGTTATTTGCTTAATTTGGGGGGAGAATCAGTTTTAACTGAGGACTAATCTATGTTAATGAAGAAAACACATACTTAAGACACTGTGTTTCCATCCTAGCTCAGGAGTGCGCTCCTGGGGGACACCAGTTTCTTCAGAGCCCTTACAGAAGTGTGCATTTTGACTCAGTGCACCTCCAGCGTTCTCCCTTTCAAGACCTGATATGTGACCATTCCCTTTCTCCCAGATGGTATCGGTTTCTCATCTTTGACAGACCTGCTGAGATGCCAACCAAATGTGTTGAGGTATTTCAACTCACTAAGAACTACATGTGCATTTTCTTATGTATTTTTTCATATGAGGATTGAATCTTGTTACAACCAATTTATTTCTCACTCTGAAATATGATTTTACTTTTGTGTCTAGATTGAGTTAATACAAAGGAGTATTGCCATATTCCCTGTTCTAATAATAATAGTAATAGTTAATGTTATGCTTATGCAGTCCACCAAGGCTTTTTACCTACAGTATCTGATACAGTTTTTACAACAACTCTAGAATATAGTCTATCATCATTTCCATTAGAGAGCACAGAAAACACAGATTCTTAGGCGGAAACACCCCTATTAGAGTTACCCAGCTGGCCAAACAGCCAAGTTTGGATCACAGGCCACCCATCTCCAGGGCTCCTGTACTTACCGTAAGTAACTTGCAAACAGTAAAATACTGTGTTTTCTAAGTGCTTCAAGTCCTTATAAGTCTTAAATATAGAAGGCTCCTTCTATGTGAAGGCTCTTCATTCTCCTTATTGTTACCCACATTTTGTGAATTACGCAGAAGCAGGAATTATTTTCCCTTTTAAACGTAATGTAAAAAAAACTCGGGAAAGATAATCAAATTTTAAGAGTATTTAAGTTGTAACATTGTGGCTGTCTTATTTTTCCCTTTTTGTTTATTTGTTTGTCACTTTTGTGGCATTTTGTTTGCAAGAAACTAAAAAAATCAGAATTTAAAAGTAAAATTTGAGGAAATTACAGGAAATTCACTACATCCTTAAATATTTGTACTCTTTTTCTTTGGCTGAACTAGTTATAATTGAATCTAGAATCTCACACAAATGTAAAGGTGAACTGATATCGCTGGGTCTGTGCCCCAGGGAGAATTCCCTGCCTCCATTCTCATTCCCTACTTGAGCCAAGGCTTTAGAGGATCCACCTGGAGAATAGGTAGAATTTTTTTTTTTTTTACTCTACAGGATAATACAAGTCTGTGTAAATAAATGTTTATTTATGATTAAAGTAATTCATGTGCATTATAGAAAACTTAGAAAATAAAGGACTATTAATAGCATAACATTCATTCATCATCGACCCCCACAGTCATACTACCATGAACATTTTGCTATCATTCCGTCTTTTTATATTGTTCTGTAAGGTTCATGCTACATGTCCAATTGCATAACATGCTTTTCTCAGGTAGTTACAGCATTAGTGTTTTCCACTGCTGTTGAAAATTCTTTAATATTAATCTTGAAAATAATTTTCTGTCATATGTATATACCATATTTATATAAACCTTTGCTGTGTGTGCACCTTTGGGCTTTTGCTATAAGTAATTCTGCAACTAGCAAATGTGTATATAAATCACTGTTATACTTCAGTGTATTTAGTAAGATTATTTTATAAGTAAAATTAGTGAAGCTTTATTAATGTCTTTTTGAAGATTTTATATAATTGTTTTTTAAAAATATAATGCTAATTTCTTATTTCAGGAGTAATAGATAAAAATACCTTTTCTAATACTGAATACTCTCATGTATTCATTAGGCATCTGTATTTCTTCTGTGAATTATGTGATTGTGTATTTTACCCATCTATGATCTTACAGTTCTTAAGTGGATAATATTATATCATTAAAATAAAATAAGAAATATAATAATGTGACAATAAATAATATACTAACTATGCTATTAACAAATACTTTTCTTCTTATTTAATTCTTATTTACTCTTATTTGCCTTATATTTTTTAAAATTATCATCTAAGAATAACTATCAATCTTTTCCCTTATGATTTCCATTGCTTTTAAGCATGGAAATAATCATAATACTGAGCATTATAATCTGGCTAACAATCTGAGTCATTGCTATGTAGAAATTATGTTATCTACCTAATTATGTTTATACCTCACCACAGGACAGTGAGGTGGGTACTACAATCCATCTAGAACGAAAGGGAAGGATGTTGAGTGTCTTGCCTGAGGTCATGCATTTAGCAAGTGCCTGGGTCCTTCCTAAATCATATATAGTTTCTTCTTATTTTTCCTGGGTTAGTTTTCTATTTAATTTCATTTTCCATCTGGAAATGATTTTGATAATTGGCTTTAAATGAGGCTTTTCTTTTCCAAATTGCCAACCAATTATTTCAACATCAGATTTTGAACAGTCCTTTCCTTCTCCCCTGATTTTTGATGCCTCCTGAACTATACATTAACTTCTTTTTAAAAAATTATTTAAATTCAGTTTAGTTAACCTATAGTGTATTATTCGTTTCAGGGGTAGAATTTAGTGATTCATCAGTTGCATATAACACTCAGTGCTTATTACATCAAGTGCCCTCCTTAATGCCCATTACCCAGTTACCCCATCCCCTCACCCACCTCTCCTCTAGTAATCTTACATATTCTATATCCAGTAATTTTAGAAAAAAATCTCCAAGGTGAGTTGATCTTTTTGCTTTGTATTAAGATGACTTCAAATAAAAAAAAATAAATAAATTAAGATGACTTCAGATTCACTTACCTTATCTTAGAATGTATCACTATGGTGGTAAGTTATCTGGTACTAAATTTCTCTTATTTACATTACAAAGGTAACATAGAATAAATTTAAATGGAATGAGGTTATATTAATTATGAGCAATCAACCTTAAATTTAGTATTCTTTAAATTTAGTAACTATATAAAATTCCTTTTATAGTACAGGCACAAGTTATTAGAGTTTTTAAATGATAGTTTATTATTTGAAAGTTGTTTAGAAGAAAGTGCAAAGTTGACTTACCTATCGTGTGAAAATAAGTTGGATTTTCAACTTTCATTTTCTCTGTTGCAAAAGGTGAATCACTGTGGAACACAGGTGCCCATCTGGCTGTCTCTGAGAGATTCAGAGACACTGCCTTCACCTGGAGAGATCAAGCAACTGACAGCTTGTGCCACATGGAAGTTTTTGTTTAGTGCTACAAAAGACTGCTGCCTTTTTCAAATCCCAGTGTCTGTAAGAAACTGTGGAAATTTTTTTGTGTACTTACTGCAGCCCACTCAGGGATGTATGGGATATTGTGCACAAGGTAAGAAAACATGAGTAATATACATGAACTGTTAATCACAGAACTGTGTGTGTTGGTGTGTTGGGGCCATTCTCTGGATAGGTTGTGTTGAGATAATACAGATCTCAGGAAGAGTCTTGGTCTGCCACTGTTGCTAGAGTGAAGCTAAATTTCTGGTTTAAATTGGCCAAATCTGTTTAGGATTCTTCCCTCCCATTGAACATGATGATTGAGTGTGTTAAAAATTCATTGGTTTCCTCATGCCTCTTCACTCTTTTCAGTTAAGGGATGAAAGATGGTGAGTGAAAGATATCATGAAAATGTGTTTGATAGTATTTCATCTTTCATTCATTCATATGGATTGAATGTTTATCCTTTGCGAGGAATTATTTTAGGCCTTATGGTTATGGTAATGAACAAGACAAATGGGGTATCTTCCCTCATGGAACTCACATTCTAGTGGAGTGCCTCAGACAACATATAAAAAAAAACTGGATATGACCCAAAGAATAAAATAAATATCCACGAGTCCCTACTATATCAAGGCATGATTAGAGAAATAAGTTGGTGGAGGAAAGGAGACAAACCTGCCTTAAAGACTAATGCAAATATTTGTAACTACTATCCCACCTATAAGGTGGAGCCTAATTCCTTTTGTTTTGGTTGTGAGCTGTACTTAGTGATTTGCTTCCAAATAATATATACTATATATAAGTATTGTTTATAGAAAGGAAAATATAGTGATTTCATAGTGGAGAAAGCTAAGACACTATATTAATCAAGTGACCAAGGTTAATATCACCAGTGATAATGTATGTTGATATTGGGTACCTACTGATAACGTGCAATAAGATGCACTTCTCCTTTGTGGTATTCTTCCCTAAAAGCCATAACCCCAATATAATCATGAGAAAATTCATATAAATCCAAAGTGAGAATAATTCTACAAAATACCTGAAAAATAGTCTTCGAAAGTGTCAAAATCATGAAAAGCCATGAAAGAGTGCAAAAACTGTCACAGATTGGAAAGGACTAAGGAAACATGATGAATAATGCAATATGATGATATCCTGGATTGATTACTGGAACAGAAAAGAATGCTAGTGGAAAACTGGTAAAATCCAAATAGAGTTTTCAGTTTATTTAAGAATTGAATTCTAAGGTTAGTTTCTGAGTTTTAACAAATGTATCATGGTTTTGGGGCGTCTGGGTGGCTCAGTCAGTTAAGCATCTGCCTTTAGCTCAGGTCATGATCCCAGGGTCCTGGGATCGAGCCCTGCATCGGGCTCCCTGCTCAGCGGGAGCCTGCTTCTCTCCTCCCACTCATGCTCTCTTCTCGCTATCTCTGTTTGTCTCTCTCTCAAATAAATACATAAAATCTTAAAAAAAAAAAAAAGAAGTGTATCATGGTTTTGTAATATGTGAACATTAGTGGAAGGGGTATTATTACAGGTAAATCTCCGTATTATTTTCATAATTTTTACGTGAGTCTAAAATTAATTTTAAATAAAATGTTCTATCACAAACCAAAAATAAAACTATTTTTGAAAGCAGTATGTGTTACAAATTAGAGAAAACTGGTCAATGCAATAGGGATTGACTGGCACAAGGATGCTATCTTACAGAGAATACCTGAAGAAGGTTTCTCTCAATAGGTGATGAACTTGAGCTCAGCTCTGAATGAGAATGAGCCAGCCATGAAAACATATGGGGAAAGAACATTCCAGGTAGAAAGAACAACAAATGCCAGTGTCCTTAGATAGGCATGAAGATGGCCATTCAAGGAACTGAAGGAGGAACAACATGGCGGGAAGACTGGATGAGACTTTAGAGATGAAGTCAGAAGAGTAGGAAGGGGACAGAATCTCTAGGGTCTGTAGACCATGGTAAGAACTTAGATTTAGTTATACCTGCAGTATAAAATCTTACGGGATTTAAAGTAGGTGAATATGACCTAAGGATTGTATTTAAAGGGCCACTATTCCTGCAGTAAGACTCCATCTAGGAGGCTATGGAAAGATGGTGTTTGCTCAAAAGTTGGGGGAGGAGGAAATGGTTTAGACTAGTGGCAAAGGAAAGAGATTATTGAGTTGCAATGTCTTTTGGAAGCAGAGCTCGGGCATTGGATATGGGAGAAGATGGAAAGAAAGGAACCAAGGACAAGGCCTAGGTTATTTGCTTGAGCAATTGAGATAGGAAAGTAACACATCAGTTGGGGAGAAAGAGAAATGAAGTGTTGTATTTTGGCCTGTTCTGTAAGAGGGGACATGAGATATACAGACATAAAATGCACACCAGATTCATGAGCCTGCCACTGATAATGGTGTTGACTAAGGATGCCAGGAATGGGGGCGCTTGTGGGTACCTCCCATAATACCCATCATGGAGCTCACAATAGATAATTGAACTTAATGAGTTTTTGTTTGTTCATTTTCTCTGTACTCAATTATAATTGACTATGAACTCTTTAAAGACCATGTACCCTTTACATCAGGGTCTCGTGACCTTGTGTCCTGAACAAAGTAAGGACTCAACAAATGAATGTTTAATAGAAGTGTTTTTTTTTTTTTAAGATTTCATCCACTCATTTGAGAGAGAGAGAGAGAGAGAGAGAGGAGTGGTGGGGAAGGGCGGAGGGAGAGAGAGAGAGAGAGAGAAGCAGACTCCCTGCTTAGCAGGAAGCCTGATGCGAGGCTTGATCCCAGGACCTGGAGATCATGACCTGAGCCAAAGGCAGACACCCAAACGACTGAGCCATCCAGGTGCCCCTGGAAGTGTTTAATAGAACTAGTGACCAACTTCCTCAGATACAAGGAGCTCAAAATAGAAAGAAACTACATAATGATGATTTTTTTTACTTGGGCTGCATAGAGAAGAATGAAGCTGATAACTGAGGGATTTATTTTTGTTCGGGGGTGGGGGGGACGTGGAGGGAGTGTGCTGATATGTGACCAGATGATGGGAGGAAACCAACCTCCCCCTTCTATGTTATCTGGACCTCCATATGTAGGAGATTGAAAATGCTGGGAGATACTGCTGTAGATCAGTGTTCTTGAACTAGGCAAACACTTGATTCAGGTAACAATAATAATTGTATGAATAACACCTATGAACATTTTCATCCTGAGGTTGTTAGGCTCTCCAGATTAAAAAAAAAAAAAACCCAACTAACAGATACGGCGAAACAATGGCAAAGAGTATACGTGAAACCACAGATTGCAAACGAATGGTGTGAATGAGAAGATTAAAAGTCGCTGTAGCTGAGAATACCGCAGGTGAGGGAGGATGAAATTTATAATGGGGTGCCACCTTGAGAAAGCCTCTTCTGAGAGCAGGGCAATGACATTGAGAGTTTGAGGGTTAACAGTCCCGGGTCAGATAAAGAGTGTGGGCAAGAGCCTCCCAGACAGCAACAACAGCACGGGAGAGGCCTTAAGGCGATGAGTGTGGTGTGGCTTCCGAGAGTGAAGCATCACAGAGACATTGGACCGCAGAGAGTGAGGGAGAGCCTAGCAAGACATGGATATAGAAAGGCAGCAGGGCCTGATATTTAGGGAGCTCTTCATTTTATTCTCTGTGCTTTGAGAAATCTTAGGAGAATTATCCTGAGAGCCTGAGCCAGTAAATCGTCACATTCCTGACACAGCTGCTGGCCAGCTAACCCTGGCTGAAAGCAGTACGTTCAGTAAGGAAGGATAGCATCTGCTCAGCTAACAGAGCTAGTGTTATTCATTGGGAAGGAGAAAATCCAGAGAGATGCATCACTTTCATTGAGTGGCCAAGATGAGAGATTTTGAAAAATGTTTTTCAAGTATTTTTCAATATTCTTGTCATTAAAAATAGTTAATTTTTATTGCCAAGTATTTGTGGAAAACTGTGTAGGTGTTTCAGTGGGAAAAAACCCATTAATACACCTACATTATTTTAAGAAATATTGATTACTGTTAAAAATGAAAACAAAACTTTTACACCGGAGAATACCATCATCCGAAATAATTGTTTACATTGAATTTAAAAACTCAATACATAAAATTTGCATTTTTATGACATGCCCTTAAAACCTAAAAAAAATTTTCCTGTTGGTGCCATTTCCACCCATTCAGTTTCTCAAGCTCAAATATTCAGAATTGTTTCTTTTATTCTCCATATTCAAGTCCTCCTACTGGTTTTAAATAAAGAGAATTTTTGGGAGAAGGTTGTTATTTTTTACTCTGTGTAAGTTATTAATCAGATAAACACATGAATTATCCTCTCTGATGTGCCAATAAAAACTTACCTTGAAATACTATTTAGACTTGAATTAGACTTCATGGAGAGCAAACAGAAATGAGTCACTTAATCCATAAGTGTCTCTTTTTCTTGCTTACCAAGAATCTGAAACAGATGTTCCCTGTTGATGCTGATTTGACCACTTTACAATGTCAGGCTGAGGTCTCTGTGAGTCTCCAGGCTTTTCCTTTTCCTTCACAATGATGAGATGAAGGTCCAGTTTTAGCCCTTTATGTGCATTTTAGACAGGCTAAAAGGGGAAGCCCTAAGGGTGAAAAGAGGGTGTGTGCTAACTGAAACTTACCCCCCCCCTTAAGGAGCTTATTTGGAAGAAGTCTTATCACAGCTATTTCAGAAGAATTCTTTGGCTTATCTCTGTCTTCAGAGGCAGTCTGTGAAATGTACCTTTTTTTTTTTTGAAATTAAGAAACTTGCTTTATTTTTTTTATTTTATTTTATTGTTATGTTAATCACCATACATTACATCATTAGTTTTTGATGTATTGTTGTATGATTCATTGTTTGCATATAACACCCAGCGCTCCATGCAGAACGTGCCCTCTTTAATACCCATCACCAGGCTAACCCATCCCCCACCCCCCCCCTCTAGAACCCTCAGTTTGTTTCTCAGAGTCCATAGTCTCTCATGGTTTGTCTCCCCCTCCAATTTCCCCCCCTTTATTTTTCCCTTCCTACTATCTTCTTTTTTTTTTTTTTTAACAGGTAATGTATTATTTGTTTCAGAGATACAGGTCTGTGATTCATCAGTCTTACACAATTCACAGTGCTCACCATGGCACATACCCTCCCCAGTGTCTTATCACCCAGCCACCCCATCCCTCCCACCCCCCACCACTTGCTGGAGTGGTGGGAAATGTACTTTTTTACTTGGACATACTTCTGCTCCCAACTAATAGGCTATTGGATAGGCAACAGTCAGTCATATTTAGCTTAAAAATCATCAAAACAGCAAAAATTAAAGAAAAATATTTCCCATTTAATAATATATTCTCATGACTATGTTTTGTTTTTTAGAATTTATATATAATTTTCACACAATTTATTTGCATTTTCTAGAAGCCAAATAAGAAACATTAATTCAAGATTATACTTATAATCAATGCCATTCAAACAAAAAGGTTTATATATGTTATTTATTAAGAAGAAATCACTGGGGGACGCCTGGGTGGCTCAGCAGTTAAGCGTCTGCCTTTGGCTCAGGTCATGATCCCAGGGTCCTGGGATTGAGACCTACATCAGGCTCCTTGCTCAGCAGGGAGTCTGCTTCTCCCTCTGCCTGCCACACCCACTGCTTATGCTCTCTCTCTCTCTCTGACAAATAAAATCTTAAAAAATAAAGAATTCATTGGAAAAATATTTTTCACATTTTCCATATTTCTACTTAGCAAGGTAGTTAGATCCTTATGCTATATAGGAAGAGGCATTATATCAGTTGAAAGGAGGTTATGAGAAGTTAAGGGCAGATACCATATACCCTACAGGACCCGCTAAAATATATATGTGTGTGTGTGTATAATAGCTCATAGCCAGTAAAAGAGATAAGATGCACAAATTACACATTTTTTTTAAAGATCCAGAAAAGGGTGAAAAGTGCTAATAGGGCAAATAGGAAACAGCAGCATGATAGATTTAAACCCTACAGTATCAATAATTATATTAAATATATATGATCTGGGATGCCTGGGTGGCTTAGTAGGTTAAGTGTCTGCCTTCGGCTCATTTCATGATCCCAGGGTCCTAGGATTGAGTTCCGCTTTGGGCTCCTTGCTCAGCAGGGAGCCTGTTTCTCCCTCTGCCTGCCACTCCCCCTGCTTGTGCTCTCTTTCTCTGACAAATAAATAAATAAAATCTTAAAAAATATATAGGGTCTAAACACCCCAGTTGAAAGTCAGAAATTTTCAGATTGGATAATAAAAGCAACACCCAACTACAGGCTGCCCAGAAAAACCCATTTTAAATATAAAGAAAAATGAGGTTGAAAATATAAGGATAGAAAAAAGATCTACTTAAGTACCATAAATCATAAGAAATCTAGAGTGGCAATATTAATATTAGACAAAGTAAATTACTGAGCAAAGAATATTACCTAGAAATACAAGGGTCATTTTCTAAAGATAAAAGGGTCAACTGAAAAACAGGACAAAACAGTTCTAAAGACTTAAGTACCTAATAATGGAATTCAAAATACATGAAGCAAAACGTAAAGGACTTCAATAAGAAATAGACAAATACATAGTTCATGTTGGAGATTAACACCCATCAGTAGATAATTGAGCACAATAGAAACAAAAACAAAAAATGGAGACTAGAAAATCTCAACCAACTTGATCTAAATGACATTTAGAGAAGATTCCACAAATGATTAACAACCCTCATTCTTTACAAGTGCACAGCAAACATTTACCAAGATAGATTACATTCTTGGCCCTAAATTAAGGAAATTAGAATATTAGAAAAAGTTTGATGTTAGTAAAAGAAAAACCCACTAAATATACTGTGAAAACAAGAAAGTTTACAAATAAAAAACCTCAGCTTATACATTAAGAAACCAGAAAATGAGACCCAAAGTAAGCAGAAAGGAAATAATAGAGTGAAAATGAAACAATACACATAACAAAAAACTTAAGAAAATCAAAAGCTAGTTCTTTGAGAAATTCAGTAAAATTAATAATTCTCTAGCCAATTCAATCAGTACAAAAATAAGACAGAAATTTCCAATATCAGGAACAAGAGAGGTAATACAAATACAGACTCTACAGATATTAAAAGAATAAAGAATTATTATGACTAACTCCCAATACATTTGACAACTTAAATGAAGTAGACAAATTTCTTGAAATACACAGATAACTAGAGCTCACTGAAAAATTTCAGTGGCTCTATACTGATTAAACAAATAGTATTTCTAGTTAAAAATCTATCCTACAGACAAAACAGATGAAAAACCCTGGCCCAAATGGTTTGGGAATTCTTCCAAATAATAAAGGAGAAAATAAAAAATACCAATTTTACATAACTTTTCCAGAAAAATTAGTAGTAGGAACTACAAAACTTCTGTAGGACCCGCATTACTCTGACACTAAAAGCAGATACAGATATTACAAGAGAACTATGAAACAATATCCTCATGAATATAAATACAGATGATATCGTCTATTTAGAAATCCAATGGAACTCTACAAAAAAGCTACTGGAGCTTGCAAGCAATGATACTGAAAAAAAAGATCAACATATAAAAGTCATTTGTATTTCTTTCTATACTAGCAAAAATTTCATCTAAAAATACTAATGATAGTACCAAGTATATAATAGGAATAAATGTGGAGAAAGATGTACAAGACCTATAAAGTGAGAATGGTAAAACTTTGCTAAGAGAAATTGGAAAACTTACAATAATGGAGAGAGAAATCATGTTTATGGAACAAAGATTCAATGTTAAGAAATCAATTCTCAGAATAGTTTATAGCTCTAAAACAATCCTAATCAATACCTCAGCAAGCTTTTTTGTGGACATTGAAAAATTAATCCTAAAACTTACATGGAAATACAAAATACCTACAATACCCAAAACTATGTTGATAAGGAAAAGAATATTGGACAATTTATACCAACTTTTAGACTTACTCTAAAGTTACAGTAATCTACAGAGTGTTATATTTGCATCAAGTTAGACATATAGATTGGTGGAAAAGATAGAGAGTCCAGAAATAAATCAACACACATAGTTAACTGATCTCAACACAGGAACACAGTTGTTTAGGAAAAGGACAGTAGTTTCAACAAATTGGATTTCCATATGCAAATAAAATGATCAAAATACAAATAAAAAAGTAACTCACAATGAATACTAGTTTGAATTGCAAATAACAGAAAACAAGTAAAAATGTTTAAAAATGATGAACTGTAAAGATTTTAGGATCTGTCATTGAATCCGAGGAAGAGTTAAATAGGAAGCTCAGAAGGTAGGGCAATAGAGCGGCTCCCATGATGTTGGCAGTAGGAGTCTATAGACATTTCAGTAGAGCTTCTTCAGTGACTTGACTCAGCTTTCAACTCCTGTCTCTCAGTTCAAATTCTAAATTCTTCCAAGAAATAATGTGATGAGCCGGTCTTTGTTTAGGTAGTTACCCTTGTTCCAATTAACTGAGTTCGGCATGGGGTTATAGTTATTACCATGATAGCTGTTGACTCATTTCTGTAATCCTGCACATGGTTAGAGGGGAGGCAAGTTCCAAGGAAGTGGTTCAAACCAACTGTTGTATAAATTTATGGAAATTATAGTTTCGTTATTTAATAATGTAGACTAAAATTTAGAAAACAAGATATGAAAGCTGTGGTTGTTTTAAAATATGATTCCAAATTATCTCCATTTGATCTCATCCTGAAAAGGGAAACAATTTATCATAAAAAAAATAGAACTATTAAGTCTAAGTCTGTATTAAAACATACTTCTTCAAAGAATTGTCATTTCATATACTTATGTATTTATATCTTTATGCTCAATTGAATAAGTATACAAACCTTAACCTTTTGCAGCTATTTCTGATGCAAAATTACACCCATGTCACCCTGATGAAATTGAAATTGGAGGTCACTGTGTTCGTAAGTACCACATTTTATTTTTTAATAATGTATTTGTAAACTAACAATTTCAGTGGGTTTTTATGTTCTGTAACTTACTCTAGATGTTAATTATACTATTTGAGAGAGAGAGCGAGTGAGAGAGCACACACACACACACACACACGAGAGCAGGGTGAGGGGTAGAGGGAGCCCGATGCAGGACTGGATCCCAGGACACTGGCAGATGCTTAACTGACTGAGCCACCCAGGCACCCCAAGTCAAAACATTTTAGATCCCCAAATTTAATCTTGCAAATGACCAGAGATAAAAATTGCAAAATCTTCCTAAATTTCTAGAAAAAACTTCAAACATTTTTAACATGAGAAAAATGAAAAAAGGTTATTTTTTACCACTTGATGTATTTCACTGAACAGTATAATCACTCTTGTGATGAGCAGCTCTTTCAATCCAGAGTAATGATGGGTTGAGTTATAAGAGTAAATGATAAAAGTAAAATAGTCATTTGAATTTACATTATGACTGTTTTTTAAGCAAGAAATTATAATGTAAAAAACCTTAATTTTATTTGTTCTGTCTTAAAAAAGGAAATCTTTCAGAAATTGCTTAAAAGGAGGTAAATTACTTTTATGTTCAAGAGCTAGACTCTTCAAGGGTAGACACATCCAACATGCATTAATATAAACTTGATGAGCTGATACATGTCTCTGCTATCAGTATTTCTCTGATTATGGGTCAAAATAAGAACGTGCTACTTTGCTAATTGCTAGAGAATAATTATTTCTCTAAATGCTATCTTCCTTTTCCTAATATAACTCCCTGAATTACAGTCCCCGTGACCTTTCCCCATCAGCCAGTTCCGGTCTTTAAGATACCCGGTTACACATGCATTTTCTCCCATCAGGTCATTGCCACCACCACCCCCAGGAAGGCCAGAAGTTGTGGTGGAGCTGATTGGATCCAGACTTTTCTGTAGGTGTGCTTTTGAGGTTTCCCCTACAAACACCTCAGTGGGATTTCTCATAACTTGGCCTAGGCTTTTTTCTCAAGAAATCAAAGAGGAGCTGAAGCAAGAGACCACAGTTCAGGCATCCTCTCTTTTAGAACTGGACGGCATAAATCTCAGACTCGGAGATAGGGTATGTTCACAAACAATTGGGTTTTCTTTCCTTTTCATGACTGTATTAATTTTCAAAATGATTTTTTTAGCATAACATATCCTAAAAATACTTTTGTCCCCAGAATATAAAGCACTATTGTTTTTCTTTTTATTTTTTCCTATGTAATTGTACCAACTCCAGTGACAATTGGATGAGTCAGTAATCTTAGTGACTACATATGAATATCCACTGTTACAGTTTGCTGAATTATCAATGAACCCTTATAACTTGATGCCTCTTTCTGGTTTTAAAATGATATGTTTTTATTCTAGAAAGATGTTTTCACTTTTTTTAATGATGATATCACTTATTATCTACGTTTGAATATATCTTAAACACAGAGTCTACAACACTTTAATTTATGTTCAGGTTTTGAATAGCTAATATTTTTAAATGGTGGAATTTTTCTCAGTTTTCAAGCAAGTTTTAAGATTATTTAGTTTCTTATTATCTTGTTTGCACTATGTACCAAAAGTACTTAATTACAATAGTTGACACATATTTTTTCCATAATTTTATTGCTAAATGATTATTTGTTAATTGTATTCATAGATATTCTGTAGTGCTTCCGTCTTTTTATTGGAGAAACCACATGTACAAAGTTTAGCCACCGAAAGCCAAGAATTTTTTGCAGGCATTAAGGTATGTACCCATGGGGATGGATCAGAAAGATTATTTCTCTATCACTGTGTTTTCCATACTGCAATCTATGGATGCTGGTTCCAGGACCTCATCACAGACTGTATATTGAGATCCAAGAGTCTGTATTTTTGAAAAGTAACCCAAATAATTCTAATGTATAGTGAAGTTTGAGGGCCCCTGTTAATGAACAAAAATTAGAATATTTTTGCATATTTTTTTCAGAAGTAGCTCAAATTAGAATAAAACTGTTATTCCCATAATTCCTTCTGTCATGCAACTAAAAGTTAGAGTGTTGCTATTTAGTTACCATGCATTTTGGAAGACAGGACCAAGTCAGGTACTGAAGGATCGGGCTAGAGTAGAATTGACCCAGAAATCTGGGCTCTATGAACTGTGAAGAGGGAGCTAATTAAACGAGGCAGGATCTGTGGTCACTGCTGGTAGCATGGGGCATCCAAGAACAGATGAGCTGTTGCAGCAGATGAGCAGGCGTGACAGGGAAGGAATGAGGCTAGGCAAGCAAGCACTGCACACCCTCTGCGGTCTCAGCCACGGCACTGGAGTTTGACCTGGACTCATTTCTAGTTCAGGGATAAGATGGGATAATCGATAGATTGTGAGAATAGGACTCAGAACCAGGACAGAACCTGTTCCTGGAGAATGTCCATTTATATACAACAGGGACTAGGGAAAGGAGGGAGAGGAGTAACCATGTTGTCAGAACAGCATAATCACAGTGGGGGGAGAGCAGAGCTCAGACCTCGGAGCACAGAACCTTTGAATCTCCATTGGCCAACACTCAGCAGACAACATCAGGGTCAGTGGTCGGCCCCCAGCAAATGTTTCTGATTAGGCTCACAGGGAAAAAAATGTGGTGCTCAGAAGCATCTGTTTTGAGAGCTAGCCAGGAATTGAGACGGAATAAAAACTTCCTGCCTCACAAAAGGATTGGCCTATGAACTGGGATAGGACCAGTCCTAGATTTTTGGTACTCAGTAATCCAACTGAGGAAAACAGAGGCTGTGAAATAAGATGAAGGTTGAGATATTTGAGGTGACAATAGTATTTTGATTTATATATTAAAAAATACTTAGATTTCTATTTGCAACGACGTGGATGGAGCTAGAGTGTATTATGTTAAGCGAAAAAAGTCAGAGAAAGGCAAATACCATATGATTTCATTCATATGTGGAATTTAAAAAACAAAACAGATGAACATATGGGGGGAAGAGAGAGAGGGAAACAAACCATAAGAGATTCTTTTTTTTTTTTTTTTAAATATTTTATTTATTTATTTGAGACAGAGGGAGTGAGCACACAAGCAGGCAGAGAGGCAGGCAGAGGGAGAGGGAGAAGGAGACTCCCTGCTGAGCAGGGAGCCGGATGTGGGACTCGATCCCAAGACCCTGTGATCATGACCTGAGTCAAAGGCAGATGCATAACTGACCTAGTCGCCCAGGCACCCCATAAGAGACTCTTCATGATAGAGAACAAACTGAGGGTTGATAGAGGGAGGTGAGCAGGGGATGGGCTAAATGGGTGATGGATATTAAGAAGGGAACTTATGATGAGCACTGGGTGTTATATGTAAGTGATGAATCACTAAATTCTACTCCTGAAACTAGAATTGCACTGTACGTTACCTGACTAGAATTTAAATAGGAATTTGAAAAAAACCCTTAGATTTCTAACTTACGTTAGGGATGATATTAATCCCTAAGAATAAATACACTCTTACCTTGGTGAGTCAGTAAATGTTAACAAACCAATGGAAGAATATAGGCATCTTTGTCTCCTCCATCTCTAGTGCCCATCCCAGAACGAGAATCACTAAGGCAGACTCCTACCAGACTGCCTAATGTGTTGGGGAACCAGATCATGTCTCAGCTCAGAGCAGTCCAGCGACTCCATATGCTGCTAACGTTTTTAAGGGTTTGGTTTTAATTGCTCTTCTTTAATTAAAAAATTCCAGGGCTTCAGTTATTACTCTCAGCTTATTTAGTGAAATATGAGCTGTTGAGAAAAATGCCCTTGCAGAATTTTATCTTAGGAATAAATTGTTTTGACATGACTGCTCTGTATGCTTTCTTCTACCAGTTACACCCTGAGTTAAGCACTATATCAGAAGATGGGAAAGAATATCAGTTGAAGATAGAGAGCACAGTTCCTGTCATTTGTTCTGAATCCAGTGAGCTTGGCCAGGAGTGCAAAATCTCAGTAAAACTGAAAACTGTTGATCAAGGTAATATACTAAATTCACTTAATTTTATTATTAGATTTCAGGTAATAATCAGTGCTTTTTTTTTTTTCTTCTAGAAAAAATCACCAGACTGTATACATGTGATTATGTTGTGTGTTTTTATCAACTTACGGCTCAGTCATATTAATACTACTGGGCCATATTTATGACTGTCAAAACAATCTGTGTTGCAGTGCTCATTTATCCCTCCTGGGCTGGAAGCATTCATTGAAACCAACCAACCAACCAACCCAGTAATGAGCAGCTCTTCCTCCTCATCGTTCTCTTCCTCCCACTTATTTATTTACTTTTTTTCTTTGCTTTGTTTTCAGAGATGGAGGGTCAGACTGCTCTTGAAGATTTTCCAAATATCCCAAACTAGGGAGGTGTGATATATTATGCAAACATAAGTTCAAACCTAGGCAACATGGATTTCCTAATGCATTCTTTACACTTCTCTCCCTAACATAAGCTTGTATTTGAGATCTTTTGTTTTAAAATTCTATTTAATTACTAATTATATAGATTGTAGGATGCACGGCTACATCTATGTCACTGTCACAGCCTATAGAGAAAGATGAAATTCTCCCATAGAACACGATGGAGTACGAGAGGACAAACCATGTATAGCAGTCATTGGGTTGATTAGGTTCTGTTTCTCCCCCTGATGTAGAGACCAAAGCATGTAAGAGATACATAAATTAGAATATAACTTTTAAGAGAGACTCTGTTTACATACCTTTTCACGATAGGACACAAAATGTTATGTGGTAAATACACCAAATACAATATATCTAGGTCTTCATGTCTATATTACACCAAATTAAACCAGAGAAACGAAAGGATAAAAATGCTAGGAGAGTCTGATGGGAATGAATGCTGCACCCAGAAAAGAGATGGGTGTGGAAATAGAAAGAGGCATTGGGAGAGGCCGTCCCCAGACAGTTGACAATAAGCAGGCTGAGGTGATACCCTGCTACCTATTTAGATTTCAGGAGCACCATGAGCAGCACTGTATTTTGAAATTCAGCTCAGAAATATGCAATTAGACCCTCTCTCACACCGTTTGACATAATTCTACTTCAAACGACCTGCAAAAAGCATATTTTGTAAATGTTGCTATGGTTTATTGGGGCGAATGGGAAGAAGATGATGTTATTGATATTTTCCAAACATGTTAGGCAAAGATTTTCTCCCGTTGCAAGTATACTTTAAACTATATTTGTGTGCTCTCAATTCTTTCAACAAGACAAACATTATAATAATAGAAATATATTTCTACATTTTAGAAGTTTACATGTTCCTATTATTTGTCAATTAAAAATAATTTCCTTTTTTTCTGGAGAAGAATTTCTGGATTTCATTCTGGATATGCTTCATCTTATCTTTTTTAAGTGTATCTACTTCCATAGAGAACAAGTTGGTGTCTCCTAGTGTATTTCTATAATGACTATGCTGCTTTTTTATAGGCTTGCAGAGAACAATACTTGGCCCTCACACCATAGGCAGGGGAAATTATGTCAGGGGATATATCCAAGCCACATATATTCCATGATCACCTTAGGGAGCTGGCTAAGAGTTTAGATGTTTTTGTTATTTTTTATGTGCATAGGAACAGTATGTATTTCTAGGGGAAAAAATGTGTGAAGAAGAATTTTTTTTTTTTCCAGGAATTTGGAGTCTAGTGCAGTGTTCTATGTCATACCAATATAGTTTTATACCTGCAAACTTTGTGTGGAAGAAAAGAAGATAGAAAGTTTTTAATAACTGCTGCTTTTTTCTGGATCTTAAAAGCATTTTGTAATCAGTAATTAGATATGAGAGCAAACTTCCCTTGTTGCCGGTTTTTGGAGCAGTCTATCCTTCTTCTTTAGTTACATTCCTGAAATTCCTTTTTTCTCTTCTGTTACTATTTTCTTTCTAAATTTTGTGTTCTTTGTTCCATAGGAAAGGGAGCATCTCAAGGTTCTGAATATATTGGCACATTTGGGAGACAAAAAGCAATAGCAAGTTTATTACTGGTGGGGAATTACTCAATTTATTTTAACATTTCTATTTTTAAGATGATGATCCAATAATCATCTATACCAACAATCACTGCTATCACTCAACAATGGATAGAACATGAGTACCAACCCTGTGAAATGTTACAGACATATTTGGACCCAAGGCACAATTCTTAGGCAGAAAGAACATCAAATTATGTTTCTTGGTGGTGGAATCATGATTTTTCTTACAGAAACACAATACATTTTCTATATTGCTTTTGAATTTTATGCAGGTACATATGGATTTATAATCTTATTGAAAATAGTACTGTGTATGCACATATATATATATATATATCAAAGTTGACTAATTATTTGTAAAGATTGGGTAGGGTTCAGTAGCTTTGTTTTTATTTAGACAAAATTACAACCATATTTTTTAAATAAGAGAAAAAAAGAATCTCTCAATTCAGTGTTCCATGTTAATCAAGTTATTACATGCTTTGGTTGGTATATTTCCTTTAAGAAAAAATCTCAATGTATTTTTTCACAAAATAGGTAAAGAACAGCTAGGTTTAAATTTGGCACTGTCTTCCTGTCATGTGGACCTTCAGCGGACATCATCGTGTGCTAACGGATCGTGTAGCTGTGCTTTTGTGTACTACACTGCTGTGACAGATTTTTCTCGAGATGGAGACAGAGTTACAAACATTGTAGTGGAACCTATAGTTCATGAGGATTTCCTGTGGAACAGCTACATTCCAGACAGCGTCCAGGTTGACAAATTACAAAAAATACCTTGCAATGGGAGCTTTAAAAAAGATATATTTATTTGAGCAATACATCTTGTAAACTTTTCATTTCAAAATTGTTTAGTAAGTTTTTTCCATTTTTAAATGAGTCAGTTTCAACAACTGTGATAAAAACAATAATTAATGAAAAAGTCATTGAGATTGATAAGCAATTTATTGTGTATCACTAAATACAATTAATGATAATATTTACTAAAAATATCTTTGCTTTTAAGATCAAAGTAAAGGATGTCCCAACTGCTTACTGCTACTCATTTACTGACCCACATATAATTACATTTGATGGCAGGTAATTTCCTGAAAGTCTTTTTCTTTTAGTAGTTTTTGTTTCTTTTGGATTTTGCTGTTGTTTTGTTTTAAACATCTTACTATTTTATTATTTTGTCATCCTGTTCACTGAAAGATTAGAAAGGAAGGCATGTATGGATATCACTGGCTTGTTTCAAAATACTAATTTATTTGTGTGGAGTGTTTTTGCCTTAAAATTTGGCCCTTGGTAAATACACAGATTAGTTGTGAGGCTGAATTTGGAAAAATGAAGATTCTTACAAATACAAACAGTCATTTTAACTTGATCATTTAGTCATTTTTAATAATGGTTAAATTCTTTGCTCTAGAGATACTTACTATATTGCATTTCCACATGATAATGAAATAATTCTTAAGGTTTAGGCAAGATGATTAGACTAACACATTATAATTATTTAAAAAACTAAGCATTTCTATTTCATGACAAGGATACTCAGGGGAAAACTATTGTAGCCATCATAAATACCTGGATTTCTGCCCCTGGAATGCAAGTAAAATGGGCAAAATGATCAAAAAGTAATCTAAGCTATCTTGCTATTAATATCTGCATATGAGGATTTAAACTCAGTTATACTGTTCTGGGGAATATATGATTTTAAGATGTCCCTAAAGAAAATTATAAGAACACCTCTTTGTTGAGTCAAAATTGTCTTCGTGATGTAAGATAAGGTAATTTATTCTTTTTTAAAAAATTTTAATGTGATCATCATCAGTAAAATTATTCAATAGAAGCAAATAGATATAGAACTCCATAGCAAATGATAAACTAAAAGTTTGAGCAATTAATGAAAAGTTGTAGAAATTGATCCCACATGCAAGAATCCTTTATGGTTATAATGAAAAGCTTAGAAGTTTTAGTGGAAAAACCTCAAGAAAGCATAGTGAGGATTAATTCAGTTGGTTATAATTCAACAAGATTAATTGTGCAACGAGTGACAAACCCTGTTCTCAATGCTGGAGGTATGGCAGTTTCATAAAACAAAACATCCCCTGCTCTCATGCAGCTCACTTCTGTATAGGTAAAGAGAGATCTGCACAGTTAATAAATAAAATACATAGTGTATCTGACGAACATAGGTGCTATGAAGAAAACTATAGCAGGGATGGGAGAAGAAGGCTCCAGCAGGGGTTGACCAAAGTGGTGAAGGGAAGAAACAAGTAATGAGATTAGGTGTTTGTCACTATTTTGTTTCATTCAGTGCTCTAAACTAATATGAAGCCAGGGGTGCCTGGGTGGCTCAGTCGGTCAAGCGTCGGACTCTTGATTTGGGCTTAGGTCATGATCTCAGGGTGGTGGGATCTACTTGCATGGGACTCCACACTCAGCGGGGAGTCTGCTTGAGATTCTCTCCCTCTCCCTCTGCCCCTCGCCACTCTCACATGCGTGCATGCACATGCTGTCTCTCAAATAAGTAAATCTTAAAAAAATAAAATAAACCTATATGAAGTATTAGAAATTTGGATTTTCATTCTTGCGTCAAAATATATTGAATGTGTATAAACACACATTTTTTGGTTATAACATACTATTGTGGTATTTTATACCAATTCTTAATGCAGTTGATTTTGTTAACCCTAGGGTATATGATAATTTCAAGACCGGAACATTTGTGCTTTATAAGAGTATGTCACGTGATTTTGAAGTCCATGTACGCCAGTGGGACTGTGGAAGTCTTCACTATCCTGTGTCATGTAACTGCGGTTTTGTTGCCAAAGAAGAAGGTGATGTAGTTACTTTCGATATGTGCAGTGGTCAGCTACATGAATCACAGCCATATTTATCTGTAAAGAGCCAAGATGTAACCAGCAATATCAAGATAAGTGAATCCTACTTAGGAAGAAAAGTCACAGTATGTATGATTTTTTACAACTTAGAAGTATTTTTCCTCTTTTTCCTACAGATTCTGGATTAAAGTCTGAACTTTTTTTCATCTCTATTAAGAACTGTCATTTTTTTAACATTAGTTTTTTCCCCCAAAATAGCTTCTTGATTAACACTGATCTTAGCACACACAAATAGACACAACATAGTTGAGACTTTGTCAAATCTAAGCAGCCTTATTTTAAGATTTCAATATGGTAACTTGGTGGGTTATTCCTACAAATTATTTTTGACAGTGCCTAATAAATGGTATGTTACACAGAGGTGAAATATATAATTAAGAATAAATATTCAGGAGTAGTTAGCCAGTTTTTGAAATAAGCACAGGTGGTTCTGCCTCAGGAATAGCCTGGTAGATACATGGACAAGATTAGAGATCATTAGTATTTTAAAATAATAGTTCATGTGTGTAAGCTAACTATTTATATTATAATATCTTCCTTTACTTCCTATACCTTTCATCTTCCAAAAAAGTAAATTCCAGGTGATTAAGATTCAAATTTAAATGAAAGTAGTAGAAAATATAGGTGAATATTTTTATAACATTGAGGTGAACAAGAATTTTTTTTTTTTTTTAAGATTTTATTTATTTATTTGACAGAGACACAGTGAGAGAGGGAACACAAGCAGGGAGAGTGGGAGAGGAAGAAGCAGCCTTCCCACTGAGCAGGGAGCCGGATGTGGGACTCGATCCCAGGTCCTGGGATCATGACCTGAGCCGAAGGCAGACGCTTAACGACTGAGCCACCCAGGCGCCCCGAGGTGAACAAGAATTTTTAAACATAATGTTATATATTTGAGTTCCATCCTCAAAACCTGAAATGCAGATGAAAAATTGAGAAAATATTTTCTACATATAAAACATAGTTAATATAGAAAACACTCCTTTTAAAAAATATTTTTCTATCTTCCCATCTTTTTTTTTTTTTAGAAACTCTACACCCAACGTGGATCTTGAACTCATGACCCCAAGATCAAGAGTCTCATGGTGGGCGCCTGGGTGGCTCAGTTGGTTAAGCGACTGCCTTCAGCTCAGGTCATGATCCCACGGTCCTGGGATCGAGTCCCGCATAGGGCTCCCTGCTCGGCGGGAAGCCTGCTTCTCCCTCTCCCACTCCCTCTGCTTGTGTTCCCTCTCTCGTTGTGTCTCTCTCTGTCAAATAAATAAATAAAATCTTTAAAAAAAAAAGAGTCTCATGGCGCTACTGACTGAGCCAGCCAGGTGTCCCTAGAAAACACTCTTATACATCACTAATGATCAGCACTCCAGTTAAAATGAGCAAATAATATACACAGGCAATTCACAAAAGAAAACTGATAAATATATCCAAAAGCATAAATAACCAACAAAAATATGAAAACCACAACCTCATTAGTAAAGAAATGTGGATTAAATATCTCATACAATATTGGCAAGAATAGAAATAGTAGCTATAGTCTTTCCAAAGGACATATATATATTATGCATGCACACAACCTATCCATGTCATTTTTCAAGAAATTTTACTTCTGAAAATTTACCATAATAAATAAGTATATGCAGAGTCCCAGTGGTGTTCATTGCATCTCTCCTTCTAAGACGGAAAAGTTATAATTAATCAATGATGAATCTTTTAGTTTAACCAAAACCCTAAGTAGAGTGAGGTCACATAATAGAACACTTTCTAGTCACGAAAATTTTGGAGTCGATTGTATTTATTGACAGGCAAAGATATTAATGACATATAGGAACAGTTTCAGAAGAATCTGCACCAAAATCTTAACATTACCTAGATTAGATTGAATAGTAATGTAAGGTTTGCTTGCTTTTAAAATAATTTTCGGGAATAAGCACTTACCATTTTTATAAAGAGAAAAAAGTGCCATTTCTAAATTTAAAAAATTTAAGGGGAAAGAGTCAGAGGAACAAACATAGGTGGTGTATCTTCAGTGATTTTTAGGAGAGTTTCTCAACATTCAAGTCCCTGATCTGGGAGCAGCCATAGGCCTGTGAGGAGCATCACAGATGATACAGGCTATTAAGATAATTCAACAAAACCCTTGCTCTCATTCCGACTCCCCAGGTATGCCCTGGTTGTAATTTGGCTTCTGATTCTATTTGCCTACCGTGAAGATGAGAATGTTGATTAGCCACAGGAATATGTATTCCTCTGGAATTATATTTATCTGTGTAAATTAATTACTTGGCAGTCTAGTTCCATATTACCAGAGACATTACTTGGTAAACATAACCTTCAACATTTATAAATAGCTGTTTGATTGTATAAAATACCTCACCTTAGTTTAAAAAGAAAGGGCCTTGAACAATATTTTGCAATAAAAGAATATGGAGATCAAATTTCAAGTCAGCAAAGTGCAAAAGCCATTGGTTTGACACAGCATTAAAAGGAAGATTGTAGTCTGAAGAAAATCGGTATTCTGTTCTCTCTTTATATTGAAGAAATAAAGGAATTTGTTTCTTCTCAAATAATAGTTTTTTTCTTAATCCATATAGAATATTGTTTAAGCATCTTTTATTTCTGTATTTCAGATCTGGTTTTCTTCTGGAGCATTTATCCGTGCTGATCTTAGTGAATGGGGCATGAGTTTAACAATCAGAGCCCCTAGCCTAGACTACAGAAACACTTTGGGACTTTGTGGCACCTTTGATGAAAACCCAGAAAATGATTTCCATAATAAATATGGGATAAAAATTGATCTAACTTTTGATAATTGTGTTGCTTTTATTAATGAATGGAGGTAAGAACTCTTTTCATTTGTTATTGTATTGAGTGGTGACACAGTACTCTCTTTTTTTGCAACACATGACAGAGAAAAAATGTTCTTGTGCAATTTACCATTCTTTTCTGTTTTTCACCTGGAAGGATTTTGCCAGGGAAAAGCATGTTTGACACAATGCCAGTTTCTCCATTGTCACCTGGAAAACTATCCTATTGTAGCTGCTCGTTGGACACGAATTCATTATATCCTTCTGATCATCTGGACAGTACTTCTCAACAAGAGATTGTTTCAGGTTGCAAAGATCTCAAACATGTCAAATTCTCTTTCTTGATACCAGAACTAGATGTCACCTCTGAGTATATTAATTCAGAAGCTCTTATCAGGGATAAGTGAGTATACATCTGGAGAAGAAAATAATTTGAACTTCCTTCCTCAAGAAAAAAAGCATGTGAACCTGACCAAACTGGAATTACATTTACAAAAACATCCTGGAAATGAAAAACAAGAGGCACTGAAAACTTTGGACAATGGGAGACATACACGGGACCACAGTAGCAACAGCCAGGAGATGAGGCGGGATCCACAAAACAGAAGGAAATGGCAAAACTCTTATGAGTTTCTTCCTATGTTTGCTTTCCAAAGTCTCAGCCATAGTGATCTAGAAGAATTTACTTATTTCTTCCCTGAGGACCATACTGAGGATGTCCACCAGGAGTTTGTCCCTACGTGGCCCACAGCCTCTGGTCTCACTGAACACGGCACTTTGGCACTGTGCCAGCAGGCTCTTGCCAACTCAAGCATTGGAAGACATTGTCTTGCCTTTCTGGGCAACAGCCTAGAGTGTGCTGTAGATATGTGTGTTAAAGATGTTCTCCTAAAAGATGATCTTAGCTGGGCAGAAGCCGGTGTGGCTCTTTTAGAAAATGAATGTGAAAAGAGAATTTTGGAAGAGAGGAAATATAACACAGAAGAATACGGCAAGTCAATTGAAGACATTCTCTCGGTCCTCAAATGCCCCAATTTATGCAGTGGCAATGGGCAGTGTATGGAATGGGGATGCGCATGCTCCCCGGGCTTCAGTTCCTATGACTGCAGTGATTCACACGGTGAGTGAGTACTCTCCAGCTTTGATATTGTGTATGCTATTGGATTATGGAAAGTCTTTGTTCTTTTTTACCTTCGGTATCTTAACAGGGTTTATTCAGATTACATAGGGAAAAGAACCCAAATTAATTAATCGATACAGTAATAATTCTTCCAAAGCATCTCATCTTAGCTGTGGTACCTATAATAGCCTATAAGGCACAACATAAGCCTATAAGGCATGCAGTATCTCTTCAGACTCATCCCCTACAACTAAAACCCTCACTCATTTCACTTTCCCCACTCTGGTTTTTGTAATGCCAAGTTCTCTTTTTTTTTTTTTTTTATTCTTATGTTAATCCCCATACATTACATCATTAGTTCTAGATGAAGTGTTCCATGATTCATTGTTCGTGCACAACACCCAGTGCTCCATGCAGAACGTGCCCTCCTCAATACCCACCACCAGGCCAACCCATCCTCCCACCCGTAATGCCAAGTTCTCTTGACCTCAGGGTCTTTGCATGCAGCTTGTCCCTCCAGTTGTAGAGATTAATTGTTTTTTCTAGAACTCAAATTTAGTATTTTTTGGATACTGTGTTTCTAATATTCTGCTAATGATACCAATTTGCTTATTTTTTTCCTCTATTTCACCTACATAGTGCAAAATATTATATTTCAATATATAAGAGAAAGAAATTTTTAAAAATCAATTTGAGGGGCACCTGGGCAGCTCATTCATTCGGTTAAACATCTGCCTTCAGCTCAGGTCATGATCTCAGGGTTGTGGTATCCAGTCCCGCATGGGGCTCCCTGCTCAGCGGGGAGCCTGCTTCTCCCTCTCCCTCTGCCCACTCCCCTGCTCTTGTTCTCTCAAATAAATACACAAAATCTTTTTTAAAAAATCAATTTCATTTCATTAGCCATTAAACCAGTAACTCCTGATTTTCCTTCTACCCCCACCATCCCGCCCTTTTCCATCTGCAGACTTTGCCATCTCAGTAAATGCAAACTTCACTCCACTAACTTTTCACGTTAAAAACTTGGTAGTCATTTTGACTTTTCCTCTTTTTTTCATGCCTCAGGCTTAATCCATTAGTAGCAAATCCATCTGTAGCCTCAATGACTTTCACCTCTTTCCCTGCTACAACTTAGGCCATGCCACCATTATCTCTCACCTGGATTATTATAGATTCTCTCAAAGTTTATTCTCCATGCAGCAGCTAAAGTGATCCCTCTGAAATGATAGTGATATCATAGGATTCCTGCTTAAATCCCTCTAATGACTCCCCCATCTTCTTCCAAAGTAAAATTTACATTCCCTACCACAGCCTAGAAGACTGTATGCAATCGGAACCTCCTCTCTCACTGAATTTCATCCATCATTCTCTCCCCAGTGGTCTTAAGTGGCTACTTTGCTGTTTCTCAGAGAGGCCAAACCTTTGCATTTACTTTCCCTCCCACTGGAGCGTTCTTTCAACACATATCTTCGTGATGGACTTCCTTCTCTTCTCTCTTCAAATGTCATTATTATCAGAGACATCTTCCATGGTCATTCAAAATAAAGTAGTTTTCTTCACACAACCCCATAGTCTTTATGTCCCTTCATATAGTTAATATATATGTTTTCTCCATAGTCTTGAAAACATTTATGTGATACACTTTATATTTATTTTTCACTTGTTTATTTTTTGTTCTCCTGTATTAGAATGTAAGTTATATGAAGGCGGGAACTTTATTCTGTTCATATATCCCCAGTACCTACAGTAACACCAGAAAAATAGAAATTGCTCAGTAAACATTTGTTGAATATGAAAGAGTAAACTAACAAATATATATTTTTAATTTTCACAAACATTTTTAGGGTTCTGAGTACACAATTTATGATCTTATATTCCACTGCTGGTGAAGTTATATTCACTTAGATTTTGCCAATACTTAGAGGACTCAATTACTTTTATATGCTGCATTTATCTATTTTGACAGCCAGATCTTGCTGATACAGATAATGTGTTATCTTACCAAGACCAAAATCAGAGATATGACTATATGAAGGTCAGTTAACTCTGACTGTTAGGAGAATTTTTTTCTCCAGTGATTGAGAATGCACCTAAGATTGTGGTGGCATGTAGGATAGCAATAATACATAAAAACATTAATAACAGTTTCATGAAATTTTGATAACTCTTCTACTGTTTAAAATTTTTTAAAAATTTTAATACATCACATTGCTAATTACACTATTTTATTACAAAAGTATTTTTGCTATAATCCATTTCTAGAGCACAAACCAAAATGGCAAGAACAAAACACAGGCCATTGTAGTAGTAATTTCTTAATACTTGTAAATAATTGGTATTAAACATTATTAAAACATTAATTAAACCTGTATATTTAGGTATTGGTAGTATCTTTAATGCTATTTTTATTGGTTTGATGGTGGGTCACACTTAACACCAGATTACTCTTAATATTTAATAGTTTAGGGGCGTGTGAGTGGCTCAGTCGGTTAAGTGTCTGTCTTTGGCTCAGGTCATGATCCCAGGGTCCTGGGATGGAGCCCCATATCGGGCTTCCTGCTCAGAGGGAAGCCTGCTTCTCCCTCTCCCCGCCGCTCCCCCCCTGCTTGTACTCTCTCTCTCTCTGTCAAATAAATAAAGAAAATCTTTAAAATATATATATATTTAATAGTTTAGTTAATTCACTAATATTTGGAGTAGACTTCAAAATATTATTTTCCATATGCTTTTAATTTGGACCTTGAAAATAATTAGTTTATTTTTCTGGAATTAAAGAAAATTTGTCCATTTTGTTTTATCATTCTTTCCAAAGACAAGGCTCCTGAAATTATAGAACTTGAGAATGCTGGATTCTGTAATATTCAAAAATATAATTGTATGACAGTGAGAGTGTTTGGTCAAGACTTCAAAGAATCACCTTCAATTAAATGTGAAGTTACTAAACTGCAGGTATGTTAATTTTAGTGTTGAAAAACAATTAAGTTTATGAGTTATTCAGATTACTTTTATCTTGGATTAATTTGGTCTATCAATTAGTAACATAATCCCAAAGGATGTCATATCCACAGAGAGCTCAATAGGAAGATGGTTAAGTTGCTTGACCTTAAAGCTTCTTCCTTATTTGTTAATTCTATTAAACTATTTTATATAATTTTTATTGTAGCATTGGTTCACTATTCCAGTCATAGTAAAAAATTAAAATAATATTAAGCTTGATATGCAAGCTTCTGTATTTATTGAAATGTAAAACTACAGAGAATGGAGATCATTTTTATCCAAGACAGTCTGTATGACTTATGGGGCACAGGGATATGAACAATTCCCTTTACAAAACAAAAAGTTGAAGATTAATTGCACTTATCCTTTATATTTCCCTTACTACGGATATCAAACAGAAAATAGTGTTTTTCTTTCTTCAGGCCACAAACAACAGACAAGATCACTCAGTTTGAACACTGGCATATCAAACAAATTATACCTTATTTTGATGATTATTTATATGGTCTTCCTTTTCTTTATTCAAGTGGATTTTTATTTTAAGGACCATTCTTTGAAAGTACCTTTGGATAACCTAAAACTTAAAACAGTAAATGACATTTTAGCTTTCTTTTTATTTTTTCTCTAAATTGTTAAAGCCAAATGTGATCCTGAGATTGAGAATTTAAGGAGGAAATAACTTTTTTTTTAATAAAGATTTTATTTATTTGACAAAGAGAGACATAGTGAGAGAGGGATCACAAGCAGGGGGAGTGGGAGAGAGAGAAGCAGCCTTGCTGAGCAGGGAGCCCGATGTGGAGCTCGATCCCAGGACCCTGGGATTATGACCTGAACCGAAGGCAGATGCCCAACGACTGAGCCACCCAGGCGCCCCAGGAAATAACTTTTGTATCTGTCTTTATCAAATCATTGTACAAGAAAAGTATGCTTATTTCTAGATTTTTTTGAGTAAAGCTTTTCTAAATAACCATGAAATATTTTAATCCCAATGAAATAATAATTCACACAATAGAAAATGGAATATATGTATAATTTTATTCACTTCAGTATTACTCAAGAGAGTAGACATTATATTGTTGGTGGCAGAATAAATCATACATCACACTACCATTAAGTGATTTGCCAAGAGATTTGAGAAAGTACACTTTGTACTTACTTTCAGATATATTATTTGCTGTGATATTTATTCTCATACTACTTTCTTTTTTTAAACATCTGATAAAGAGCACACTATGAAATTCTCTAAGACACTATACGGAACTACAGAAAGAAACATCTATGTTCACTAGACCAAACCAAACTTACTTAGATTAGCTATTTTATTTAGCATCCTGTTCAGGATATTATTTGTAATACAATTTGGTTTATTTTTAAATATTTGTCTTCCACTTTGAATTTCCTCCACACTCTGGTTGATTTTAGTTATTTACTTATTTGGAAAGTATACAAAATATTATCATGGTTCTGAGAGTTTGCGCCATACAAAAAGTACACACAGAGAAATGTTACTGTCTTATCATCTCTACCACTCTGTCCATTACCCTTTCTTTCCATCCCATTTCCATCTATCCCCTGAAGGTATCCACTCTCATTATTTTGTGGTTTATCCTTACTGCATTGCTTTTGCACAAAGGAACAGATAAATCCCTTCTTTTTGCATGAGAGGTAGCATTTTATAGATGTTCTTTTCTACTTTTGCAGCAGTAATTTTAAACAAGTTTTTATCTAGAGATGCAAGCACCCAATCCTTTCTTTCACTCCCTCCCCCCCTTGAAAAGCAGCCAGGACTTTACAGAATCCAGTTTTTAAATACTTACAGGATTAAATCCAAGTAGCTATCCTAGAAATGAATGGCCCTTTGTGATCCAGCTCTTGTCTATTTTTGCAAACTTGAACCTCCTGCATATGCTCTACTAAAATCTCATGCTGTCTCATGCATCCCTGCCTCTCACTTGCTATTCCCTCCAGCCAAGGCTGAAGAGCACTCTCTCCATTTCTCCTCCCAGTGTCCAAATGGCAGTCTCCTCTTCTACTTTCAGGAAGAGAAACCTCCTTTGACTGTGCTACAGTCAATGGCTTCTTTCTCTCTCATTAAGCTTTATTTGAATCTTGGTTACAGCAATCTTAAAATTATTTTATTTGTCTGTCTTTCCCTCTGTGATCTTTTTTCATCAGAAAGTCCTCAGCACATATAGATACAAAATACTGATGGATGGAAAATAAACAGAACTCTGTTTGTTTCTTATTTGGGGTAGGCTTCTCCAGACATGGGTGGAAATGATTTCTGTATTTCCAGTCATTGGCTGGAGTCTCGTTTCAATACACAAAGCCCTGTATCCATTTAAGAGTCCATATCATGACTACCCCGAGACATCGTTGTCAAGACCCCCTTCACTAGAGGGGGACCACTGAACTGACCTATCTGTTGGGCCAGACTGTACACATCCCCTTAAACATGGAGATTTCTACTGTGGCCTACTCTTCAGTCATCAAATCTTAAAAGATAGTTTCTGCTGGCCACAGATGAGCATGAGCCTTCTTTTCCATCTCCTACTGACCCTCTCAGTATGGAAGCATCAGCATTCTCCTTGCCCATTTCTGAGCAGTTGAAAGCATTCTACAGTCATAAATTTTAAAAAAATGTAAATCAAAATATTGTTAATAAAATATGTCCTTTTAGTTTTCTATGTAGTTACCAGTACCCAGAAAATTATTCTGGCTTTTCCTCTTTAGACACCAATGCATTTTAATACTGAAAAATAATCCTTTAAGTGTAGGTTAAGTATGATATGCCACTGAGTTATTTAATAGAGTAAACTGGTTAGAATTAAGTTTTAAGTTACATAAATTCATTTGAACTACCTTGAGAAAAATGATATTTACTATGAGGACAGTACTTTTTTTACAGAATCAGGATTAGAATGTAATTGCTGAATTCTCAGGAATAACTTGAACTTGGGACTTGAACACATGAAAACTCAATATGTCTGCGTTTTGTATGTGTGTGTGTTTATCTGTCTCAGTTCTTTTTTTCTCTGGGCTTCATTTTTCCCTTTTACTAGATACTAGCTTTCTCCACATAGTGAAAAACATAGCCACCCACAGCTCCATAACTTTGTGTCTTTCACCTCAAGCCACCAGAAGCAGACTGGCCCAACGTGCTCTCTGGTACAAAGTTAAAATAGTCCAAGTAATCAAAGCATGGGCTCAGCTTAGATCCACCTCCGGAGCAGTTACCTGTAGTCAGGAAGATGGGTCATATAAGAACATAAGAGGGTTCTGGGAACCAGACAGAAAGAGCAATTTCAAGTTGAAGTAGAAGGTTAGGAGCTTTTGCAGGAGAAATGAGTTTCTGGGCAGGAAATCAATCCACTGTGTGTCAACTACATAGTCAAATGTGTTTCCTCTTGTTATAAAACTCATTACATAGTGATTCATTATATATGACCAATATTGGTAACTTCTTTGATTTGAACCCACAAGGAATGCATGAGGCATTAGAAGCAGTTTACATCAAATTAAAGTGTGTATGGTTTTCATTATTCTGGATAAAATTCAATGTTGATGTCACTTTTATTACTTCATTATATATTCCATATACCAGGCATGCATTTTAAAATTTATATTTTGATGATATGTAATTTACTAGCAAGGAATTTCCATAATTAGACAGAAGTTAATTGCCTTCTCATTATGCCTTTAGTATAATAACAGTAAATGGGTCCTTGGAAAAGCTGTCTACACGCATCCTGTTTTTGAAAATAGCAGAACTATTGATTGTCAGCTGCCCCCTGATGTTCAACAGTCTGATACCATGAATCTGATGGGGGAGAAACCAATCGTAAAGTGGCAATTAAAGGTAAAAAAGAAAAGATATTCTCATATTTATAAACAAAGTAAATATTTATATATTAAAATTTCATAATGAATTTATGAAGCTACATTTAGAATAAATTATCTTATTATAAAACTACATCTTATAGGTATCTAATGATGGTTATAGGTTCAGTAATCCCAAAATAATGATCATATATGATGGAGCTTGTCAAGTTTGTGGTCTCAATGGGAAGGACTTGTGCACTATAAAGGTATGTAATTTTTTTCACTTATTTTCACATTTACATGCTAGGTATTTTCATTTCCCATGCTATTGGCATATTAATGGCATATTAGTTTTTTCACCTTCATATCAGAAATACTAATAGAGAAAAGCCTTTCTCAAGTTTATATACAGTTAACTAAAATTGTTACTCCCCCTTAACTCTTGTTGAAATGGCAAGGAGAAGGTTTCTACCTTTTATGTTTTGAAGTGGCAGGTTGTTTATTTCTTAAAAAAAAAATTCAAAAAAGGAGGTTCAGATTGATTTTTAACTCCTACATATATTCCTTTTTAAATAGTAATAATGATTTTCCAGTAACATGTCAGTTACCACAGTTACCCAATCTTCTTTGTAACTAGGGGCATGCATTTGGATGGAGCTTGTAAAATATATAAGGCTAGCACTTTTACAAGGAGGGTTTTTTTTTGTTTTTGTTGTTGTTTTTTGTTTTTTTTTTGTGGCAACTGAGTTCATTAATTCTTGCAAATCTCTACCACTGGAGAGATTACAGAACGGCCCAACCAGGGCTGAATCCTCACAGCCACACCTTCTTCATTGAGGTCCAGTCTGTTGGGTTTATCAACAGATCTTTCTCACATGCCAGTTGGCTGACGTAATAGATACCATGGATCTAATATTACTTGGCTCTTCAAAACTGAGAAGAATATCAAATAGTATTTTTGTAGATAAAAATTTAAAGTATTATTATTTTAAATTTTAAATCTTTCTTCCTTTGAGATTAGCAATTAGATCATATCAATAAGAAGTTTCTGTTTCTGAAATGTTGTTTGATTTTTACTTTCCCCTAAATATTCCATTTCCACATGTCTTACATTAAGTACTTTTAAAATGTTATAATTCACAATTGTTTTATATTGTTGGGGCTATTCTGTTCTTATTTTTGTGTCCTGTCCTAAGTGACATTAGAGGAGATTTGGGCAAAGTTTATATATGCTGAACAAAATTTGGTCTTCTTCCCAGGTTGAAAATGATTACTACATTTAACATTATTGCTTTGCAGATCAACCTCTCTTTCTACTATTTTGTATAAGGATAACCATTGTCAAGTATGGATAATTACATCATGGTTCTGGTTCAGTTTCACCATGTTCAGAGGACATAGTGGTCTCCTAGAGCAAGGGAAAATAGCTACAAACTAATGTGTTTCTGTAAGATGAGCAGGGGAAAAATTGTTTCATGTCTTTATTAATAGAGTATTTCCAGCCTGAGTTAGCAGTAAAACAAAACAAAACAAACAAACAATAAAGAAGAAAAGACAGGTTTTGTTCCATGTTATTTATAAGCTATAATTCTACACAGAGATAAAGCTGTATGTATTTTCTTATTCCCTCCATATTGGTCAGTTCCACAGGCATTTACACAAAAAGGAAATGATCTGTTTTCTAACATACATTTATGATTAGGACACATGAAGAAATGTTTCCTAACCAAAACAGATTTATAATATGCTTTCACTGGAATCACCAACATATATGGTGCTAGCTTTCTATATACATTTTTTTCCTAAACACTAACTATAACGACATCTTAATTGTTTTTCTCTTTTTAAAATTTCTGTTAGGAAAATGTTTGCATTATTGATGGACTCTGCTACATTGAAGGAGAGAAAAATACTACCAGCCCTTGTTTGATTTGTAGACCAAAAATTTCAAAATTTACTTGGTCATTTTTAGAAAGTAAGTTAGTCTTTATTAATCCAAATATTTTCTCTACAAGATATTTTTAAGTGATTTTAAACCATGAGTTACATAAAAGATGAACACTGTGTTTAATTTAGTATCTTTCCTAACTGCATGATCTACTTTGCTTGAATATAATATAAGATGAAATGTTATTTTATGTAATTTCTACAATTATACTACAATAGGGTATGGGATTTTCACTTTAATATTTGTTACTGAAAGCAAATGTGAATTATTAATGGAAGAAATGGGAATGGTTAATTCAGTTACACACAGTTTGTACAAGTCAAATAGCTACTAACAAAATGGGCTCTCAAGTACTATGTAAGTACATAAAATGTCCATTAGTAAAGGTTGGTGGGTGGAAAGAGAATATTACTTTGAGACCAAAGCTCTATATCCTATTCTTAGCCTTACTTCTTTTTAGTTTTGTGACAAGACATTTAGCTATTTAAATTCCAGAGGCCATGCATTCATCACCTGTTAAGTAAGATTATGTGGACTCAGTAATCTATTAAGAGTCTTCCAGCCCGGGCGCCTGGGTGGCTCAGTTGGTTGGGCGACTGCCTTCGGCTCAGGTCATGGTCCTGGAGTCCCGGGATCGAGTCCCGCATCGGGCTCCCTGCTCAGCGGGGGGTCTGCTTCTCCCTCTGCCCTCTTCCCTCTCGTGCTCTCTGTCTCTCATTCTCTCTCAAATAAATAAATAAAATCTTTAAAAAAAAAAGAGTCTTCCAACCCCAGTATTCTGTGACTCCTTGAATATAATAGTGGTCCAGATAATGTCTGGATACTTAGTCCCACCTGAAAAAAACACCCTACATCATAGTCATGTACCATCTAATTTTTTCACTTCCTTAAGTACAGCTATATGTAATTCCACATAGATTTTCTTCATTCTCTTTCCTCAGTCAAAAGACCAGGCATCATAAAATACAACAAGATGTAATTATTCCCTGCCCCCATCCCCATGTAATTTTATCTGAGTCATAAAACCTTGTATTTATACTGTGCTTTGTAACATCACTATATATATTACTGTATATACAAATTTCATGACTGTGTTAAACCATTTGTCAGATGATTTATTGCTCAGGTGCAAGACTCATGGGGGTGTTATGGGAAAACAATGAAAATTTGGAGAAGAATTTAGTGCAGGAGACAAGGGAAACACACTATAACTTCTGAATTGATGTCTATGTTTTTAATGGCTTGGGTATAACTGACTCATCATAGATTTACAGTGTTCAAGGATACACGGGGTCTGGAAATACCATCTGTCCCAAGTTTCTCATATTGAGGGGTGAGGAAATTAAAATCAGTAAATTGTATAAAGATATATGAGGGCAGAACGGGAGCCAGGACTACATTCTCTTGGCATCAGTGCTTTGTTGATGCAAGCGGAGTGTGTTTGTGCCCAGTGCAGTGAAAAAGGCTGTTCTTTCTATCTGTTAAGCCAGTTGGCAAGGAAGGGGGACATTTTTTAATGTGACAATATAAAAAGATGTTTTAAAGCATTACTTGAGCACAAAGGGAGCCCTCTCTGTCCTCTGAAATAACCAGCATTCCAGCAAGTGAGTTTGGCAGCAGGGAAGACCTCTGAGGAGCAGAGGATTGCCGTGACTCTATGGACCCCAGTTACAACTGGGGAGACAGGTACAGTGAGGAAAAGTCAGGGGAGTCAAATGAACAGTCCAGTCATGGAGAATAAAGGAGAAATAAAGAAAAAAAGGTGTCGAGGAGGAAAGTAAAGCTGGAAAGGGTAGAGGACGAAGAAGAGAGAGTGAAAGAGTAAGCAGTTGAGTTGGTCAACATCGAGAAGTAATTTCAGATAGGAAAGGAGAGGCATTCAGTTTGGGGAATGCAAACGTGTTTATGTATTTTATGCTCTGTTCAAAGTGCTTTTTACACTCTCAAAGTAGCAAAGTTTCAAGTCTTGCACCTGTCAGTTACTTTTACATTTTCTAAGAATGCAACTGAATTTATTCTGAATGTAAAAAAAAAAAAAAAAGAGCCAAGGTAGGTAATGGAAGTGTTAGCAGAGTTTGAACTTCATCAGAATGTTCCCGTGGGCGTTCTCGGTCGTTCTCGGTATCATACTTTTCCTTTTTTTTTTTTTTTTTTTCCCTACACAAGTACAAAGTAAATGTTTTCTCTGTGGCAGACAACCAACCCCCAGTGATTCAAATACCTCAAGACAAATTACAGACATTTTTGGGGGAGAACTTTGTGTACCAGTTCACGGCCTTGGATCCCGAAGGTTCTGACATCCATTTTGCCTTGGACTCAGGTCCTGAGGGAGCAAATGTTTCCTCTACAGGACTTCTTACATGGAAAACAGAGTCCCAAACTCCACAGCAATTCACTTTACGTTTTAACGACGACTGCAGTGCTGAGACGAGAGTCACAATTATGGTAATATTTATCATTACATAAATGCCACTGAATTAATTAGCAATATTGGTATCTATTTTAAACTTGAAATATAATTCTTAATTTGTAAGGAGGAACTAAATTATTCAACATTTCATGGAAAACTAAACTGCCAAAATGCTGTTTTTGTCAGAATTTAAAATCTTAGGGAGAATCTCAAGTGTAGAGCACGGAGCTAAATGACTAATTCCTAGGTCATTTTCGCCTGTACTTAACTATGATAAGGCTAAAGAATGCATTCATGTCTGCCTCTCTGAAAGACCTATGCTCAACCTAAGATTGATAATTATACCCTTTTCCTTCAAGTAAAGTCGTTTTTTATTGACCATTCTTTTGATATTATCAGTCCTGAGCTATTAATACTATTTTTTGTGCACTGTATTCACTCGACATTTGGGACACACTCATACAGAAGTAATGGTATGAAGTGCAATTGTGTACTATGTCATGTTAACCACATAATTCAAATGACTGTTTACTCTCTGTATTTTGGGATAACTCAGGTGACTGACAAACTGCTTTACACCTTACGGATTTTTTGTGCTGCATGCATTATAGAAATTGATTGATCATCTTGTAACATTTTTAAAAATTATCCCCAGCATTTATATTTTGGCTGTGCTCTTGAAAGTTGGCATAATTACTTTATTAAATCTTTTAAAATACTCTTTTACATTAAATATATATATATATATTTTTTTTTTTTTTGCAAAACTTGTGATCTGCTCTTCCTTGCACATAAACATACATGCCTATCACAATTTCTGGGGCATAAACTGACGCTAATTTTATTGAAAAGTAAGGCATTTACTTTTTGTTTCTTTTGGAGGTGACTGTGAAGTCTTGTGATTGCTTGAATGGTGGATCATGTGTGTCAGATAGGAAATTCCCTCCAGGAAGTGGAATGTACCTGTGCGTCTGCCTGCCTGGCTTTCAGGGGGGTCTCTGTGAAGTGAATGTCACTGAGTGCCATGCAAACCCCTGTGGCCTTGGCAGATGTATTAGTGGATTTCCCAGTTATTCTTGTGTATGTCCGCCTGAACTCAAAGGTAAGTTTTGGTTCTTCACGAATGAAATTAGTATGTGAACAGATGAAAGGAGAGTTCTTTGGCTTTCCAAGTAATCTACAGATTACTTAAGCAAGTGTATGGTCCTAAAGATTTTAATATACATTTAAAAAGCCTAGTAAGTCATCACAAATATATTTGCTACCCATATCCTTTTATTATGGTATATTACTTACATATACTCTTACAATTTTGCCCATTTTTATAATTTTAATGGCAATATTCTATGTCTATATTGTATTTTGCAGGTTCCTAAACATTTCTGTCTAAATTTGGTAGGTAGAAATATATTTAAATGTGTTCTATTGAAATATAATATGGAATAATGAAGAAATTTGCCATGGGAAATGTAAAAATTATCATTTAAGAAAGGTTGATAATTCATTCACTTAAAAAGATCATGATATAAAGTTAGAGTTGAAATCAAATGGAATTTGCTAACTCATTAATTATCCTAAAATATCTGATTCTAGAAACCTCAACTAAGTATATGAATGACAACTTTTAATTTCCAAAGGCTTTTTATAAGTCGTACCAATATTTCCTCCAATTTAAATAGATATAAATGTTAAATAAGTAAATATGCAATTACTGAGCTGATATGTTTTCCTTGAAGGCATCTATTTTAACATTATAATGGAACTAGGCAGGATATTTAGGTGTCTTCTAATTCTCTCGGCATTTTAAAATAAAAATTTTAGGGGCACCTGGGTGGCTCAGTCAATTAAGTGTGCGACTATTGATTTCAGCTCAGGTCATGATCTCAGGGTCTTGAGATAGAACCCCGCATAGGCTCTGGGCTCCGCGAGGAGTAGGCTTGTCCTTCTTCCTCCCCTTCTGCCCCTCCTCCTGCTCAGTCTCTCAAATAAATAAATAAAATCTTAAAATAAAATAAAATAAAAAATTTTATCATTTGGGACTGTTGTGCTACAGACTAAAGTTGAAAGAATTCAAATGTTGATTGTTTCATGGATTTTACTCTAATGAGTAAATGACTGAATATATTCATTCAAATAAGTTTTTACACATTTCAGGGAGCAACACGATCTCAAAAAATTTTACTGAGGAAAGACTAACTTTTCCTAGCACGCTATAAAATTTTCATGGATTTTCACAGCTAATGCAATAACTGCACTAAGTTGTCCTTAAACTGAGCAAGCAACCATTCTCATAACTTTTTTAAAATTTCCTGAGTTTTTTTAACAAAGTAAAAATTGCAGCTGTAATATGGTAAAATTTTTGCCTTAAAATATTAATGGCCTTTTTGTCTTCTTTTTTATAGGGAAAATCTTATGTACTTGCAGGGTCTTGTTTAATGTTAAATAGAATCTAATTAATGACTATGTTTAACTCTGTTGTAAATTTTAAAATTAGTATATTCCTCTTAATATATGACAGCTTTTCTGGAGTTTGTAGGACATACCTTAATGTAAAAGAAGTAAAGATATCTTTAGGAAAGTAAAAGTAAAATATCTTCAAGTAAAAGAAATCAAATAATGAGCACTTAAAGGGACATCTAATGTTTTTCAAAATAAATTATTTGAACTCTCGATCTATATTTTGTTTAGGCAAAAATTGCCAGGAAGATGTTGATGAGTGTGAATCCAGGCCTTGCTTTCCAGGAGCAGAGTGTCTCAATACCTTTGGCTCCTATCATTGTGGTGCATGTCCAAAAGGATTTTATGGTGATGGGAAAATATGTCATGGTAAAAGTCCCTATTTTCTGAAATGTTTTTTGCTCCATTTAATTAATCCAAATCTCACAGTTCTATTATCTCTTTACTCATGTATTCATTCAGTATATATTCGTTAAGTGTCATGCACTAAGCAGGATGTGGCGGGTGCAAAAGTAGATAATACATGCCTTCTGACCTAATAGGTTTGAGTGTAATACCGGGGGGTCTGACATGTAGTCACCATAGTTCAATATGGTGTTCTGTGCCTGTTGATAGAAGTGCCTAGAGAGAATAGTAGGAGTACTACACAGGGAATCACATCTACCTGGAGGGATAATGAAAAGTTTTAAAAAGCAAGTGTCATTACAGCTAACTCTGATGTATCCAGTCAAGAGAGAGAAAAGCTTTCTAGGCAGAAGAAACATCATGAACAAAGGTGGAGAGGCTTGTAACATCACAGAACACTTGGGCACTATGAATAATTAAGCATGCTTAAAATATAGAGGGTAAGAGGGACTGCTACAATGGTTAAAGCTAGAGACCTAGCCAGTGGCCAGATCACTGAGAAACCATGAGAAACATAATATGATTTACATCTGAGAAGTCTACTCGAGCAGTATGGAGGATGGACCACTTATGGGTAAGGAACTGTGCAAATCTGAAGGTGGGAAGAAAAGGTAAGGCAATATTACAAATAAATAGGAAAGACGTGAAGATATTCTGACCTTGGATGAGGAGGTAGTGGTTGAAAAAAAACACTAAAGAAGCAAGTAGATGGTCTGTGGTCACTGATTGGGATTAGCATGGAGAGGGAAAGAGTATTACTAAGTTCCATGTGCTCGGTTTAGGCAAATGGGTGTGTAGAATTGGTATTTGCATTGCTATGCAGTAAATCGTGAGGATACAGGAGAAGGTGGCCAGGAAGAGATGCTCACCAGGAACCGAATGGGCCTGCATCTTGATCTTGAACTTGCTACCCTCCAGAATGGTAGGAAAATAAACTCCTGTTGTTTAGGACACTCAGTCTGTGGTATTTCATTATGGTAGGCTGAGCTGACTAAGACACACGACACACACGACATCTAAGGAAGAAGTGGTTTGGGAAGGGAAAGAATGAATTCAGTATGGATACATGGAGACTGAGGTGACTTCAAGTGGAGCTCAGGAGGGAAGATTAAGTGAAAGATACAGGGTCATCTGTCATGGATGAAATTGCCCAAAGAGAACACTAAGGGAAAGGAAGACAAAAATTGGAGGATATCAACCTTTTAAAAGCTTAAAAGAGAGAAGTTAATTATAGAAAACAGTATCAAAGAACCATATTTTGGTATCATTAAGTGAATAAGACTCCATTTTGATGAAAAATATGTCACTTTGTGCTTCAGATTGGAGTGGGCCAGTCTAGCACTAGAGGTAATAGATTTGAGGAGCATAGGGCAGGTTGGTAAGGGGAATTCCCTACTATCTCAGCCACTCACATTTCCCCCTCAATACCCCATTCCAAATACTCAACAGTATCACACCCTTCACTCCGTGCACTAAAGTGATCTAAGATCAGCCTTTTGCAAACAGAGACTCAGTCCCTGAATAAAACCTGTATCAAGTGGAACTTAAGAGGAAAGCAAGTTGAACCAAGTCCCATTACACATGCGTGATTAATAAGTTTCTTAACTCTGTCAGAGGTATCTGTGTTTTTAGGAAGATGCTTGTTAATACAAAATATTTTTTTTCTTGTTGGTATTGTATACTTATTTATGGCAGGCACCAGAGTCACTGACCATAAAAGTCAATACAGCACAGTTCTTATTTTTGAGGTTGCTAACTAGAAGAGGAAAGACACATGAGTCAGTATCAAGGACCAAACTCTGTGGGAGAACACAGATGGATGAAATTGGTTGGGTGTGTATGAGACTATAGGAACATCTGTTAGTCACATCGGGCTGCCATACCAGAATAACACAGGTAGGGTGACCTAAAAAACAGAAATTTGTTTCCTCAGAGTTCTGGAGGCTGGAAATTCAAGATCAAGGTGCCAACAGGGTTGGTTTCTGGCTTCTCTTCGTGGCTGACAGATGGCCCCCTTCTTACTGTGTCCTCACATATGCATCCTCCTCTTCTTAAAAGGACACTAGTCCTATTGGATTAGGGCCCCACTCATGACTTCATTTAACCTTAATTACCTTCTTAAAGGTAATACAGTCACATTTAGAGTTAGGGTTTTAACATAAATAAATTTGATGGGACACAAGTCAGTCCATAACCCAAGGATTTGCTGAAGAGGAGACATTTAAGCTAGCTCTGTAATCAAATTTGTGAAGAATTCAATCCAAGTGACATTTTTATTGTATGTTCTTATTCACAGTATTTTGGTTTTATAATAGTATAATCTGTTTTTCATGCATACATTACAGTTGAAACATAGTTTTTACATGAATCTACTACACATACTATGGTTCTTACAAGTTCTAATAAAAGTGAAACTAAGGAAGAGAATGGTAAAAATGCCATACAGAGAGAGAGGCGTGTTAAGTCAACAAATGGAAATGCTTCTAGTAAGTAATGGTCTTGCTAAAATTTAAGGATAAAATTTAATTTACCTCCCTTTTATTTTCCAGAAGACCAACATATTTATTCCTTAGGAATTTGTCTTTTCAGAAAGATCACCTAAGATAATACAATGCAGTTTACAAATTATTCTTTTTCTTGCTAATCCATTGACTCCTTTGGCTTATATTCTAGAAAAATGATGCATGTTGTATAATGAACAAATGATATTTAAGGTGATTCCAGAGAAGCTTATGATTGGAAGTGACCCTTTCAAAGTTATATTTTGTAACTCCCAGGTCATTCAACATCAACTCAAACCCTAAAAGTTACAAGAAGCTCATTATTTCATAAGGCATTTTCTTTTCTACAGTGCTGTCTTTATAACTCTTGATTTATTCAATTAATATTCTGATTGTCTTCACAAAGACCTTACACATTTTACATTAGCTTTCTTTATGCTTTTGCCTTTTGTAATATTAGCTATTCATCTTGCAAGATTACCACTGCACTTACTTATTTTGCAAGGTATCTTTGTCGATTACTGCAGTATAGGAAAGCTATCTGGATTTTGATTTTTTCATGTATCCAGTTGCCTTATTAAACACTCTTATTTACACTATTTTTATAGTTGATTCTCTTTCTTGGTTTTATAAATAGATAATACCTCTTGCCAATAGTGAGTCTGTCTCTTACTCTTATTTACTTTCTTATTATAATAATAATTATGATTTAGTCTGTATTTATGATATACCAGCACTGTAGACAAATATTATTTATATACTATCACATTCAATCCTCTCAATAGCTATAGACAGTAACTGTTATTATTTACATTTTACAGATGTTACTCATCTGTACAGAGGCATAGATGGGTTAGGTATTCTCTTCAGGTTTATAGAGTTTGTAAAGGAAGGGAGATTTCAACCTGAGCAGTCTGACTGCAGTCCCAGCTTTCAAATTTGGGCCTTCACTGTAATGGCCAGGACCTCCAGTGCAAAGTGTGTAGTCAGGGAATTGTTTCTTAATGGTCTTAATGGAAATTCTTCTCATGTTTCACCATTAAGTATGATATCAGGGTAGGTTTCTGCTAGAAACCCTTCATCCAGTTAAGGGATTTTCCTTCCATTTGTTGCTTTCTCAGAGTTCTCTTTAGTTTTAAATTAGAAGTGGTTTTTAAATTTTATCAAATGGTTTTTCAGCATCATTTATTACTTGCTATAATTTCTGTTAATCTTTCGTTAGGCTAACTTTTTCAGAATGTTTTTGACAGAAAATCGTATCAAATTACCTTTTAACATTATTTTATATTGCTTTCTTTATTAATATCATAACGAAATTATGTAATGTAATTCGATTAGTAGAGATACAAGTCTGTTTCATCCTAATGTAGTAGTCTGTAACTACACTGCTGCATTTGATTTGCTAGTAGTTCATTTAAAATGCTTATGTGTTTTCATAAATGATATTGACTATAGGATTATGCCACTTGATCAAATGTTTATAAAACTTTTCATCTCTTTCTGTGTATTGCAAGAGTTTTATAAAATATTCTTTCTTTGATAATTTGGTAATTTTTTTCCATTAGATCATCTGTCTTGGCATCATTATCTGGAGGTGACTTTAGATTATTTTTGTTTCTTTCATTGCAGTTGTTGTATCAACTCCTCTATCTCTTCTTCAATTTAATTATTTATATTTTGCCAAAAAAATGTTTATCTCATTGAGATTTCAAATTCTTAGTTTAAAATTATATGTAGTATGTTGGTATAATTTAAAATTTGCTTCAGTTTATTATTATGAATTGCTCACATGTCAGGAATACAAATGCGAGCAATTTCCTTTGCTTTGAGCCTCAGTGTATAAAGTGGTCAATAAATGTTTGTTGGCTATTTCCAACTCCTAATAAAATTATTAGTTATTGTTCTTTAACTTTTACACTGTTTAACATTCTGTGCACCGGGCGCCTGGGTGGCTCAGATGGTTAAGCGTCTGCCTTCAGCTCAGGTCATGATCCCAGGGTCCTGGGATCGAGTCCCGCATCGGGCTCTCTGCTCCTTGGGAGCCTGCTTCTCCCTCTGCCTCTCTCTCTCTCTCTCTGTCTCTCATGAATAAATAAATAAAATCTTTAAAAAAAAAAAAACATTCTGTGCACCTGGTATATCCAAATAGACTATAAATTCCTTGAAGGCAGGAACTGTATGAGGACTTCTTACTACTGCACAGCTCCTAGTATAATGGTATAACTGTGATAGACATTAGATGAAGGAATGAATTACTTAATGTTAAATACTGTGGAAAGAGCAGAATATTAATAAATGTTATTGACTGACATTTCTTTTTCCTTTTTGGTTCTTTAGATATAAAATTTCAGCCACCATCAACAAATCATTCACCATCCGGTGCAAACTTTACCCACAGTCCTGCTACTATCAAAAAGTTCTTGGACACAACGAGCAACATCTCGCACTTCTCATTAGAATCAGTTACAACTCAAATGAATAATTCAAAGAACATTATTTCCCATCAGATATCAGGTTTTGAACAGGCGGATCATACTATCAGTACAAATCTCAGTCTGGAGGAATTGGGAGTGTCCATGAACAACCATAGTTTTTTAAGCATTAACCCAAACAGTTCCCATGGTGAAGTAAAAGATATTATACAGAGCACCATCCAAACAGAGGCAGGAGGGCATAATTCTCAAATTAACAGGTCTGCCCAAGGTTTCACACAGTATAAGGATGGGTTTGTCTCATCAGTTACCAGAGTCATCACTATTTTACCGGAAAAGCCTGGATGGACCAAAATATCAACTTGTGCTGAATCACGTTGTTTTCTTGGTGTTTCTTGTGTGCCAACCACAGATGGTCACTTCCGATGTGGACGCTGCCCGTTTGGATATTATGGAGATGGTATCAATTGCAGAGGTAGTATGAAAACTCTTCAGAAGATGCAAAGAAAACTATTTAGTTCACATTTAAGTAATTAAAAAGAGATGCTTTTCTACTTATTAATTTCTATTTACTCCATTTAGTTCACCAATTTCTATTCATTGTATTTATTTATTATTTGTGTATATCCTCTTCATACTTCAAAAAATAATTAACATGGGTGTTCCTGAGTTATTTTTAAAAATAATGTCAAATAGTACCATAACTATATAATATATTATAAACAGGTTTTTGAGTACCTACTGTGTTCCAAGGTCTATAGAAACACTCTTTATCAATTATGTCATATAATCCATAAAGACTCCACATATTTAGTGTTATTTTTCTCATTATCCAGATAGGAAAGCAGAGCCTTAGAGGGCTAACTGACTTGCCTAGTATTAAGCAACTAAAGAGATAAAATAAGGATGTGAATAACATTGTGGTCTGGGTTCTTTTCAGCTCACAGTGGGCATTTAACACTTTAAATTACTAATTCTGGTGTATTCACTTATTTTCATAAACTAGGTTTCTCTGTAATTCCTCCAGCTCTTGAGAATAAAACAAGTTGGGCATCACTTTAATTTTGAAAGGAACGTTTACTTCTTTTCACGATTATCAGTATTGTTTTCTTTGATGCAGATCAAATTTTTGGTTTTGATACTGCAGAAGCTATTTCGTGTTGTTGGTATTTTGTTACTTTGTTTTGTGTTATTTGTGTTTTGATTTGAGATTAACTTAAGTAATAGAGCTATTGGGGTGTGTATTTCTTTGTTCTCAGTATTAGTGAGAGGTACTTTTTTCTGTTTGTTTGTTTTTGGTTTTTTTATAGGAATAGTGATAATAATAACAACTTTCAATACTTAAATGTTTGTAATATAAACTCCATATTATTAATAAACAAAACAATCACATACATTTCGGTTACCTCAGAAAAATGTTAAATGCCTAATAGAATATATCAGGTAGTTAAAGAAGCTTAAGGAATACGAACCTATAAATTTATGATGTGTTCCTAGCATCTTGCTCTTTGAAATTCTGATTATTCCTGCCATTTACCAGCATTTATCTGATTAGCATCTGAAACTTTACTGACCTCTGAAAAAAGACTGTAATCCCATTTATGACTAGCAGCCACCTTCAACATCAGGCTTTGGGAGTAATTACCACATATGGTACTTCTTTCTGACTGTATTAGTCATGTTTCTCAGTCATTCTAGTAGTAAAACAAATACAAGAGGAAAAAATAATTTTATAGATAAATGCAGTGGTTAGTGTTCAATAAGCAGCCTCAAAATTTTCCAATTTCAGAGAATATGACTTTTCTTATAAGTAAGTCTATGGGCAACATGTATATATTGTATCAACAATTCAGCCTTTTTTCCTTGATTTTTGCAGCCATTTGTAGACACCCATGTGGAAAAAGCAGGGAATGTGTTGCCCCAAATATATGCAAATGTAAACCTGGCTACATTGGTTCTAACTGCCAAACTGGTAGGTATAGCACTCGCTAGTTTGCATAAAGAATTTAATTGATAATTGACATTTCTAAAACATGCACTTTATTTTATACAGCTGTATGTCATCCTGATTGCAAAAACCATGGGAAATGTATTAAGCCTAACGTTTGTGAATGTCCCCCAGGGCATGGTGGAGCAACCTGTGATGAAGGTGATAATTCAAATTAAAAATCAAATAAAAGAAGCAAAATAACACTATTTTCTTTAAAGCTTTTCTTTTAAAGATAATTCAGTTTTACTGTGTCTGTACTAATATATAGTCATTAATGCTGGCGGGGAAGTCTAAGCTTTTTAATGTTTATTAAAAATAATATATTTCAAGCTTCTAAAAACTTAAATTTCTAAAATTAGACATCCAGAAAGTAAAGCTTATTTGTCCTTGGTAAAATTGTCTTCGGAAGTAGTATTTTTGAGGTTTAGTTATAAGGTACCATATCCCTACATGTATTTTAGTTTCAAGCAAAGGACACCTGATTATTGAATGACTTGTCAAACATGACTCCAAGAAAGTGCTGAATACCAAATAATTAGAAGATATTAGGTAGTAAAAAGAATCCTAGCAAGTGAATTTCAAAACATGTCTATAGCCATATAATTTTATTATTTTGGTTGAAATCTTAAGAGGAGAGTTTATGAAATGGCATTTTAAAAATGGATAATATTTTAAAAGAACACATTCATTATTTTTAATATTTTAAAGAGTATACTTTGATAGGTGGTACAAATAATTACAATAAACTAAGAGCCACACTAAATACTTTCATGACAAGGCAAGTTACAAATTAACAAATTAAAGTAAATCCAGAGTGAACTAAGAGAAACACTCAATATCGATAGCATATGAAAATAATTGTGGAAATACAGGAGTAGTCCATTTCTAGGGCAGGAATGTGTAAGTCCAAGCCTCACTTCTCAGAAGAACCCCAAGATGATGTATTTCCATCCAGCTAACCAAAAGCTTTATAAACCAAAACATGCTGATGGTTTGTTGGTGTTTTTAGAATATAAACTTACATAGTCAATCCCACAGAACTAAATTTCATAGTAAAAGAGAACTGAGTTTATTATAAATTGTTCTTACAAGGAAGTTTCTTGTGGCTGTGATTCATAAATATGAACTGACCTTTTCCTGATTCAGAGCTGACTTAATAACATAGTCTGTGTCTGCAGAACACTGTCGTCCACCTGGTGGCACCTGCCTGGCTGGAAATCTCTGCACTTGTCCTTATGGTTTTATAGGACCAAGGTGTGAAACAAGTAAGCAAAACTCTCTTGCAGCCTAATGTAAGGAAACTGCTGCTTTGAATAGTTGATGGCTTTAATACTAAGGTAAACCCAAAGCCTAGTTAAAGGACATGCATTCATGATTTGTTCTGACAGTCCCCATTCTGCATGCCACCGGGAGCCCTGGGTGCCAGTACTAAGGTAAAGAAGTTTGTTCTTAGAAGCAACTCTCTTCTTGACCCTATCCGTGACCATTTCTTTGAGATAATAAGAATTCCAGTTGGTTGATTTGCATATGTTTATCTTGTTTAATTTATATCTATGATTATTTTCATTAGTAACTAACAATTTTCTGGAATAGCCAACTCTTGTTTGCCATCCAGCTCAATGATTTTCTTCCTTCCCCAACTCTATTAGCAAAAAATAGCTGAATGTGAGAATCAGAGACCATTTAAAGCCAAAGAATAAGTTATTTTTATTTTTCTCTCTGATCTTATTCATCAGAGGTTGTGATTGGCAGTTACGAGCTAGCTAGGTAATAGCCAATAATATGGCTGGTTCCAAGCCTAATCTACCTTGCTTTTATTTTTATTCTACAACCTTAGTGGTTTGTAACAGGCACTGTGAAAATGGAGGTGAATGTCTTACACCAGATACTTGCCAGTGCAAGCCTGGCTGGTATGGACCTACTTGTGGTACAGGTAAAATCAGAAATACATTCATTGAATACAGTTAAAGCAAATTTAAGGTGCACCAATATCCTAAAGATCAGCACCCCAAAGCATAAAGCTAATCTGACAAGATTGGTATGAAGTTTTATTAAAACCCTGTCTTTTGATTCTTTTTCTTCTTGTATCAGACAATAGAGAGTATTTCAGCTTTACTGCTATCCAGGCCCAACCAGTCCTTTTTTTTTTTTCTTTTTGCCTTTATATTTCCATCATCCACTTGCTTTATAGTGGAGAGAAACAAATCTGTGTTACATCTCCTAGATCTCTTTCAAGTTTTTTATCACAACACAGACATTCTGTTTCATGAAACATTCAAGCAATTAAGGGACACCATCCCATTATTCTGTTTCTTTACCACAATATCAGGCTCACTTCTTTGCCAGCATGTTTGCAGTTATCTATGTATAATCTAATCCATTGTGATCTAATGACTTTTCTCAACATAAATTTAACTTAATGCTTATAGCTTGCCAACTATGTGTGAAGCATGATGCAAGGGGAAGCAAAGATCAGTTTGATTTTTCCCATGACTTCAAATAGCACATTAGTGAAGGAGACACAGGATACAGTTATTCAAAAAGACTATGATACAAGTTGGATTATAATAAGTAATGTAATTAACACACAGTTCTTGGAAGCAGAGAAGACAGAAATTCAGTCTGGCAAATACAGTTTGGAAGAAAATAGTATTGAGGTAGGCTTTGGAGGATGGGTAAAGTCTGGGTTGCAAAATGGAACTGGGGGTACCTCTCAAAGTGGAACAAAGGTAAAGAAGCAAAAACAGAGAATGCTTCTGAGCATGCTAGGACTTGAGTGCAGTGTTTCTATTTGAATGAGGAAGGAGACTTAAAGAGGTACACATGTGGCCCCATGTATTTGAGCAGATTACAGACCATCCAGTTAGTGCTGTTGAAATGTCTTCTAGTTTCCCATCATTTTTTCAGCTTACAGAGGGCATTCTGAATTCTAATCATAACCTCCATATTCTTAGCTTGGTATTATTTGTAAACTTAATGAACAGACTTTCAAAGCTATTATCCAGTTATTTCATTCCTCTTATGTTTGGCAAAGTCAAATTAATTATGGGTTATGGGTTTTACTTGCAGTAAAAATAAAATATTTCATTATGCACCATTTTGTACTTCAGTGCAGCTTTCGTTTTTTAAATAACAAAACTTTTATGGTCTCTCTTTCCCCTGCCGTTCATTAGCTTTGTGTGATCCCATTTGCCTCAATGGTGGTTCCTGTAATAAGCCAAACACTTGCCTCTGTCCAAATGGATTCTTTGGTGCACAGTGTCAGAATGGTAATTATTCTTTCTTTCTTTCTAAATAAAAAGGGAAAGGCATAAACAGAACTCAGAGTAAGCATAAGACAAGTCTCAAAGGGGAAGATGCTATTTTTTCTTCTCTATTTCTTGTGATGTTGCCATTGTGGTCACCAAATGACCAGATCTTGGAAATGTATGTGAGTTATTATGTAAAATATTTGTATTTATTCAACATATATTCGGCTCCTGACCTTGGCACTTGTCTGCGTAGTTTTGTAGGATCAAGGGATGAACCAAATAAGCAAAGTTCTCTTGCAGTCTGTTGTGTGTAGTGGTGTCATTTTTATGGCCCTCGCAGCAAAAATGTTTGATTAATGGCCAATCTAAGGTCCACTATTATGATCTTTCAACTTTAGTTTTATTAAACATTTATGAAAAGCTAGCTATGCACAGCACTGTGCAAGGTGATATGGGCACAGAAAGACGCATCATTTCTCCCTTTGTGGCCTGCTATTTTAACATTTGCCCTGGTATAGTAAACCTACAGTTTTTTTCAGAATAATGAGCATGTCCTGAGGCTGACAGTGTAGGCATGAATGAATGTCAATAAATGAAATTTAAAATGTATTTTCTACATCTTCATATCTTTGAGTTTATGCAAAATGCAGAGTAGATTTTTAGTAGAAACATGTCAGAACCTGTCATAATTTAATTCCTAAAACGTATACTTTCCTTGCCATGTTATACTTTGATGTGATTTCATTTCTTTTATTTGGAGGTTGGCTAGGATTCTTAGGTTGCACTTGAGCTAGAGAAGAAACCATCGCTGAAGTACTAGCTACACAGGCATAGCAAATGAGTTTTTCTAATTAAGATTTCCTTTAAGGAGCCAGTTTGTGAAATGGGAAGAAGAAAAGACTAAGTTAAGGCAAACCTTGAAAGCCAAGCAACTACGTCTAAATCCATATTTATGAGCTGTAGGTGTAGTTTTGACCAAGAATGTAAGAGTGAATTAAAAAGCTGATAACTCTCATGCTCCTTGCAGTAGATGCAAGATACAGTGAGAAAACTTCTCCAAAATTTATATGCCAACCAAATAACCGGGAAAGGAGGAAATCTCTAAATTACTAAGTATTAAACTAAAATTTATCTGTTGAACATATGTCATGTTGGCAGGTTTTGGAGTTAGGTGGCCTCTAAAACTTCTAGCTAGCATGGATTTTGGAATTTACTTAAAGTCTCCAGGATCAGACTTCCTGACTTTCAGGTTTGAACTAGACAGTTGATGTAAGGGGCAAGTGAGACATAATACTGTAAGTGCATGGCTAGCTACCATAAATAATAGTACAATTGGTTTTTTAGTTGTTTTTTTTTTTTTTTTTTGAGGAGGAGAAGGGCAGAAGTAGAGGGAGAGAGAGAATCTTAAGCAGACTCCATGCCCAGTGCAGAGCGTAATGCAGGGCTTGATCTCACGACCTTGAGATCATGACCAGAGATCATGACTCAAATCAAGAGTCAGGCACTTGACCAACTGAGCCCCCCAGGTGCCCCAGTACAGTGGTCTTTAAGACATGCTGCAGAAGATGCAGAAGAAATAATAACATGATCTTTATTATCATTTAGGGAAAAAATAAGATTTAAAATTTCCAGGCAGGTTTGCTTATCATTTTTTTTAAATAAAGGCATTTATTTGTCATTTCTGGAAGAAACACGAAGCAATAAAAATCCTCTCATAAAAGATAATAAATATTAACTTTTGAATTCCATGGAGCAGAATCATATACACAGAAGATACTAGTACAACATAGTCAAGGTTATCCAATAAATAGTCCTAACAAAGCCAAGGAATTACTGTTAAAAGGACTTTTCACTAAGCATTCACAGAAATAAGTCACATACAAAGCTCTGCCTTTATGACCTCAGTAGGTATTCAAAAGTCAACTTAAAATTATTTTCCAAAAATCATGTGACAGATTGTTGAGATTTTTCTAATTTCCACAGGAATAGATGCATTTCTTATTTTGAGCCAGGGTTTGACTTATTTTCTTGGTTCTGCCCCGATCATTTCACTCTTTACTTCCAAGAACAGTGAAATACAAGATCAGGTTCATAATTTAAGCACTATAATACCAAAGATGCTGTTTGTTATGAACACTTCATCAATACGTTTCAAATTGTGCTAATCCACTGGTTGCTTAAAGCTATGAGCATTGGATTTTATGATTTAGAAAGGATGGTTTTAATGATTTGCAGTTGTGATCTTTTAATAGCACATTTCTCTGCCTTATGGCCTCATAGATAACAAGCACATGAGGCAATATGTAATATATAATAATCGGAGATGTAATATTCACAGATTGCTGCCATGTGTTCTTTTAGCTATCTGTCACCCTCCCTGTAAGAATGGCGGCCGCTGCATGAGAAATAATGTGTGCACCTGTCATGAAGGATACACCGGTAGGAGATGCCAAAAAAGTAAGACACCACTGAATGTATTCACCAAGCACAGGTAAAGCAAACACATGAAATAGCAAAAGTATTGCTATTTGAGGGCTGTTTAATCCCTTTCCCTGAAGGTATCTGTGATCCCATGTGCATGAATGGAGGAAAATGCATTCGACCAAACGTTTGCTCTTGTCCTTCTGGTTGGAGAGGGAAACAATGCAATACAGGTAAGAGGAACACTCTTAAAATGTTAAAGCCTCATAAGAACATAAAGCAGAATTTACCACAAAGAGCATTTGCCTTGTTTTTGTTGTGTTTTGTCTTTGTTTTTGCTTCTTTGTTCCTACGTTAGGGGATCGCTTTTTGAAAGAGTAAAATGCCAAGGGCTCTAAATTCATTCTTTCAGGTTAGCGGGAAAAGAGGATGTTCTGTATTTCCAGTCTGTCCACTAGAATTGCCAGGATAAATGACAAGTCTTTAAGTCCTGTCTCCTTGTCTTAAGTAGAGGGCAGGAGAAGGTGTAAATAATTACTGATTCCTTGACCCCGTCTCAGACCAACCAATTCAGAACCTTCCAAGGTGGGGTACCACTGCTTTCAAGTTTGGCTAGGTTTTGAGGTGATAGCAGCTCTCCTCATTCAAATGTTTAATTTTTTTTTCCTTTTTATAAATTATCATTTAAAAGTACCAGCTATTGGGGCGCCTGGGTGGCTCAGTTGGTTAAGCGACTGCCTTCGGCTCAGGTCATGATCCTGGAGTCCCGGGATCGAGTCCCGCATCGGGCTCCCTGCTCGGCGGGGAGCCTGCTTCTCCCTCTGACCCTCCCCCCTCTCATGTGCTTTCTCTCTCTCTCATTCTCTCTGTCTCAAATAAATAAAATCTTTAAAATAAATAAATAAATAAATAAATAAATAAATAAATAAATAAAAGTACCAGCTATTATAATGTATTGGTCAAAGTGAAAAAATAAGCAACGTAAATGTCCAACAATTGAGGGAAAGTTAAATCTCAACGCATTCGATCAGTGGAATGTTAATATAACCATTAAAATTGCCTTATTCAGGGACCAGTAGTGACACTGAAAAATGTTCTTGATAAAATGTTAAGGGAAAAGCTCCTTTAAATCATTAAATTTTAACTGGTTCTCTTTTTTTTTTCTTTGGTGAAATTTTTTGTGGTTTATTCATGAGTATTTGACTAGCAAATTAAATTTTTAACTTGTTTATATTTCTGTTTGCAGCTATCTGCTTTCAGAAATGTAAAAATGGTGGTGAATGCATTGCTCCCAGTATATGCCATTGTCCTACCACATGGGAAGGAGTGCAGTGTCAAATACGTAAGCCTACAAAATTTGTTACTCTGTGTTCTGAACCTGAATTTGTTATAATCATCAAACAAAGTATAGTGTGAGAAGAAATCATAGAAAAAAAACAAATCCCAGCATGCCGACCCATTCAAAAAAAGGCTTTAGAAATAAAAGAAATCTTATTGTTATACCCATTTAAAAGAAGAAAACATGGGCACCTGGGTGGCTCAGTTGGTTAAGCAACTGCCTTCAGCTCAGGTCGTGATCCTGGAGTCCCAGGATCGAGTCCCACATCGGGCTCCCTGCTCGGTGGGGAGTCTGCTTCTCCCTCTGACCCTCTCCCCTCTCATGCTCTCTCTCACTCTCACTCTCTCAAATAAATAAATAAATAAAATCTTAAAAAAAAAAAGAAAATATGGCAAAATATATTAAAATTTTATGTGACACAGTTAACTCCTAATTATGATCTGTGCGTTGCTTTTGAAGTTCTCTCAGGTGTGCTGAAGAAGGTTTTTAATATACACTTTCAATATTTTTTTCATATTAAGAGAAAAATATGTATCAATCATGAAAATCATAAACTATATTAAAAAGTTTTAAAAACTAAATTGTCCCAGATTCCACCACCTAGAACTAATTCCTATTATGACTTTAATGTGTTAATATATTTCCCTTAGTGTTAGTCATACATATTACATAGATGAGGTCTCAGGGTATTCAGAAAAATCAAATTGTATGTAATTTGGAAATTTATGAAACCTTGAAATAACATGTTAAAATGGTAACAAAGATTAACTCAATGGGAAAAACTGGAAATCTCCCCAAAATATTTACAAATGATCAGTAGTTACATCATTTCAAAACTGGTGATCCAAGTGCTTTGTAAACTGAAAACATACAGTTGCAAAATGATCATGCATTTTTATTAGAAATCCCTGCCCTGTTTTTTGATGTTTTATGAACCACATTTGTTTCCATGTATCAGAGATTCTGCATATAACTCCCATGACTCTTTGACTTTATTAGTAACTGTTATTATAATTTATACATTTTTCATCCTAAGAAAATATTATCAAAGAATTCACTGAGTGCTACTGACTGCTTAAGAAATATCTGCTCAAAAATCAATAATTCTTGGGCGCCTGGGTGGCTCAGTTGGTTAAGCGACTGCCTTCGGCTCAGGTCATGATCCTGGAGTCCCAGGATCGAGTCCCACATCGGGCTCCCTGCTCGGCGGGGAGTCTGCTTCTCCCTCTGACCCTCCCCCCTCTCATGCTCTCTCTCTCTCATTCTCTCTCTCAAATAAATAAATAAAATCTTTAAAAAAAAAAAAAAATCAATAATTCTTATTGGAAGTTAGATGTGATAAACTGCTAGAAAAAAGAGCTATCACCCTCAGTTTGGGCTTCTTATTCTAGAGAGAGGTCTATGTGGACACGAGAGAGAATGAAGAGATGTTAAAAGCACATTTAGTGTGGGAAGGTGCCCCAGTGAGTGTGGGTTGAAGTACTCTGCAGCATCACAATATGCTCTCTAATTGTGCACCTTGCAGCACTTCTATATGAAGTTTTCAAAGTCCCCTTCCCCAAAATGCTTTATTTCCAACTGTCCAGAAATTCTAAATATTGACGTTTTTTGAACAAGATGTCTTATTGCCATCTGCTGGAAAGTCATTGTAACAAATATTCAAATCTATGATGTCTGTGATGTGAAAAGTTCTTCCTTACTGTGGAGCTTTGTGCATTACAACACCTGCCCAACCATACCCAACAACCCTTAATGTTGCACTTATACCAAAGTGAATATTATTCTTGAGTTCACAAGCTTTCCTTATGAGCTATGGAAGTAGATACCTCTCCCATGAAAAATAACTGTATTGTATGTAATTTTATATTATGCTTATTTTCACTCAGTATTACTTAAAGCATTTTCCACGTCCTTCAAAACATAATTTTGAATGAAATAGTAAGTTCCATAATATATATATAACATAATTTTAAATATAACATAATTTAGATAGATAGATAAATAATTCACTAGATTTTTGCCTTTATGTTGAACATTGTAGTCATTTATGTTATTACTCTAACAAGCATTTTCTCTCTGTAAGTGGGTAGTTGGATAGATGATAATATAGGTAGATAGATGATAGATAAATAGATCGATATTGAGGTATATTGAGATAGATATAGGTATTTTTAAGTTTCCTGAGAAGAGATTTTTTAAGGAAGAAATTGCTTGTTTAAAAATTCTTAGGAAGTTTCTAATACAGTTGTTTCACATTAAACTTCCAATGATAGTATATTAAATTGTCAATTTTTCCGTACACTGGCTGGTACTGAATTGTTTTTTTTAAATGTTTGCTAAATTATCAAAAAGCAAATTATGAATGTTATTTTATGTTACTAATTTGAATCTTCTCTCTAAAGAAAACAAAAACCTATACCGAATGTTTAAAATGTAGCCAATGGAAATTCTGTTTGCTTTAATAATATCTTTAAAGAATTGTGAAACTGATGTGTTGAATTCTGGCTGTTTTGTTTATTTATGTGTATGAGTATGTGTGTGTGTGCTCTGGCCACACAAGGATGGGAGTGTAGTTGGTCATTCATAAAATCTTACGACTGTTTTATAGTTGAGTTGCTGAATGGCTTCAGACCACCAGAATAGAATATTTCACAAGCATTTGTGTCAAAGGATGGTAATGGTAAAAATTTGTGTATTGCAGCAATTTGCAAACAAAAGTGTCTTTATGGAGGCAGATGTGTATTTCCCAATATGTGCTCTTGTCGCGGTGGATATTCTGGAGTCAAATGTGAAAAGAAAGTACAGGTACTTTAAATTTTAAACAGAAAATAAATATTAGATATGGACATCTGCTGTCTACTCAGATATTCTGCTTAGCAATTGACACCTATCTGTTAATGTTTACTTTTTTTCCAAATAAAGAAACATGCAAGGATTTACTGTCTGCCTCTGAAACTAAAAATAGTATCATTTTCGTGTCATGATAGGGTTATCTTAATATTCAAAATTTGATGTGTACTTAAGGAATTTTAATGTTTAGATATGACTGTCAAGTGTAATATTCTGTTTCATGGCACTGGAGCTGAAAGAGAACAAATTTCCCCCAATATGAACTTAAGATACCGCTAATTTATATTTTGGTCAAATGCTAGATAAAAAGGCTACCTTCACCCCTCCCCCCATTTTTTTTTTTTTTTAAATCCACCACTTTTAAATCCAGGGCTTCATCGATTTGAGGATGGGTTGGGTGCCCCTAAAACCTTGTCTATCCTCATTCTTTTCCCAGACAGTATTTCTTTCTCTTACTTGCTCCCCATTAAAGGCCATTTCAGGGACACCTGGGGGGCTCAGTCGGTTAAGCGTCTGCCTTCGGCTCAGGTCGTGGTCCCAGGGTCCTGGGATGGAGCCCCACATCGGGCTCCCTGCTCAGTGGGAATCTGCCTCTCCCTCTCCCTCTGCTGCTCCCCCTGCTTATGTGCTCTTTCTCTCTCTCTGACAAATAAATAAATGAAATCTTTAAACAAATAAAATCCATTTCGGGGAAAGCAGTAAAAAAAACCTCTTCATATCATTAGAATTAGGATTTATTTTTATTTAAAAAATCAAGAAAACGAAGGAAAAATAGATGCTTTCTTAGAGTTCCTGATACTGCCCCACACTTACTTAGAAGGCCAGTGCTATAGAAACATCTATTTTATTTTATTTTTTTTAAAGATTTTATTTGAGACAGAGCACAAGCAGGGAGGGAGGGAGAAGCAGACTCCCCGCCTAGCAGGGAGCCCTCCGAGGGACCCGATCCCAGGACCCTGAGATCATGACCTGAGCCGAAGGCAGCTTCCTAAACAACGGAGCCACCCAGGCGCCTCTAGAAACATCTATTTTAAAAGTTTCTATGATCAAATCTGTGCTCATAAGATTAAACTAAATTTTATTTTGTCTCCAATCTTAAATTTCTAAATATCTACAGCCAAGGAATTTTTTTAGTCCTAATTCCTACATGTACAAGAGTGGTGCTAATGCGGGGGCGAGCAGAGCTCTCAAAAATTTCCTAATCTGTGTTAGTTCTAACCTAAAAAGCAATTATATGCTATTTAGCACTTCAGAAAGCCCTAGGATTGTGAATATCAAAGTATGCTGGAGTGCTATAATTTGAACAATGTAAGGAGTTTTCTTTCTGAAGTGTGATCCTGGACGGTCTGTCTCAGAGGCACAGCGCATGCGCACATGTGTTTCTCCCTGCCTGGTGTTCCTCCGGGATGCGTACGCCCTCCGTTTTGGAAACAAAAACAAGCTCATAACTGTACTGTGGTTTGAAAACCAGAAAACAAAAGTTACGGGGTACCAATTGGATCAGCTGTTGTTGAGAACAGTAAATGTAAAAACGTGAATTCCCTGGTTCAAAGGCCATGTGCACGTGTATTATTTTATTTGGAGATTTTTATGGCACAGAAATCCTATGACCTCAAAAGCTTTCAACTTCACTCTGACATACTAAACTAGGTGACTTCTCTATAACCTTTTTTAAATCAATTTCTTTACTACCTGAATCCTTCGTCAGATCATCTTCATCCCCGCTAATGGTGCTTCTGAGACGGCATCTGGAGCCATATTAAGGAAGGAAAGAACAGCGGGTCATGGGGAAGGAAAAGGAAAACAAAAAAGAGATTAGCTCAAGGACCCCATGTCCTGCTTTCCTATAGCCTGCTCTTCTAAATTCTTGACTTTAATTCTCACTTGAGCTTTACTCTGTTGCTCATTGGTATCATTGCTTCATTTGTTTTTTATATTTCTTTGGCTCCAAAACAGAGGGTAAAAATAAATTTCTTTTTAATTAGGAAACAAACTACCATTTATGAGCATTCACAGAACCCTTCCTGACTCTTCCCTGTACCCTTCCTGCCTACCTTCCTGGCCCTTCTTCCAGCATCCTGAGGTAGTGGAGGGAAAAGAAATGGAAGATAGTGATTGAGTTGCCAGAATTTCAATCAAAACAACAGAATGAGAATTACTAGCTAGAAACAAAGGACACAAAGGGGAAATTGGGCAGAGGAGGTGCTAAAGAGGGGTGGGTTTATGAAAGGCTTCCAGAGGCTTCCAAAATTGTTGCCCAGCTCCAATAGGTACATTTAGCATGGGCCCTGCCACTTGCTCACTCTATGACCTTCAGCAAGGTACTGAACCCTTCTGAGCCTCAGTTTCTTCATCTGTACTGTGGTGCTGATAACACCTAATCACAGGGTTGTTAAAGGACTAAATATGTCATCACAAGTGGCTGGTATGTAAAAGACACTGTGTAAGTTGGTTAGTTGGTTATTGATTATTATATTGAACAGAAGAATAGACATGGAGAAGGAAAAGGATGAGGAAGGAGACTGGAGAGAAACGTTGCCATGCACTGAAAACAGTCTTTTCCTAAAAAGTATCAGGAAAAAAAATTTACTGGGTTTTATTGAGCATGGTTGTTTCTTGAATGTAACCTTTGGTCAAGATGGAGTCATGTAGTCTCCAAGCTCTATTTAGTCACAACCGTTTTGATATGTATGTATGTATTTATTTATTAAGATTTTTTTTTATTTGACACAGAGAGAGACACAGCAAGAGAGGGAACACAAGCAGGGGGAGTGGGAGAGGGAGAAGCAGGCTTCCCGCCAAGCAGGGAGCCCGATGCGGGGCTCCATCCCAGGACCCTGGGATCACGACCTGAGCCAAAGGCAGACGCTCAACAACTGAGCCACCCAGGCACCCCGTTTTGATATTTAAATATGATCTGGATTAGATATCAGTTTTATGAAAGCAGTACTTAGTCTCCAGTGGCAAACATAGAACCAAGAGCTTTCTGTATCATGCCAGAGAGAAGGAGGTGGAAATAATGAGCAAGGGTTAAACAGTTTTCTAATATTCATTGAAACTTGATTTCCCTCTTCCTACTACAGACAAAACGCCATTAATATCAAGTATGTGAATCACAAGCCTGTCTTAAGAATGAAATTTTTATTCAGAAAAAGTTGAAGATAACTACTTGAAGTTTATTTGAACATAATTTTAAAAATTATTTTAAAGACTGAAGAAACTAATAACATATAGAATGGTCTTACCTGTCATTGTTAAAGAAAACCAAAGAAGAAATTCAGGTAATCTGAATTGCCTTTGAAATGTGATTTGATATTTACATATTGAGATGATGTATCTGATATTGGAGACATTCACATTATCTAATAAACTGAGTATTTCCCAGTTCTTACTGTGATGGTGTCTTTATCATCGGGGATCAGTTAGCATAACAGAAGCCATTTGATGTATCCAGATATAAAGTGTTATGCAGAATTAGGAACTCTCAGGACTCTTGGAAGAGCTGCGGGGGAGGGTGAGGAGAGGGGGAGGTAGAGGTCAGGAAAGCAGCAGCTGAAGGTCAGAGAGGTAGGTATTGAAGATGTTAGCCTAAAGCACCAAGCAGATGCTTTTCAGCTTTCTTGGAGCTGCTGGGCAATACTTGAGAATCTTTAAAAACTCCACCAACTTCTCAAGCAAAGAGGGTCATTATAAAAAATTTGTTGGAAGGCCACTGTGAATCTTTTATCTATCCAAATATCTAGCTGCAAACACCTTTGAAAAAATACTGACTTCCCATTTCTATCTTCTGTCTCTCTGGAAAGCTTTTGTCATCAGCAAAGTCTAACCCAGAACCACACAGAAAAGGGGATTCTAGAAAATGTAGCTCTAGCCTTACACAGAAGTGACAGTGGTACCAAGGAGATAATAGTAAGCTAACAGAAGACATACCCTGTATCTTACTGCTTTGGACTATATTCCGGAGACTAAAGCTGTCATTTTTCCATGATAAAAACACCATATTTAATTTTGCCTGTTTTTCCCTTCCAGTCTTTCTATTGCTCTGACCTGTACATTTCTGGACAAGGTGGAAGAAATAATGAAATTTTGGTCTTAGAAGACTTGGTCACTGGGCTGATATGTAAAAAGAGCATGAGGATGTCGGTTTCATTTTTCCATTCTTTTGGTACCTTGATCTATTTTGGTGTAGAAGCAAGAGAGAAACTACCACAAATCAAATCCTTCTACAAATACCAAAAGAGAAGTGAATGCTAAATAAAAGCAAAATGTAATGGCATTAATTGTTGGGGAAGTGGGTAACGTCAACAGGTATATACATAGAATTGAAAGATTGGTCTCAGAGATAAAAATAAATATAGGTTATCTACAGTTATAAATCTTTCCTCTCCTATCTCATATTTGACCTCAAACTGTCTTTTTTAGAAAATATCTTAATTTTTTAAAGACTTATTTTTATTTATTTACGAGAGAGAGAGAGAGAGAGAAGCAGACTCCCTGCTGAGCAGAGAGCCAGATACGGGGCTCAATCCCAGGACCCGGAGATCATGACCTGAGCCTAAGGCAGATGCTTAACCAACTGAGCCACCCAGGTAACCCCAGAAAATATTTTAATTTGAACATATCTATTTTAAATCATACAAGTTCACAAAACTCATTTTGTTCTTTTAAGTGTAAATACTCAACATTCCTAAGCCATGTTTAAAATATCAGATAAAGTAAGACATTATTAGAATAAAATTATGCTAACTTTGAAAAGAATCTTGTAAGTAACAGCATTCAGTGTCAGAATTAAAGAGATTTTCATTTATTTCATATTTACTGAAAGGTAGTTTTAAAGAATTATTTAAGAAAACACAGTGTTTCACTGTGTTTTATTTTGTTATCAAAAGTACAGATACATAAATCAAAATAAACCTTTGACAATTAGTGTGTGCAATTTTTACGCTCTTATAAAAATATAAGTCCTAGAAAGAAAAAAGCACTCTAGATAAAAATGAATACTTTTTAAAAGTTAATAATTAGAATTGAAATTCCTACAAAAATAGGTGAAATAAAAATAGATATAATTTTAATATTCATTTCTTAGCCACCTTTGCTCAGTATACAACATAGCAACCAATAGCCTTATTAAATTAATTTTTAATGTATGTTTTTTATGGTTAAAAAGTTATAATTCCTCAAGGATTTATTCTGAAATGTCTAAACCAACACTTTAAATCTTTCATAAATATTTTCTAGATCCACACCAAGAACCCCAAGCTACAATTAAAATATTAATCAGTAGACTCTCCATTTATAATAGATTTAATGGGCCTGTACATGCTAATAATGAAGAAATGCTATGGTTTACAGATTTTATATAAAAGCACTCCCTACGAAAGCTAATGATTCATGCAAATGAAAGTAATGTTTAGGAAATATAATGTGAGTTTAGAAAAGCAAGTAATTTGATAAATTTATGGAGAAGAAATTTAATTTTTTCTTACTTCTTGATATTTTCACATTTATTGACTTTAAAATGTATTGTCCAGAATCCATTTGGTTAATACTTTGAAGATAATGAGTGTTTGAGAACTTAAGCAAAAGTACTTTAAAATGTGTACCTTTCAATGTTTACCTTATAAATCATTTTCCAAAAAGAATTCAGATTATACACCTTGTTTAATATTCTTGGCTATTTTGTGTTTATTCATGTTAACATTTAAATGAAATGTTTGCATTGTCCAATATTCTGATCCTTTCTTTGACCCTCTTATTTAAAATACAAACTTCTCTAAACTTTAAAATATCCCTACTAGCCCTTATTCTAAAATATTAAAGTGTCATAATCTTTTTGATAGAATTAGAAATATATCTTATTTTTCATATTCATTCAGAAATTATAGAACTTATCCAAATTGCAACATACATAATAAAACTTTAAATTTCAGGTTAGAACTATTTGGAAATATTTGGAGCCTGTACTGGAACATGTATATATATTATATATATTTTATAAGTATCTTTATAACTATGTAATTGTTTTTAAAGTATTTATGTCCTAGAGCTTAAACCACATTTATTTAGTTAAATGAATATAATATTTTCTTTCCTTTATGCCACTTAATTATTCATTCCTTATGATATGCATGCCACTTATTTCTAAAATGAGATGAAGTGACCTAAATATTAAACATGTTAAGTGGGGAAAAAAACAATAAATACAGAAAACCTGAGAAAGGAAGTACTGTATTGTATCTACAATGTTATAATATATAAGTAAGCAAATAATAGGCAGTTATAAGATTGTATTTTTTAGGGGCACCTAGGTGGCTCAGTCGTTAAGCGTCTGCCTTCAGTTCAGGTCATGATCCCAGGGTCCTGGGATCAAGCCCCACCTCGGGCTCCCTGCTCGGCGGGAGGCCTGCTTCACCCTCTCCCATTCCCCCTGCTTGTGTTCCCTCTCTTGCTGTGTCACTCTCTGTCAAATAAATAAAAAATCTTAAAAAAAAAAAAATAAGATTGTATTTTTTAAAAAAGAGGACTAACCATGTGTTCATATAAAGCTTAGTAGATGATCTAAGTGGAATGTATTAATTAATTCTTATATAAGAGACTTTGAATAGCCCTGTAGCTGATATTTTCTCACTTGCTGTTTGCAAATGATACCGAAAACAACTCAATTCTTGTTTATAGAAAAAGAAAAGCCTGATAGTCTTAAGATTTTTTGTCTTCAACACATTTTCCTCATCTGATGAAGTGGATGAAATGGTGTATTTGTAAACAGCAGTAAAATGCAGTTGTGCTGAAATTACTAATATTTAACATTCAGTAAGAAACATCTTACAAAGCCTTTTCCTAGATACCTTCCATCTTTCATAGAACTCGGCCCTTAACCCTGAAAATGGGCGCAAAAACTGAGCCTGTTGATGACTTTGTCAGTTTTTCCCCCCAGTTTTCAATTTGCCTCCCAAGGACCTCCTCATATAACTCTTCATTGATGTTGAAAACGATGGACAGCATAGTTGACCCGCATCCTCTAATTATCTGTTCACAATGGCCTGGACTGCTCCGGAGTTTGCTGGGGACAAGTATCCCTGTTGTTGAAGAGTGGGTAACTGTCCTCAGTTTCCTTCATTTTCTACCTTGTCTCACTTTGGTGAATACTGCCTCCCTTCTCTAAGGTACGAACCATCAAGTTGAAGTTTTAAGTTTGAACTCAGTGAAAATGGTGACTTAGTAAAAAAGGATATAGAGAAATCTCACAGAGCTCAAAGGCAAGATGTGAAGTTGGGCTTAATGAGAACCAAAAACAATCAAGAAAATAGACCCACTCTATTCTCTTTCTGCGTAGATCTACTGCATAGATATCTCCTCTTGGCTTTTCTGTAAATCTCTATTCTCTCTACTCATTGATCCACCTCAGGATCCAACAAGGCCACCAAATCTACATGGCAATCTTTCAGTTCCCATAGCAGCCACCCATTGGCTAGAAAACAGTCATTTAGTTCAAAAGTCTAGAGTGAGAAAAACCTTAGAAGGTAATGAAGAGTCAGAGGGTGGGCTTGAGCCAGTGTCCATCCCTGGGCAATCAGCCATGATCACAGCCAGAAGAGTCATATGGATGGAGCTGCTTGTGTGTAGGCTATGAGGAAGTTCACATTCTGAGGTGGGCATATAACACTTCTGAATAGAGGAAGATCCCAGTATGCCGTCGTTTTCAGAGTTTGACTTTTGTGATGCTGAAATTAATTGAGGTAGATAATTAGGCCAGAATAGGCCCCTATTCTTGAGAAATTACGGTAATTGAAGGCAGAAAATTGTTGTCAAGGGAAGTTTTTTATATTTGGGTTTTTTAATTAATTTATTTATTTAAAGATTTATTTATTTTAGAGAGAGAGAGAGAGCACGCTTGTGTGCTCACAAGTGGGGGAAGGAGCAGAAGGAGAGAATCTCCAGCAGACTCCCCACTGAGGAGGGATTCCCTAAACGGGACTCAATCTCATGACCCTGAGATCATGATCTGCCAAAACCAAGAGTTGGATGCTTTTTTTTTTTTTAAAGATTTTATTTATTTGACAGAGAGAGACACAGCGAGAGAGGGAACACAAGCAGGGGGAGTGGGAGAGGGAGAAGCAGGCTTCGCGCGGAGCAGGGAGCCCGATGCGGGGCTCGATCCCAGGACCCTGGGATCATGACCTGAGCCGAAGGCAGACGCTTAATGACTGAGCCACCCAGGCGCCCCCAAGAGTTGGATGCTTAAGTGACTGAGCCACCTAGGTGCCCCTGGGTTTTTTAAAATTTGTGTATTTGAGGCAGGTAAACTAAAGCCTGTGAGAATAAATGTCTGTTAAAGGACAGTACTACATAGGATAGTATCTCCAGTCAACATCCATTTTATAGTCATAAGTTATTCAGTAGTGTACTATGAGAATCAGAAGTGTTTTCTTAAAGTAGATCAATTATGTGATTATCAAATTGTCAGGCTACATTGAGAGAAAAAAAACTAAAGTATATTGAACACCACACTAGGGATTTTAACTAATACTAATTATTTAGACCTCACAAAATTATTGAGAGAAGGAGATTCATCCCCATTTTATAGGTGAAGGTCCTAAAGGCCAGAAAAGTCCAGTTGTTTAATATCCTGCTGCTTATGTATTGCAGTGATTGTGTTAGAATGCATATCTATCTGAAACCAAAACCTATTATTTAACTGCATTGTATCACTTATTAAAAAAAGGAAAAAGGCCAGGAATTTTCAATGGCTTTTAATGGCTCAAGACCACTTGATAATTTCAGTAAGAATTCCTCTTGGGTATCTCTTCCCCCATATCTTTTTGATCCACAGTATGCACTGATAAAGAAAACTATGCATGTTAAAATAAGAGGTTTTAATTTATTCACTTATCCAGCAAAAATATTTTTGAAAGGAACACATTTCAAGAAGACTTTCTGAATTAGTAGCCAGTTTTATTTTAGGTGTGGAATATGCATTCGTGTCTAGAAAGGTGTCTGATAAGGAAGAGCGCCCTGCAGAAATAGGATTAAAGACAGGAGGGCAACAGGACATGGGGCAGTGACTTTAGAGTTGGGGGTGCCTGAGTTTAATTCAGCCCCAAATCCTTCCCAGTGATGTGGACTTGCACAGAGAACTTCACCTCCTTCTATATTTAATTCCTTTCTTTGTAAGATGGGGTAAATAATATTTATTTCATGGGATTATTGGGTAATTTTAAATCGAAAATGAGATTATTAGAAATGACTTTTCACAGTGACTGCCATCTAATAAATGCCAAATACATGGGTTTTATTATGAGTATTTATCAATATTATTGACAATATTATTTGTTATTAATATTTATTATTTAAATTTATTATTTCTGTTGCTGAAAATAAATCCGTGCGACCAGCTGAAGAAAGGATGACAGGCAGACTCCCCAGCTTGGGTTTTAGGTTTTCCAATGATTACTGTATATTGATGTTTCTTGTTCCCTGATTAAAGAATGTACGTTTAAAAAAGCATTGATTAAACAGTATGTGAGTCGAAAACAAGATAAAATAAATGAATGTAAATTTTAAATCAAGTCTGGCATACGATTAGTAAGAACAAGACTAAAAAGTCTTAAAAGCACCTGGCACAGAATGACTACAGTTCGTGAGCCGCATGCGTGCCAGGCTGGGTCGTGAGTGTTACGGGGGTTCGGCTGATTGCGCCTCCTGCCTCATCTGTGACGAGGTGCTCTTCGTAGTTCCGCAGCATCGAGCCCTCTGCGGGCCCTACGCCCTTTTGTCCCCCGGCCCCTAACTCCACCGACAAATATTTAAAATGATACTCTACAGGTGGGTTGGTAAAAAGGCCACTATATTAATATTACATTTTAAAACATTTTTTTTGAGCTAAAACGTCCCGTCCCCGCCCCCCGCCGCCGATTTTAAAAGAAATGAAAACATTTTCTTGAGCCTTTAAAAGTGCTGTGGACCCTGGTCACTGCGCCTCCTGTGCCTGATCAGGAACGTGGCCGCCTCCCGGCGCAGCGTGCGGCGCACCACGGTACATCGCGGTTCTTCTGAAGGAGCCACTGTGCATGCTCTGAGAGAAGAAAAGAAAGGGAAGACAAACTAGATGGTATTTCGCTTTGCATTTTTATCTTAAGGACCGCCTTCATTGGAGAAACAGTTTTAACCGCCGCTGGAAAGCTTTTGTAAAACTTCCGACTGCCGACTTTTGCCTGCAGGTGGTGCTAGATCCTCAGTTCCCAGGTAACACGCCAGAAATGCAAAAGGACCACTTTAGTCAGAGAGCATATGAAATATTTAATGCAAGCAGGACATTCTTCAAAATTAAAATTCTTCATTAATACAGTATCCGCCTTTCCTGCGAGCCTAGATGGCTTCATCTCACCTGGTGAGTAATCAATAACAGCCACTTGCCTGAGCGCGGTGAACAATTCATTCAAGGATGAGGTGATTTACCCAATTTATACTAGATTAAAATTGTTGTGAGTAGTATCAGTGTAAGCAGAAAAACCTTTTGATATTCATATATACACTGAACTTGGAAAATTCTAGCAATTTAAAATAGCCAGCAGTTTTCAAGTATTTCAAAATTATACCTTATTTTCCCTGTCGTTAACAAATAATCCTAAGTCAGTATGTAGCACACCCTGAGAGAGAGAGAGAGAAAAAAAAAAAATCTTTATAAAGGACGCTTTCCTGAATGTGCTCCTTCTTGGCACCATCATTTTGTCTGAAGTAAGTAGGGTCCCCCCAGCTACATGTCTTGTATGTGACAATACCTGAGGAATCTTTGACTGGAGACACTAGGAACTTGAGAAAAGTAATAAGACTTACTGGATACAAATATTATAGTGAGAATAATCCCAATTTATTTTATTTTTCAATTCCCTCAGATAGACATGACAGACAGATAAATAGATCAAAATATAAAGAGTGGCTTCTGATACCAGACTTCAGTCTTCCTCACCATGGACTTGGTGGTAATCCTTGTTAATGTGGCCAAGAAATACTGTTAATTCTAATTTAGATTCTCATTCTAGGGATCTAGGGATCTTCATCTGCATTTCCTTCACTGCTTTGGCTCAGTACTGCCTAAGTTATGATGTTCCTTTCTTGGTTAAGGGCTCTGATTACAAATCAAAGGAAATTCTTAGGATTTGCTTATTCCGTGGCCACAAGTTGTGCTTTTATTATTTTTATTTACTTTTTAAAAGATTTATTTATTTATTTATTTTAGAGAAAGAGAGTGCGCATGGGGTTGTATGTGAGTTGAGGGGTGGGGGCAGAAGGAGAGCGAGATGAAAAGAGAGAATCTCAAGCAGACTCTCTGCTGAGTGCAGAGCTTAATGGAGGGCTCAGTCCCATGACCCTGAGATCATGACCTGAACCAAAATCAAGAGTGGGACACCTAACCGACTGAGCCACCCAGGCACCCCATCAAGTTGTGTTTTTAGCTATCAAGACCTGTCACTCATTTCTAGGGAAGACCTTGATGCTGCCTTGATGTTGGTTAATGCAGATGGCAGTCGTAGGATGCCTCATCCCCCTATTCTGCTTTTTGCCATCTCAGCATTCTCTGCAGATGCGTTCTCGCTGATGACTGACAATTTCTGAGGACTGTAAAAGTGAACAGGATTTTTCTTTTAATTATTTCAAATCCCTTCTGGTGGTAATTGTCAATTTTTTCTTTGGAATTGACCTGAATTCTGTCTCCCCATATCAAAGAGTCAAGCCATATCCAGTGTAATGTAATAAGGACAGCCTGCTGCAGCATTATAAATGAAATAAATAAAGCATTAGCGATGATATGTATAGTCTGACCACTTCATTTCCTACACAGTGGACTACATGGTAGAGTAGAATGGTTCAATCCAGGAAAGAAAAAAATCACAAGGCACCAACAGAGCTTGGTGAAAAATGTGGGTACCTTTACAGAGAAAATGCATCATGTCTTACATGAGTCACAGATACTTTGAAAAAATATTTTACTTTTATTTGTCTCCCCATAAAAGAAGAAATAGCTATAGGAAATGGAAATTTGCATTACCAGAACATAAAGCCTGAATTGCTCATTTTGAGGGTTTGGCATATGGCTGTGTGCCTGGCTCTGCAGAGCAAGAGTGGGATTTTTCTAGAGCCATATGGTTGAATCAAGAAGGGCAACGGGTTAGAGCAGACAGAAGGCAGTTTACAGTTAATGATAAAGTCCTGATTCATAATATATTCTAAAAAGCTTCCAACATTAGATTCACATTAAAAAGGAGGAGGCTGCCGAGGAATACATTGTTTTTTTTTCACCTGAAATGAGAGAAAAAAGATTCCAAAAGAACACTACCTGTGAGCTCTGTTTAGATGACCCAACCTTACCTATCACTGTTAAGCCAAGCAATTAAGAGAAAATTCCTATTTGTAATTGTTTTGAATGCCGTAACAGTCTTCTAAGTGAGTAAATATTGAGTTCAGCTAAAACAAAAAACTCCTTTACCAACCCAGACAGGCAGGCCAATTACAGGCCCTATTACTAAGCACCAGTGAGAGAACTTGCTAGAAAGAGTAAATTGGTCGGCTCCGCACCCCTTAGGGAATCCTAAAAAGACAAGTGTGGTTGAAACCAAAATGAATAATCAGTTTGTAACTTCTGATAGAATACTCATGAGGAAAATATACATGTGAGATTTTAACTAATGAGGCTCCAAGCTCTTTGTAAAAGCCACATTGCAATTAATTAAGATGATCACTCCTCATTATTTTTTAAAAAGCAAAGTAAGTTCCTTATTATAGGCGTAAAACTGTCAGAAGTACTACCATATGATAGTTTTTAAGCTAGATAAAATATTTAAGACTAGCTTTATTATTTTTAAGCTGTTCATTTGAGTTGAAATTGGCATACAATTATGAATACTTTAGCTAATATGTAATAATAATTGAATGATCAAATGAAAATTAAAATCAAAATCTGTAACCTTTCTTGAGGCCCAAACTTAAAGAATTGTCACATCTACTATTAAGAGTAGTGCTATGAACTGGGAACTGTCAGTGAAAATTTTATGAGATATGTCCATTTAAGGGAGCTCATGGAGATTTAAAATAATAACCTCTGATATGTTACTCTTCTAATAATTATTAGGGCAATAATTCCACTGCCAAAAATGTTTATTGTGGCACAGTTTCCAACATGAAAACATAAAAATAAATAATATTTTAAGTGACTATCAATAGGAAAAAAGCTAAATTACTATATACTCATCTATAGAATTTCTATACACCCAATAAAACAATGATTCATGCAGCACTATATCTTATATCTTGTAAAGATGGCTATGTTATAGCAAATGAAAAAGGTGAGGAGGCAGATTTCCAGGCAAAATGTATATGTTTGCATATGTGTAAAAATGTGTATATTTTTAATAGCAAAGAAAATTTCTAAAAAGACAAATATCAAATGTTTAAAACTGGATGTGTCAGGGAAGTGGGATTAGGAGCTGACGAGTAATGTAGGTAGATTTTACTTATTATTTCATATATCTTTGTCCTGCTTAAAATTTTTATAGTGATCTTATTTTTGCAATTTATATTTTTGCAGAATCTCCAATTAGCCCCAAACAATGCAGCTTTCTTGAAATGCCAATTAAGAGACCTTCAGAATAGTAGGAATTGAAAATCAAAGAACCAATGCGTAGTTTTCTTTAACTGGAAAAGGTAAATAAAAATTACTTAAAGATTTAACATGTTCTTTGTATAAAATTTTAGCCATGGTACTTATACTCTTTTCAGAGAAAAGATTTTGCTAATTCATTATTGCATACGCATTTAACTTGGAAACCATTGTGTTTAAATTAGGGAGAATGGTTTACCGTCCCCTGAGTATTATCATAAGATTAAAATTAATTGCTCAGAATTTTCATATGAGGCCAAACTGGGCAGGTAATCAGTCACAGGCTAATGTTATTAGCTTGATTCATGTTATCAAACTGTATTTCTAATACTATCAGGCAAGGGGGTGGGCAGGAGAGAAATACGCTACATATGAAAATGATGAAACCAAGTTCTTTTGTTTGCATTACTTCTAATATTTAGAGGTCACATTCACAGCTAATTCAAGTAAAGAGCTCACATTTGCCTAAATTTATGGGAGAAAATACACCACAAAATGTTTTATACTTACAAGTTGTAGAGTGCCTATTATGTAAAAATTTTGGAACCTTTAAAGGAATGACTTAATGATACTTTAAAATGAATTAATGAACATTTTACTTACAAATAGAATTAAAATGCTCTATTCATTTTATATTTATATATATAGTATGGGATAGACAGAGATGAAGCAACCGTCCCAAAGACATAAATCAAATGAAATGCAATGGCTAATTTTCAGTAGAAACTAAAGAGGTCAGTTTTGAACAGGTAGAAATTTGTTTTGTTTCAGAAGAGGACCAGCACCTTTCTTTTTGGGAAAGAAAAAAAAAAAGTGGTATTTTATGAATGCAAAAGAAAATAGTACTGTATCTCTAAAGTTCTAAAACATACCAGAATGGACACCCACCATTCAGTCATCCAGTCCCAGAAATATGCAGGGTCAATATGACTGCACCTACTTCTCTACTCCTCTTCTGACTTCCTCCCAACCCAAACTACTGCCCTGTATTTTATGACCCGTTCCAGGCAACCTCTAAGATGCCCGCCAATGACTGCTACTTTCTCGTAGTCGTACATACCCTCACGTGATCCCCTTCTTTTGAGGATGAGCTGCATTTAACAACAAATAGAATATGAGAGAGGTAATGGCTGTCAATTCTTAGGTTATAGAATAACCGTAGCTTCTCTGTCTCTCTCTCTCCCTCCCTCTCTCTCTCTTCTCACTCCCCTTCTCTTGCTCGCTCTGGGGAAAGCCAATTGCCATGCAGTCAGTTTACCTATGAAAAGGTAGCAAAGAATGAGGAGGGTCTCCAGCCAACAGCCAGGAAGAACCGAGGCCTTCAGTCCAAGAACCCAGGAGGAACTGAACCTTGACAACCACTCTGAGTGATTTTGAAGTGAATCATCCTCAAATCACGCCTTGAGATGAAACCGTAGCCCCAGGCATCACCCTGATTGAAACCTCAAAGAGACCCTGAGCCACAGGCACTCAGTTAAAGCAAACCTGAATTCCTGACTCACAGGAAATGAGATAGAAATGTGTGTTATTTTGAGACACTATGTTTTGGAGTGATTGTTAGTCAGCAGTAGACAACCAATATATCCTTGCCTTGTATGAGGTTTGCTGAAGAGCACAGAGTATATTAATAACCGCTAAATCAAACTCTTAAATTATGTTGTTCAAATCTTCACCTTGCAAATTTTTTAGCTGCTTAATCTTCTAATAATTTAGAAAGGCATTGAAATCTCTTATCATTTTTGTATTTGTCTCTTTCTCCCTGTAGCTTTATCAAATTTTACTTTATGTTCTCGAGGCCATTAAATTAGATGCCCAAACGTTTCTAGTGTAGTGAGCCTTTGATCAGGCAGCATATCATGGTGGTTGAGTTTCATGGACTCTAGGGACATACTGCCCTCTGGATTTGAATCCTAACCTTATTCCTTATTAGCCGGGTGACCTTGAGCAAGTTACTTAACCTTTATCCCTTCATTTCCTCACCTGAAAAATGGAGATAGAAATAATAGCTCTCTGAGGATTGATGTGAGGTTTAAATAAGTTAATACTTACAAGCCCGTAACAGTAGTTGACATACAGCTATTAATAAATCAATAGTGTTCTGACTTCTTTATTCCTAATAATGCTTTTTCTTAATGCTTATTAAAGGTTACTTACAGGTTATTGATAGCTACTCCATCTTTTTTTTTTTTTTAAGAATTTTCCTGAAAAAGAAAATCCTCCTGATTAATCTTTTTCTGCTGTATTTTCAACCTTTCTTTCTCCTTAGGTTTTATGCGTACATCTGGAATTCATTGTATAGCTGGATTTCTTTTAAAAAATACAATTGGTCATTCTGTCTTTGAACTGGAAAGAATTGAATATTGTGATTATAAACACTTCGACCTTTCTATCATTTTGTTGTTGCTAGGTTGTCCCATTTTTACTATTTCCCCCCCTTTCTTGCTTTATTTTGGATTGACTGAGATTTTTTTTTTTTTAAGATTTTATTCATTTATTTGTCAGAGAGAGAGAGAGCACAAGCAGGGGGAGCTGCAGGCAGAGGTAGAAGTAGGCTCCCCGCTGAGCAGGGAGCCTGATGCGGGGCTCGATCCCAGGACCCTGGGATCATGACCTGAGCTGAAGCCAGATGCTTAACTGACTGAGCCACACAGGTGTCCCTTCACTGAGATATTATATTTATTTGATTCTTGGTTCAACTTTTCCCTTTAACTGTCTTGGGAGTAATATATATTATATTTTGATCCTTTTGATAATTGCCTTTGAAATTCTCAGTTAACGAACAAAATATAAATTGCTCTCCACTCTCATTTCAAAAAAATATGAGCCGTTTTCAACCTCCTTCCAAGTTACATGTTAAATTACATGATTGTTACATAATAAATTACAGATTATTACAATGATTAAATCAGTGGATGTCAAATACCCAGCACATAGAAAATGCTATATGTTTTCTATTATTATTTTATTTTTTTTAAGATTTTTTTTTTTTTTTTTTGAGAGTGAGAGAGGGAAAGCAAGCGTGCATGCAGGGGAAAGAGCAGAGGGAGAGGGAGAAGCAGACTCCCCCCTGAATAGGGAGCTCAATGTGGGGCTCAATCCCAGGACCCTGAGATCATGACCTGAGCTGAAACCAAGGGTTGGACACTTAACCGAATGAGCCACCCAGGTACCTCCGCGTTTTCTATTATTATTGGAAAATGACTACTTTTTCATCATCTCCTTTAATAGTGCCTCCCTCCATTATTTGTGTTCTTTCTCTAGAACACCCATTAGAAAGATAAAACACTTGCCTATTCCATTCTGCATGTCATTTAACTCATATTCCTTATTTTCTAAATCCTGTCTCCCTGTGATGCTGGATAATTTCTTCACACCTGTCTCTAAATCACTAATTATCTTTGAAATTTTGTCTAATCTGCTGTTTAACTCATCTGTACTGAGGGTCAGTTGTTCTCTGCCTCTGTGCCCTGTTACTGATCTTTACAGAGCGCCTTACCTAGGCTCCTTGCACTGCACCTTCTGATGGGGCCAAGACAGTGGGGGTCAGCAGCAGTAGATCCAAGATTAGGAGGAAAGAGATGTCAGGGTATTCAGTCTCCTCTCTCTCCCTGGGGTGTCATCATACTTGCATTTTAATGGAGTTAATATTTTACTTCTTTCCAAAGCCTGGATTTACTCTTCGACATATGAAAGACACAAAAACACAAAGAGTCTTTTTCCTCAGACAAGAGTGAGTTGAATTCCTCAGAATCATGACCAATTCCCAAATAAACCTGGAAAAACAAAACATTTTTGCTTCACCTGAATACTGCCATGCCCATCATCACTGGGTGTTTTATGTGAGATTGCTTCAACAGTGTTAAAGATAAATAAGCAAATCTTTTCCCCCTCTAAATAAGAGAGGCGGAGCAATTCTCTTTAGATGTAGCACATCTGGTAACAGAATGGGCATTGTTGAATGAAGATGAGGAATCTGATTACAAAATAAATTTTTTTAAATGCTTAGAGATTTGGCATAATGGATCTGAAGTGTTTAGAAAAGGAAAAAAATAAAGTCTGCTGGAAAGTGAATTTATAGGCTAAAATGTTTTTTTCCCCTTGGTGACATAAAAGTTGTTAATCATAAAAATGCTTTGCTACTTTTCTATATTACTTATTATTATTACTTATTTATAGACAGTTACTGCAATATTAATGCCACATGTAAGGTAGAAAGATTGCAAGTTAACTTCTAGATTTAAGAAGGAAGAACAGAAATTTAAAAATGATATACTGCAAAGGAAACTGCTGCTTTAGCACAAAACTTCTTCCCCCCATCTATATTTCACAGACTTTCCTCGACCCTCTAAATGTAGTAAGTGTGAGAACAGGCACAGCCATCATCCAGGCTCATATTTAGTTTCCCTACGAAGCTCAGTGGAACTGAAGCATGTGTACATCATTCCCAGAGCTGCTTTTCTCTCTCAGTACTGTTCCTTGGAGTCAGTAGCTGGAAAGCTTAGCCAACTCCCCCATCCTGCCCAATGATCATCTCACAAATCCCAACCTGTAATAGTATCGCCAAAGTCCTTGAGCCCAGAAATAACAAAGTCACTTTGTCCAAAGCACCTCTAACCAGCCTCCCCATTCTTTAACTTTCCTTTTGACCTAACTGTGCTTTTAACCATCCTACAGTGACAGAAGTAAAACAGTAATGACATCTTGTATGATAAATGTTGGCCTTGATATGCATGCTTTTAGTTGTTAGGTCAAAGATGTCTTACTACTTACATAAAGAAAATTATCTATAATACTTCAGTGCATATAAAAACAGTTCAACTATTAAATTATAAAACATTTAAAACAAGAAAGAAAAAAATCTAATGAGATCTGCTCTATAACAAAGAAGCTAAAAAGTAGTAGTATTTGTGTGTTGGAGTTGGCAAATTAGGTTTGTTTCAGAAGTGCTAGATTTATCTAAAGAGAGACCTTAAATTCAGAGTATTACTGACTAATGCAGGAGTGTCCTACTTTTGATAAGATGACATTTAAATGGAGGTTCGCTTCAAACCAACAAAGGCATACATTGTGTGTTTTGAAAGTGTTAAGGACAGGGCAAGTATGAATATTTCTAAAACCAAACCCAATTTATTCTAATTTTAAATACATTGACTAGAGTATAACATCAAGGAAGAAAAGTGAAGCAGCACTCTATGTTGCTTTAAGTTAGACAGGGAAACCATGAACAAATACATCTGTCTTGAAAAATATAGAACTGAACTCAGCAAACTCGATACTTTTTATCAATTATTAAGGATACATATAAAGGGAATTTCTCTGTATACTTTCCTTCTCCCCTCTGCCATATAGCTTTAAAGGTTCTTTGTTCCTTCTGATTTATTGTCCTGTTTGTGCATGCCAGCCTCTGAGTCATAGTTAAGGGGACAGCTAAAATTAAGGGACTAAGGAATAGTCTGTCAATCTTTGCCCTTTGGGTAGAAGGCTGCTATAAAGCAAATGAAAAATGAAGCATCATTAAGAATAAATTATAGGTTTTGAGTATGTTCCTTTATTCTCAAAATGGTTTTTCTTTTTTGAGAATCATCTCTTTCCATTTGAATTGGCTTGTATTATAAGCTGATTGTGGCATTCTGTTTTCATCTGAGTCTGCCCAGATGTTCCTTCCATTTACAGGAAAAATTTCTACTTCACATACAAAATTCTGTATTTTTAAGCCCTGATGAGTTAGGTTTCAAAGTCCTAGTAAAGTTTTCAGAAACTTTTTTTTCCCTTGACTCTACATTTTGTTTTCTAATTTGAAGAGACTTTTGTTGATTTTTTTTTGTTTTATTGAGCTGTGAAAATTATATTGCCTTTTACCAGTTTAGTTTTACATTTCAAAGCAGGATCTTCATGTTAAAAACTGTAACCTGAATATTCAGCTTTAAAATGTGTTAATAGCTTTATTTTTACTTTTTGTTTCCATTGATTATCATTATGGATGGAAGTTTTAATAGTTTCTTTTTAATTATATTCAATTGATAAATATAGAAAAACATATGTAAATATGAATTAAATATCTCAGCGAGCTGAGTAAATGATGAATACACACTTATAATTATGCATTAAAAGCAGGAGAAAAAAATAAAACCTAATCTTTCAACATCATTATTAAAAGCAATTTTAATCAAAATTTCATTAAATAATAATTCTAAGTTAAATCAAAATTAATGTAGTTAATGTTTATATTTAATAAGGACCTCAAAAGAGAATAAAACCGAAAGGAACATTTTTGCCTAACGCACACGACATCTATTGGACCTATTTTTATGTTGGTCATAAGAATAAAGCAATTTTGTCAATATCATTTAGTCCCCTAGTTTCTGAATGTTCCTTGAAATATATAAGAACTTCTTGGGGATTAACATAAGAATAAAAAAAAATAATAAAATAAATAAAAAATAAAAAATAAAAGAAATATATAAGAACTTCTCAAACAGGCAAAGCAATTCATCAGAAAATACTCTCAGGTTTGTACCAAAGATGTCAAAAATCTTGGGTATAAAGTTAAATCCTCAGAATAAGAAACATTAATGAACTAAATTTAAAAAGAATATTTCCAAGGCCCTTTTATGTTATCTGAAAATGGGCCTTTAAAATTTAAATAAACGCAAGTCTTAGATTGATGTATCAATAAACTGCTTCCTTGTGGTGATCATTGTGCAATGTATACAATATGGAATCATTATGTTGTACATCAGAAACTAATGTCAATTATATCTTAATAAAAATATTAAATAAAATAAAGAAATAGACTGCTTTGATAATTGGAATTACAGTTATATTGAGGAACACATATAAGAGAGAAATTTCCTGAATGAACTGAACACAGATTAATAAAGGTAAATATAATCAATATCATATGTACTTTATAATGCAGTGCATAGTGAATGTAATGTTATCACATATACTAGATATGTAATAAATGTAAAGTAATAAACAGAAAGGGCAGTAAAGATAATAAATTCAGAATAATTTCTTTTACATGTGATAGATATCTAAATGACAGGACCTCAATTTCTATGAATGTACCCAGATTCAAAATATTTTAAAACTTGCCTTGATTTAAGTATTTAATAGTAGAACCCAGGAGCATTTCTAGTCAAAGATAAAGAATGGGATATTTTACATATCAAGTTTATGGGGTGAAATAAATACCAGCACATCGATGATAATGAAATATTTCCTACTCTCTTACTATAATATTATTTTTAGTACAGTACGATTTTTCTCTACAAACAACAGAAAGATCTTCAAAGTTACATGAAATTATATAAGAAAAAAAGTTCACTAATGCCTGAAGGTACATAACAAATGTTGTTAAATCTAACACTAGAACTAATCAGTGTTCAAATACCTAAATATGCACTAAATTGTGGTCACAACCAAAATTCATTATTAAGAACAATCTAAGGGATACAATACAAAATTAACATTTATTTTTTAAAATCCAAGTGAACCTAACCCATTATATTAAAGAAGATATTACATGTTAGTATTCTATGAGAATTAGCATGAAATATTTTTTGACTTGGGGATCACAGAAAATTCAGTTTCGAAGTAAATTTCATTATATAATCTGTATAAGCTTTATGTCAGTTAGTGTCTCTCAATTCCTTGAGATAGACATGTCAGTTCAAACCAATGTCACATAACCTGGGCAGAATCCTGGGCGAAGAACAGAATTGGCTATTTCTCCTTTTGTTTTGTGATCATTCCTTCATATACACGTGGCACGAACCCAAGCATTGCCCTTTTTTCTCTCTCCCTCTCCAACTAAACCAATAACGCAAGATTTGCAAGGAGCAGAAATTTTGCTCAACAATTACACTGCACTCAGTAAGTAACAAACTTCAATTGGACATGCTTGTTCTTTTTTTTTTTTTTAAAGATTTTATTTATTTATTTAAGATAGAGAATGAGACAGAAAGAGTATGAGAGGGGGAGGGTCAGAGGGAGAAGCAGACTCCCTGCTGAGCAGGGAGCCCGATGCGGGACTCGATCCCGGGACTCCAGGATCATGACCTGAGCCGAATGCAGTCGCTTAACCAACTGAGCCACCCAGGTGCCCAGGACATGCTTGTTCTTGAACATTTCTAGAACCATCCGTACCACTGAGGGTTTCTTTTTTTTTTTTTTAAAGATTTTATTTATTTATTTGAGAGAGAGAATGAGAGACAGAGAGCATGAGAGGGAGGAAGGTCAGAGGGAGAAGCAGACTCCCTGCCGAGCAGGGAGCCCGATGCGGGACTCGATCCCGGGACTCCAGGATCATGACCTGAGCCGAAGGCAGTCGCCCAACCAACTGAGCCACCCAGGCGCC
>NC_138380.1:56309845-56373739 GCF_054177405.1 Leptonychotes weddellii
TTTTTTTTTTTTAAAGATTTTATTTATTTATTTGAGAGAGAGAATGAGAGACAGAGAGCATGAGAGGGAGGAAGGTCAGAGGGAGAAGCAGACTCCCTGCCGAGCAGGGAGCCCGATGCGGGACTCGATCCCGGGACTCCAGGATCATGACCTGAGCCGAAGGCAGTCGCCCAACCAACTGAGCCACCCAGGCGCCCCCACTGAGGGTTTCTTATTCATCATTTTACTCCACATAGAATTCAGCCTTCAGCCTAACACTCTCTCATTGCCACTTTTGTTCCATTCTCTGGCCTTTCTTGGTTTTTCTTGCAAGAGAGGGAAAAAATAAAAGTCCTCTCTTTCTCTTCTGCAGAGTAGTGAGCCTTCTCTTTGATTGCCTTGGCCCCTGCTGAATATTACTTTCCACCCTAAGTAGCTCAACAAGGTCTTTTCCTTGATAGTGGCTGTTTCTTCCTAGTAAGGATTTGATTGGTAACTGCTGGGATTAACTGTTCTCCCTACTGTGCATATATTTGTAATTACATGACTTAGAGTTACTCACACATCCATTGTTTCATTTGAGGGAAAAAAAAATATTGGCAAACTATGGTAGAACAGAAGCCAGGTCTTGTCCACAAGGAGCCTACCCTACAAAATAGAATGGTAGAAAGGAATTTCTTAGACCAGTTATTACAGGAATATCACTGGGATCAAGGTCAGGAATTTACAGAAGCCATTCCACCCATGTTTCAATATCCAAGTATAAGGGAAAGGAAACCTCTTCAGGTGATCCCTAGAAGCTAGAAGCCGATGGAAGGATAATGCCCATAATCCTGCAATGGCAGGAAGGACTGGCCACGGTACATCAGCAAGAACAAGAGAATAATGGACACTCTATCATAGCCCAACATCTGCCACAGTGTGCCATCCTCTAGGACCTTGTCCTAGTATTCAGTGTCTGCCTCCCCTCTCCAGGCTTATTTCTCTGTCCCCCATGCCCCAGGCTGAACTACATCGCAGTTGAACTACTGAAAACCCACAGACTAATTTTTGTTAACCCTCGTAGCTCTGGCTTAAGTTTTATTTCCCTAACAGTTATTTCCTGGCTCCTCCAGGCAGCTTGAATATCTCCATTCCCAGAGCCTTGATTATATTTTAGCTGTCTCTGTTTTCAGGCTCCATTATAAGCTCCTAGCACCAATCATCATTCCTTGTGTATAGGAGGTGATCAGAAATGCCTGGTATATTCATGGGGGAATCAACAGACTATTTTATTCATTTAAACCATAGATTGACACAAGATTTTAAAAATTAAAAGAACATGTTTAATAAACACTTGGTTACTATGATAAATTGATGCTATCTTAAGGAGACGTTCTTTTTAGAACACATATTAAAACTTATAAAAAACTAGCTGTGATTTTTACGAGCGTAAGTGATTCCAATATTAACTTTTACTGATTGAAATGCTGTTATAAAATTTAAAAAGAGACCTAATCCTCAGTTACCCAGTGCAAATTGTCAGGCCATCAGTTTTCACCGAACTGAAATTTAACAGGAGTGTAGGATTTTTGTTGTAAAGAGACTCTGAGGTCAAATTATAAGTCACTTTACAAGAATTATATTCTCACTGTGACTGGAAATATTTCTTAGGGAGAACTCAAAACAATTTTTAGCTACAAAGTGTTATCTATAAATCAAAGGAAACTGAACATTGTTTTTAGGCTCTGAGTGACCCAGGAGAGGACAAGTGAAAAGGGGAACTGCAAAGATTTTCATGTGTAGAAAGTTGAGTTTATATTTGAAGAGAATTAATATATATCTTCATAATAAAGGCTGGTTATCCCAGCCATATTTATTGACACGTGATCTTTTCTTTCAAATTACTCTGGCTTGTGCATATTATTATCACCCTAACTTTTATGTTGCCCACTGGCAGTTTTTAAAGCTTGAGACAGCACACAGGGAATTTACATGAGGTAAAGGTCTCTTTAAATACTTTTGAGCTTGTTCAATATGCACTGATTTAAGAATTGGATGACATAAGGCCATTATTTTCTTCTTTCCATACCTTAATGGCAATTATCACCAACCAACCAAACCCCACAATCCTTATATCCCATTTCTTTCAAGTGCTAGTGATACTACATAAGCCTACGCATCACTTTCCACCTGTATGTCACCCCAATTCACCACAGGTAAAGGTCTTACTGATGTTGCAGTATCCCAGGAAAAATCACATCCTATTTGCCACCAGCAATGGGACCCTGTTGGCATTTACCTGGTGTGTGATTCAATTCTGTTATTGCGCCCCAAGGTCTTACTTTCAGTACTGTCTTAATTTTGCTTCTCCCTACCCCAAGTCGACCTTAAAACAAGGATTTGAGTTCAAGTAGTTTATTGGAAGGTGATTCTAGGTAGCATTTGTAGGGTAGTGGAAAAATGAGGCAAAGAAGGAAAGAAAGTCGATTAAGAGATTTTTTATTGTGTTCAGCTGAAGCCTGGTCTCACACACAGTGATGGCTTCATATCTCAAACTCATTCACTGAGGCAGCAGTAGTGTTTATCTACAAATTCCCAGTAGTCATTGTTTGAAGGATGTTATGGGAGACTAGAAGGCAGGCATTAATTATGTGCCATTCCAGTTGGCTTGGGCAAAGTGGAGCGGCTAGGAAAATTCCTCTGGCAAAGAAATACACATATTAACAATTAGAAGTAAGCTTTATACATCATGCTTGTTCTAGAAGCAAGACTGAGAAGTAACCAACACAATCACTTCTCATTTTACATAAAAATATCAAGAGCAGGCGAGTAGAAGGCTGTTCCAATGGAAAAATCATTGGTCCGTTACTCAGTTTCTAGACTTAAGCCATTTCTCATTCCCAGTTGAAAGGGATGTGGAGTGCTGTTAAGGAAAGACCCTGTAACACCATGGCAGGTAGAGTAGGTGTTCCTACTATCCGTAGTATTCCCAGTTTGTCCCCAGAGGGATCCAGGACATGTATCCATGTAGCTGTACATGCAAGGAAGAAGAATACTGAGATTCCTCAAGACTGTTGGACACAGAACTGAGTTGTGACTGATACTGATGACCCATTTTATGGTGTAGGAGGTCTCCTATGACCATGGCCCCCACTGGTTTTACTAAACTTATCACCCAAAAGCTGCCAGGTTGGTAACATTTTGGAATGGCCTCTTAAATGCCCAGCTGAGGCTTCAGCCTGAGGATGCTACCCTGAGTGGTTGGGGTTAGGATATTATTCTTTAAGATGTAGTATGTATGTTCAACCAAAAGGCATTATATGGTGATATTTTCTCAAAAACTAGAAATGCAGGAGGGTGAGTCCCAGGCAAGGGAGTACCGGTGGACTCTCTTACCACTCCTATTCACCCACTTGAGGAATGTGTGCTTAACTCTGCCACAATTTTAGGCTTTGTAGGATTAGAGATACTGGTTTAGGGAGGGGTAGGGGATGGAATGCTTCCATCAGGAGACACAGCAAGGTTTTGCTATTAAACCTATAGTTGTGGTTGCCACCTGGATACTTTGGATTCCTAATACCAAAAGACAAGCAGACAAAGAGTTACTATAGTGGGAGGGGTAATGGGACCTGATTATCATGAAGAGGTAAAGCTGCTGCTAGTAACAGAGGTAGGAAAGAGTTTGAAATTTAGATAGTTCTGTTGAATGTCTCTTGCTGTTTTGTCATCCCCAGTGATAACCATGAGCGGACAACAAACCATACACAATCAGTTATCACATTGGTGAGGAAAGGGCAGCATTTTGATGCTAGATTGATATAAAGAATGTTAAGAGATGGAGAAAAAAAGTTTCTAAATTCACTTGAAATGTAAAAAACCTTAATTATTATCCTTATTATTTTTTAGCATCCATTATCATTATAGAATATGATTTTTTAGATTAGAAAATGGGTTATGGATAATGTACCATTAAAAAGAGGTAAAGTTATATATGCAAAATCTTCTTTAATACCAGAGCGTGTTTGAAAAGCTACAGTGTAATAAGACTTCAGCTGAAAATTGAGGTTAAGCTGTTAGAGAACATCTATTTCTAATTTTAAAGATTATTAAAATCAATTGAGAAACCCTGTTTTGCCTCAACCTTTCATTCCACTTCAGAGCCCTTATATTGAACCCCACAGGGTTTGGACAATCATGACAAGCCAGCTCTCATGCAGTATCATCTTAAAGCCTGTTGGCTTATTATGTAATCATTAAGAAGATTGATTTTTTTTCTAAAGTAATGCTCATATTTCCGATTAAACCTTTCTATGGACTTATTTAAAAAGTTGTAGGACACATCAGCGATGTAGTATAGAGTAAACCGAGCCCAAGTTGAAACCTCACTTAAACCACTATTTGATATTTTAACACATTTAACTAATTTGCTCCTGGAGGGAATAATTCTTTTGAGATGTTCCTTCTTGTTTTGCCTCCATGGCTATGCTGACTACCTGCCGGTATCCCTGCTGAGGTCTTCTCCATCTTTCCACCTCCCGCCCCTGTTTTGGGCCTCAGGACGCTGAGCCCAGGAGGCATCAATGATTCCCTTGCTCACAGGCTTTGGCTTCAGCCAATGGGACAACGCCAGAAGATTGGAAAGAGTGGGAAGAGTAATGTTAAGGTAGGCAGCATTCTTTCATATTCAGCACCTGGCTGTCTGCGGTCGGCTGAGAGGCCACCTTCTCTCTACAGCTTTCTTCTCCGGGATCTGCTCATTGCTACCTCCCCTGGCCGCTGTTGAGCTTGGGCGGGTAAAGGCCCTCTGGGTTTAGTCACACAGGCATGGTGCTTCACTCCATGATGCTTTTTCTAAACTATGCTTTCACCATTTTACAATGGTGAAAACTCTCCTTCATGACCAAACTTGAGTGTACCTGCATTTCTTACCAGGACCCTGATAAAATTACTCGAAGTATATTTCTCTTCCCTACAACAAAAAGCTAGAAAAGTTATAGAAGGCAATAATTACTTTAGAATTCATGACTTATCATCGCTATGCTTAATTTCCTTAGACACACACTCCTGAGCTTGTAAATCCAAGATGGGTGACTGAAGTTCTTCCTTTACAGGCACCTTTCTTCCTATTTTCTCAAATCAGTTTTGTGATTGGTTTACCTTGATCTCCTTTCTTGAGCTTCTCTCCTATTCTCTGCTTCCTCCATGTGAACCAAGGATCTATACTGTATCCTCCCATTATGTCAGCCCCCTCTCCAACTAAAGCCTAGAATAACAAAGTCTCTCAGTTTGGAAACATCTTAAGTAGTTTTCAAGTCCTTCCTTTAACCAGTGTCCAAATGAATACAATCAGTTATCTACTGGACATTTCTACTATGTCATCAAGCACCTCTGTTTTAATATGCTCCAATGTTGTCTTTATTTTCTATCTGGTTTGCTACTTTTCTTGTATAATAAATGGTAGCATCATCCTTACCAACTAGAAACTGTGTTCATCCTCAACTTTTCGTTTTTTCTTTCTCTGACATCAAGTAATAATGCTTATTATAATGATAGCACCAAGCATGTTTTGCTTACCCTTTATATCCAGGCTCTAAAATCAGTACTCCACATAAATTATTTTATGTAACATTTACAATAATAGCTAATATTTATTGGGAAATTATATTTATCAGATACCATGCTGAGTTTAATTTGCATTAGCTCAATCTTCATAACATCATTTCAATGTTAAATATTATCTTCGTTTTCCCAGATGATACTGAAGGACAGGAAGTTATAGAATTTCCCAAAGTTACACACATAATAGCTGGCATGACCTGTATGCAGGTAGTTTGAGCTCAAAAACATGCTATTAGCCACTTTTTTTTTCCTCTAACTCCATATAGGAGAACTATTATCCCAATCTCACAGATGGGAGAATGGATTTCCAAAGATGCTTAATAAATTTGTCCAAGATTATACAGCCAGCTGGAGATGAACATATAGGTACAAGACAATTTTTTCTTTCAAAATTCCCAGAAACATAACTTTCATTAGAATTTGCTCATAGGTTTTACAGAAAAGTTTTCTTCTAAAATGTCCCCTAAATGTCTCCCCCTAAAATCTGGATTGAAAAATTGTGGGGATTCACAGTGCCTGGACAGATAAAATCTGACTTGCATATGCCTCCCTGGATGAGACTAATAGAAAAGCAAAGAAAGAGCACTCGGAACCCTGGGCCTCCTTTAAAATTTCTTGGCTGAAAGTGGCCAGAATCATACTAAGGCTCCAGGTTCTCATCTAGGGAGTAAATGCTTAAAATACAGGCACCTGCAGTCGTCACGTACTTCATGAACTCCTTGCCTTGCACATGGTGCATTGATTAAACTCACAATAAAAGCGGAGGCCGAGCTTGGCTCAAGGTCTTTCACCGCTAGAGCGTCTGGTCTCCAGGCCCTCTTTCTCCTACTAAGGTGTCTGAGTAATTTTTTTTTTTTAAGATTTTTACTTATTTATTTATTTGAGAGAGAGAGAGGGAACAAGCGGGGAGGAGGGGCAGAGGGGAGAGGGAGAAGCAGGTTCTCCATTGAGCAGGGAACCTGATGCGGGGCTGATCCGAAGGCAGCCACTTAACCAACTGAGCCACCCAGGCGCCCCAGGAGTAATCTTTTCATTCGCCGGTTCAAGGTTTGCTGGCCAAACCCGACAAAAAATTATATTCATGGACCATTTAAAAATTTTTTTTAAGAATTATTTATTTGAGAGAGAGCATGCATGCCCATGAGTGGGGGGAGGGGCAGAGGAGGAGGGAGAGAGGAAGCAGACTCCCCACTGAATACGGAGCCCCACTCCGGGCTCCGCACAGCGGCTGGGGTACCAGCCACAGCACTGAGAGATCATGCTGGGGCCAAAACCCAGAGTCAGTCGCTTAATGACAGAGCCACCCAGGTGCTCCTGGACCATTTTTAAATAAAAATTGTCTGTACAATTATGTTCTAAAAACACGAATACTTGGTTATCCAGCTAGCAAGAGGGGGATTGAGGGTTACAGCTTACGCTGTCTCACAGCAAAGCCCAGCTCCTTCATCTGCTGTTATTTTCAAATATAGAAAACAACTCTTTAAATTTTCCCTATTTCTCTATTTCCATCACTACTGCCTCACTATTCCTTTTCTTGACTTACTCCAATAAGTTAGTAATGTTCTTCCTTCTTCCTCATTCCTCCCAATTAGAGGAAAGAATATTTGTAAATCAAGTATCTGATAAGGGGCTGGTATCCAAAATATAAAAGAACCCTTACAACTCAACAATAAAAGACGAATGACCCAATTACATCATGGACATAAGATTTGAAGAGCTATTTCTCTGAAGACGATATAAAAATGGCCAATAAGGACATGAAAATATAATCAACATCATTAGTTTACTGGGGATATGCAAATCAAAACCACAATGAGACACCCCTTCACACTCGCTAAGATGATTATATTCGAAAGGATGGACAATACCAACTGTTCACAATAATGTGGAAATACTGGAATCTTCATACACTGCTGGTGGGAATGTAAAATGGTGCAAGTTGCTTTGGAAATAGTCTGTCATCTTTTCAAAAAATTAAACCTAAAGTTACCATATTACCCAGCAATTCCACTTCTCAGTATAGACCCAAGAGACCTGAAAATACGTGGTCACAAATGTTCATAGCAGCATTATTCATAAGAGTCAAAAAGCAGAAACAACCTAAATGACCATCCATTAATGAATGGATAAACAAAATGTGATGTATCCATGAGTGAAGTACAACATGGATGAACTTAAAAACATTCTAAGCAAAATAAGGCATTCACAAAAGGACACATATTGTATGATTCTGTTTATATAAAATGTCCAAAATAGGCAAATCCATGGAGTCAAAAATAGATGTGATGACGGCGTGCCAAGAGGAGGAAAAAATGGGGAGTGACTGGTAATGGTTATGAGGTTTCTTGTAGGCCAAGCCTTTCACAACTGTTGTAGTAGGTTATATTACCTACACCATATGAGTCAAGGTAGACTTAGTAATCCTGTAGGAATAAACCATGGAAAATCTCAGTACCCTAACACAATCAGAAGTTAATTTCTTATGAATGCTGTAAATTTCGAAATATCTCCTATTTAATATCATTTACTAGAAAGAATCAACTTGTCAAATCACTGATGAAATGTTTTAACTGTATCACACAGATAATAAAAGGAAATACAGAATTGCTTTAACCTCCCTTCCATTGATAGCATCCTTAGTAAAATATATTTTAACAATATAGGCTATATTTTGCCATTTTTTTCTTAAAAAAAATCCTTTAACAAACTTATTAAATTAGAATGAAGCCCTGAAAATTCATTGCTCTTTAATGACCTATAAAGGCATTTGTCTTCCTAGCTTAAACATGTTTTATGCCCAATTAAAAATAAAATAAGCATGTCTCATGTGGTGAATTTTCGTATCATTTTATGACTATAAGAAATAAAAATAATTTTGTAGTCAACAGCCTGCTAATTTTTGTAGCTTAGTAATAAAAGCTTAGATGTAATGAAAATATGTAGTGATTTCCCTTGTAAATAATCAAATGATCCAGTCCATTAAAATAATTTACGGATATAATTTTTTAGTATAAAGTAATTCATATTTCGTTACTCTGAATAAACAACTAGTCAGTTAAGACATTACTTCTTAAACTTTAAAAAGTATTCAAAAATTCTTAGCAGTAGCTCAAATTTTAAAATTGCTATATTTCAATAAATTTTTGTTATATAATGAGAATTTGAAAGTTAAGTAACACATTCTATAACAGCAGGATCAGCCTCTTGGGTAGACAAAATAAGGATTGGCCTATATGATATAATTTGAGGGTGTCTCCCCAAAGATACTCCTACTTGCTACTTCCAATTGAAGATTCAGTCACACACAAATATTTATTATCTACTATGTATTACATACACTTTGTTCAAAGACTTGAGAATTCAACAGATAACAAAAACAAAGACCCTGTCAATTTTTTGGAAACTTTATTCATTGTCATTTTGATAAGGTTTGCCATGTTTGTATGTGTGTGTGTGTGTGTCGTCAATTTATTATCTCATTTGAGAAAAAAGTCCAAGTTGAGATTATTTTTTTTATTTTTATTTTTTAAAGATTTTATTTGTTAGAGAGCACAAGCGGGGGGACCAGCAGGCAGAGCAGGCAGAGGGAGAAGCAGGCTCCCTGCTGTGCAAGGAGCCCAACGCAGAACTCGATCCCAGGACCCTGGGATCATGCCCTGAGCCAAAGGCAGATGCTTAACAACTGAGCCACCCAGGCATCCCCAAGCTGAGATTATTAATAAGGGAAAAACAAACCCAGTCACTGGTGTGCTGGACAGGTTTTATTTGCTCAACTAGAAACACTATTTTCACCCTACTCTGTATTCTGGAAGACTGGATGTGTATGGATTATGTCAACAAGCTCCCTTATTGTAGGACATCCGATTCCATTGTTCTACGACAACCTCCCTGGCAGGAGGTTAGAGGAATGAAGGAAAATGAAGTCTGAATATGTTTTCTCCCTGGCTTCCTTCCTGTGGGGTGACATGGGTTGATGGAGTCCCTCGACTACATCTCAGTACCTGTCAAGAATCCCTCTCAAAACAGCCCTTTTCCACTTTTGTCCTAAGTGTGGTATTAGTGCCAGGATTTACTAGGCCCAAGGAATAACACTATTTCTTGTGGTTTCCCTATACTTCATCCACACACTTAAAAGAAACAAGTCATTTTATTAAACCATCCTCAAATTACCCCATTTTTAAAAAAAGATTTATTTATTCCAGAGAGAGGGGGAAAGAGCATGGAGGGGAGGAGAGGAGCAAAGGGAGAGGGAGAGAGAATCTCAAGCAGACACTCCCCTCTCTCGCCCCCGACCCCCCAGCTGAGTGCAGAGCCTGACAGCAGGGCTCAATTTCACAACCCAGAGATCATGACCTGAGCGGAAATCCAGAGTCTGACGCCCAACCGACTGAGCCACTTAGGTGCCTTCCTCAAGTTACCCAATTTGAATGTTACCATTTTTTTTCCCCTGCTAGGCCCCTGACTAGCTCAGTCATTTATCTTCTGAAAAACTTCAGTGGTTTGGGACCAAGTATTCACATACAATTAATCTTTCATAAGGAGACCTAATTTTAAAATGACATTTTACTGTAATTGTTTTATATTTCAGAGAAAACACTGCACTATCATTAAAAATTTGGGTCCTTGTTCTCCTATTTATAACTTATGGTCTTTATTTAAAGGGGGGAAAAAGTTTGGGAAATAAAACACAACATTTCAAAAATTGCTAATATCTCCTATTATAAATACATATTAAAATCTTTTCTAAGAGAAGACAAAATTAGCAAACATGGAGATAAAACTTGTACATAAAACCCAAAAAAAGTAGTTCATGCTCTGCATCCTGCAATTCTGCGAAGTGACATTTAAGTGTTCTTACCAGTTTGCAGCTCAGCTTGTGTTCCAGGTAAGCTGATTTCATCTGGGATTCCCTGTATTTGCCTCTCTCCTCAGATTTCACATGGTGGTTTGCCCTGTAACCTCAATTCTCTGATAAGCCCAAGATAAATCATGATTTTAATTTTTTTCCAGCATTTTTCTTGTTGCAAGAATCTTGAGTGATGACTTCTAAGTTCCTTACATGTCAGAGTTGAAACTAGAAGTCTGCATACATTTTAAAATAAACTTTTTATTTTAGAATATTTACATACAGTTTTCAGAGTTTATCTGTTAATTCAAAACTAATATGTGCCCTAATATCAAACAGACATTTTTCAGAATGTCCCTTTTTGGTTTTCTTTTCTCCCCCTGCCCTCTTTCTCTCTCTCTCTCTTTTGTTTTTGTTTTTTTGTTTACAGATCAGTTTCCTCCAAAGAAAATCCTGTATCTGTGCTTGTTTTTTGCATGTATCTCAACTGCAATTTGGGAGAGACATGACAAATTTCTCAATAATGGTGTTGGGTCAACTAGTTTATGCATATTTTTTTTTAAAAAAACCTAGACCCAGGCGCCTGGGTGGCTCAGTCGGTTAAGTGTCTACCTTCGGTTCAGGTCATAATCCCAGGGTCCTGGGATTGAGTCCTGCATCAGGCTCCCTGCTCAGTGGTGAGTCTGCTTCTCCCTCTACCCTGCTTGTGATCACTCACTCTCTCTCTCTCAAATAAATAAGATCTTAAAAAAAATCCTAGACCCTTATTTTATACCACATACAAAAGTGTTTCAAGGCTGGTCACAGATTTAAATGTAAAAGCTAAAAACAACCAAACCTCTACAAAATACAAAGTCAAATATATGCATGCAGTAAACCATAAAACTATTGACATTTGTTAAAATTAAGAACTTCTGTTTATTAAAATAAGAGAATGAAAGGTAGGCCAAACCAGAGAACATATTCTCAATACATATATATCAACAGGCTCACATCCAGGCCTCCTAAAGAACTCCTACTATTAAATGAGAAAAGGAACATTCAATTATTAATGAATAAGAGCTAAAGACTTCCTAAGAGAGAGTATCAAAAGAACCAATAAATACATAAAAAGATCCCAAAATAGTTATCAGAAAAATGTAAATTAAAACCACTCCACATCTACCAGAGTAGCTTAAATGAAAAAGACATTAAGGGGCGCCTGGGTGGCTCAGTCCTTAAGCGTCTGCCTTCGTCTCAGGTCTTGATCCCGACGTCCTGGGATCGAGACCCGCATCGGGCTCCCTGCTCAGCGGGAAGCCTGCTTCTCCCTCTCCCAATCCCGCTGCTTGTGTTTCTGCTCTCGCTATCTCTGTCTCTGTCAAATAAATAAACGAAATCTTTAATTAAAAAAAAAAAGACCAAAAGAGGATGGGTGAGGATGTGGAGCAACTAGAACTTCTACTGTTATCACCAATTTGGAAAAATATTTGCCTTTTCTACAAATGCTAAACATACTCTCCGATCTACCAATTAATGCACAGCAATGAAAAATAACTTATTATCGACACACACGGCATGCATGAATCTGACAGACTTAATGTTGAGTGAAATAAGCCAGATGCAAAAGAATACTTCATGTATGACCCTACTGATGAGGTTAAAAACGTAACAAAACTAATGTAGTGATCAAGATCAGAGTATGCTGTGTGTGGTGGTGGTGGGGGGGGGGGAGTCCTGGGGGTACGGGCACAATGGAATCTTCAGGGAGGTCTAGAATGTTCTATATCTTGATTAGGGTAGTGGTTAAATGGGTGACTCAATATGTAAAAGCTTAAGCTGTGTATTTAAGATTTGAGCCCTTTATTTTGCGTAAGTTATACCTCAATTTTTAAAAAGACACATTCTCCTTTCCCATGCAGATGAAATCAACTTTATTGATTTCCCCCCCACACAATCAATTTTTAGTGCTGCTGCAGACAAAATGGAAACATTATCTTCAAAAGAGAGTACAAATTTTCCTTTAAAATTTAATCGCTGATGTATTTTTTATGATAATATTAAGCTTCTTTTTAATTGTTCATGTTATAAAAAACCGAAGCAGTCCATTGCCAAGTATATACAGAACCATCTACCCTAATGTTTTTGTCAAATACTGAGAACTGGGTGCGATACTAAGCGGAGATTTAAAGCAAACATATTTTTAGGATTGAATAAAAGTTTCTGTTGGACATTGCCCCCAAAAAGAAAACACCTCTTTCAGCAGTCCCCTCATTGTCTAGTGAGGAGTTCTGAAATGAAGAACTAAGGACCATAAGTACCCAGTTAACATTTTATATATAGTTTTCCTCAGGTTTGCACAATATTTGCTTAGTAACAGTCAGTCAATTCCAGTTAAACCAGTAAGCAATAATGTAACAAACCAAGAATCTAGAGATGTTGGGCAGGGGACTGTTTACCCTAATTTAACAGAAACATGACCCATGTATAACTTAAAATAGTGTAAACAGAAATATAGTCCACGTATGATATTAAGTAGCTTTTGGGGGCATTTTGTATTAATGATAGATCAGCCATTTGGGAGGATTATAACACAAAGATACCGAGATTAGGAATCTGGCACCAACACTATTCAATTACGGGGCCTTGACTGAAGCTCTGGGTTTCAACTCCCTCATACATATAAAATGAAGGGTTATTTCTAAAGTTCTTCTATTGCCTAAGAGAAAGTTCCATAATAATTTTTAATACACTGTATCATGACTTTCTATATTAATAGTCACTTACAAATGCAGACTTTATTAGGAATTTAATCATTTTTTTCCATTTTATATATAGATCAGTGCTTCACTAACTTTGAGAAAAAGAGAGTCATTTTGTTATGGGTGGCAGTGTGATTTTAGGAAAACTTCAGAGCATGCACGAGATTCCTCCATTCTCTCTCCCTTTTCTTGCACTGTAGCATGAAAGTATCTTAAAAACACCCCTCTGAATCAGCAATTTCCTCTCAGTCCTATACCAAAAGTAGTACCGAGTAAAGCCATGAATGCCCTGTTAGGTAATCAGGTCCAGCTGTCCAAACATAAAAGATACAACAAATAGGCCAACAAACTGTTAAATATTTTCTACCTTTGTAAAAACAAATATAGCTTTACAACAATTTTTAAAATGTGAGTAAAGGAACAATAAGATGGATAGCATAATTTCAAAATTAATTTCATTTTTTGCCAAAAGCACTGTGGGGCAAGGCAGCCTAGGCAGCGAAGGGGAAAATTTCTTGAAGGCTTTTTTTTTTTTTTAAAGATTATTTATTTATTTATTTGACAGAGAGAGACATAGCAAGAGCAGGAACACAAGCAGGGGGAGTGGGAGCCCGATGTGGGACTCGATCCCAGGACCCTGGGATCGTGACCTGAGCCGAAGGCAGACGCTTAACGACTGAGCCACCCAGGTGCCCTCTTGAAGGCTTTAATGCTTCTCTTTACCCCGCCTAGTCCAGGCCTAGAATCCTCTGACCACTTGGTGATCCCAGGCTCTACCTCCTGGGCTCTTCCTTAAAAAATCCTGCAAGAAGCCTAAGGCTGAAAGACCATGTTCTATTTGAGACTTTTCAGAGTTTTCTTTGTTTTGTTCTACAACTAAATGTAGCAATGGTAGGAATTGGTCGCAACCCGACTCCAGCTCCCTCCATTCTACCACCCACTCCTCCTCCCCATTCCTTCCCTCCCCAAGGGCACTTCGCACTTGGGCCTCCAGTGCCCAAAGGGCACCCTCACATTCAAGATTCATGGACATTCCTGCTAACAGCTGTCTCTTCACCCCTGGGGTGTAGGGATGTGTATAGTGGGCTGAAAAGTGGGCTCAGGGTTTGTGGAACAGACATATCCCCAGTCCTAAGTACCCATGGAATGGTCTAGAATGTGGAACATGGTCTCTGGATGCCCTTAGCCCTATAGGGAGTGACGTGGTGAAGTACGGCTCCAGCAGCTCCTGGGGTAGAGACCTCTGTTATCCAAGTCTAAGAAATATACTGATCATAGTGCTACCAGAGGGACAGAATTTAGGACGTTCAACACATAGAGCAGTTAACTATGTTCATTATTATTTTATTATTATTTTCCCTTTCCTTCTAGAAATTCCCTTTATCTTAAGGAAAGTGATGTCACCTAAAGGAAAGGCAAAAAGCAAGGATGGGAAGAGCAGTCTTCTCAACAGAATACTCTCAGGATTTTTTATTTTAAAAGATGATACTCACTGAGAAAAATTAATCTTTCATTGGTGGAGAACACAGTATTACAGCAAAAGTTGTTGAAGAGATTGTTTGGGCCAATGTATTCTATCTTTAGCTACCTAAGTTTAAAGGAGGGAAATATTACAATCACAGTGGTGCATTTTGGGAAATATGATAAAGATATACAGGGATGTGAAACTTTTCTTAAAACCTAGGAACATTAAAAGTACTATCATATTGTATAAGTAATGTTAGTGATGGAGGGGAGACTGGAAAGGAGGAATAGAAGATGTATAAAGTAAATGTATACAATTTCTATTTCTTAATAAACAGAAAATTTCTTTATTTTAAAAAATATTAGCTGTCTCCTCCATTAAAAAGTTAGTTCTTTCAAATTCTTTATAGTCATTTATATAGTGTCTATTCCAGATTTTCATTTTCCTACTTTACAGCCTAGGAATAGAGGTGCAATTAATGACTCCATTCTCTTTCACTAATATGAGTGTAATTATTTCATTGGAAATCACTACTGTGTATTATTTTGTACTTTATTTCTTCCATAACTTTGTTCATATATTAGCCTCATACAGTGCTTACCTTGTAAGATATTATAAGAAATTATCAGGAGAGATTTAATGCAGAAATAACTATGGTATATGATATCCCTACTTATTCATTTATGCTTATATAACTTCGGAGGTGCTCAAAGGGTTCCACAAATATTGAGTCATTAAAGCTTAGTATCCCTGTGAGGTGCACTTGGTTATTATCATTATAGCTTATTATTCCTACAGATCAAATTTCCCCCAGAGTGCTGAATGGCTCTTGCAGAAAGTGTTGGCTTTTTAATATTCTGCATCTGAGAATCACATTTCTGGTTTATAAAATTAGCTCATTTTTCCTTGTCTCTTGTGAGTTACCAGCGGCCATCATCCACTTCAGGTAACATAGCAGAAATAGTGCTCACCCAGTTTCAGAAAGCCTTCTAGTTAAAAGAGCATTTTGTTTCCTATCAGAGATATGGATAAGAAGCAAAATACTTGAGGGATAAAAAGTGATCAGTGGGTGGTTTGCTTTCCCACACCACCAAGCAAGTCTCCAGTTTTCAGTGAACACGGACTGGGTATCCTACAAATTTAACTCAATTCTGACACTATCTACTTGAGGATAGCATCAGATCCCGCAGGTTAAAGCCTCAGTCCCACAACGCTGCCCCCACTTCAGACACCAATTTCAAGTCCAGATTGTTGGCTGCACTTTGGACCCACTGGCTAAAACCTGGAGTTCCCGAGTGACCCCTTCCTTAAATTCAATAATTTGCTAAAATGGCTCAGAGAGCTCAGGGAAACATTTACTTACGTTTACCGGTTTTTTATACGGGATACGGATGAGCGGCCTGATAAACTGGTACATTGGGTGAGATACAGAAGGTCCTCAGTACTGGTGCTTCCGTGCCCACGGAACTGAGATTTGCCACCCCCTCAGCATCTGGACGCCTCCACCAACCTGGAAGCTTTCCAAACCGTGTCATTTTGGGTATTTATGGAAGCTTCATTACACAAACATGACTGCTTACATCACTGGCCACTGGTAATTGAGCTCCATCTCTAGTCTCTGTCCGCTCCACAAAAATCTCAGGGGTTGCGGTGACAGTTCCAACCTCTAACTCCCAGAGCCGGTTTCCTCGCAACCAGCCCCCATCCTAAGGGACTTTCCAAATACCACCTCATTAACATAAACTCAGGTGTGTTTGAAAGGGGCTTTGTTATAAATAACAGAAGGAACTTTCATCACTCTTACCACTTAAGAAATTCCAAGGGTTTTAGGACCTCAGTGCAGGGAATGCGATGAAGACCAAATCCATGACTTCTTATTATAAATCACAATCATGGTAGGTGACATGAAAATTATTGGCAATTTAAATAGTATCAAAATACAGACTATTTAAATGAATCACTGTGGTCTTTCGGTCTTCTTCATATTGTAAAATTTTGTCAGTGTGACTTGAGGTAGAAGTATACACAGAGGAGGAGCTGACTTTTTTTTTTTTTTTTTTTTTAATTTGAAAGAGAGAGAAACAGCATGAGAGGGGAGAGGGCCAGAGGGAGAAGCAGGCTCCCCGCTGAGCCGGGAGCCCGATGCGGGACTCGATCCCGGGACCCTGGGATCATGACCTGAGCGGAAGGCAGACGCTTAACGGCTGAGCCACCCAGGCACCACGGGGAAACTGTCATTTTTAAAAGACAAAAGTATACATACTTCTTCTGTTAAAAAAAAAAAAAATGGCCAGAAAGTAAATATTTTAGTCTTTCTAGCCACCAAAGACTGTCTTATGTGTATTTTTTCTTTTTAATTCCCCTTTCTAAGTATAGAAATTATTCTTCTCTCATGGGTTATACAAAAATAGACTCCAATCCATTTTCAGCGCAGAGGCTGTCGTTTGGTCTGCTGACCTCTATTTTTTTTTTAAAAGATTTTATTTATTTATTTGAGAGAGAGAGAGAATGAGAGACAGAGAGCATGAGAGGGAGGAGGGTCAGAGGGAGAAGCAGGCTCCCCGGTGAGCAGGGAGCATGATGCGGGACTCGATCCCGGGACTCCAGGATCATGACCTGAGCTGAAGGCAGTCGCTTAACCAACCGAGCCACCCAGGTGCCCAGGAGCTGACTTTTTAATACAACAGCAATGTTTGGCCTCCTCTCTGCATCACGTCACAGGTGCTACCACTGAAGTCACCCACAGTCAAGTAATGACGAAACACCCACTCTGTATCTAAACAATGTTTTCCTGTGGACTATTACAAATAAAAGACCTTGAAAATATTAAAATGTTTGTTTAGATTCTGTAAAAATATAAACTGTGTTATTTGCAGATTTTCTTTCATTGACGAATATGTGAGCGGTAGGCAAGTCACTGGATACTGCAGCAGTCAACAGAATAGACAAAAATCCCTGTTCTCATGTTTGCTACACTCTAGTATCGGTGAATCATACAGTATTTTACATGGTGATTGGTGCTATGGAAAAAATAAAAGGCAAAGAAAGAAGAATGGGGGGATTCCGCAGTTCCGGGGTGTTAAAAGCATCCCTCTGGTTTTGTATTGTTTTGTTTTTTTAACCAAGCATAGGCTTATAAAATAGCTAGTATTTTAGGAAGGAATGTGGTGTCTAAATGGGGTGTCTCTGGGTCAGATGGAGGGCCCCAAATGTGGGGCGACAATCAGGTGGAAGCCGGTGGGGTGGGGGCACAGCAAATGAAAGAATTCACCCAAAGCTGAGCAAAGAAGTTTACTGAACACACCGCCAAGGGGCAGTGGGCCCAAGCGAAGGAAAGGCTGTATGTAAGGAGGCAGTGGGTGGGGACTGTTTTTAAAGGGGGAGGGGGAGGCGGCATGGCAACAGATGGTATCTTCCCTTTTTTGGGAACTCTGTCTGGTTGTAAGCAGCCCACTGGTCAGTCAGGGCCTATGGATATTTCGAGGTTTTGAGGTGGGTCACCTGAGGGACCAGTCTGTATTCAGCCAGGTAGTTGCTGTGGCCTTTTCTACATTCCATTGTTAGAGCCCGTTTGCCTAAAAACGGCCTCTACGAGGAAGATACTGGTTGAAGAAGGTGCTATTTTAAAGTGTGATAAATAATGTGAATATTCAAATAATGCAGCTTTAGAAAACTCCATACTGCTTAACCAAAAAAAACACAAAAAGTTATGGTAAAGACACAAAGTTAATACATAAACAAGTAGGGATGTAATTTTTAAAAAATTACAATTTATAATGTGAACAAATGACTTCTGGGATAAAAAGCTTTTACTCAAATTAGACCATTTCAGATATATGAAAGTTTACATTTGCGCAAACACTCTCTATAAAAAAAAAAATCTGACTTTAACCTTATTCTTAACTCTACCTAGGTTGTTATATATGCCTGTTATCTCCCATTTGTATTTGTTCTATACAGTAGACATAATTGCTCACAAATTATCAACAGGGCAGGAAACTCAGTTTTGTTTGGGAAGTGTACCTTTAAGAATTAAATTTATCTGAAGCAGATTATGAGATTAGAATTCTTTGTAGTTCGTCTCTTCTGGTAATTTAAAAAAATGATATCAATATATTCTATTCATGAATCTGAAATTCATTAATTCATTATATAATCACTTTAAGATGATACACACTGCCCAAAGTCTCAACCCTTTTTTTTTTTTAATTCCTTTTGAAGACTAATCATTTGAAATATATGTAATGGAAAATCACTAATTAGAAAGTTAGGAATTCCATTTTCCCCCTTTATTGTCACTTTTAAAAAAGCTGTTCATAAAATATAGTTAAAAAGTATAAATTTAAGCTTGTATTTGCTCAGTTATTAAAAATGTTCTAGTCATACACAAAAGGAGTTTTGTTAAGTTGCACTAAGTTATCACTAAAGAAGTGGCTGCACATTGGTTTCAGGGGCCATTGAGGAAGAAGAGTAGTCATGGACTGCACGTTTTCTGTTCCCAACTAAGTCGAAGTGATTATGTTCTTTCATATGGGGATTCTATGTCAAATGCTTAAAATTGCTTAAAAAATAAGTTTCACGACTAAAATAATAAAAAAATTCTGAAACCCACCGATCAAAGGAACAGAAATCTACCAGAAAAAAACTCATGAATTTGCTGGTGATTCTTCTTTCTCCTCTGAGAAACTGGCTAGGTAGAACACACCCAGCTAATAAATCATTATTTTTGGTTAAATCTCATCTAATACCAGATCACTGATATAAGATTTTTTAAATTGTTATTAAAACATTAACTGTAAGCTAGCAGAACATGTTTGAGTAAATATTAAAACAAAAGTTTAAAGCAAGTTTTAAGTTCAGTTTGAAAACAAAACCAAAATCTTGTGATTGGACAATTCTTTTAACAATTTTAACACATTCAGAAAATAAGTCACCAAATGTTTGAGTGAATATGCAGGAAGAGAGGGAAAGTCGTGTGGGGCACTTGGGCTGAACATCGAAGAACAGATAAGATTGAGGATTAAGGAAATGGTCAAATAATTTTCACAGAAAAGGGGAACACAATGAGCAAAGCACGGAAAATTGAAGGAACTATTTCCAAGGAATGGCAAACATCTCAATTTGGCTGGGACACAGGTGAGGGGCAACGTTAGGAAAAAAGAAAATGAATTTACGTGTGGACAAACAATGAAAGGTTCTCAACACCAACAGTAAGGAACTGGGCTTTTTTCAGTAAAATAATTAGGGAGTAATAGCAATAGAGATTTCAAGTACAGATTCCAGAGATATTACAGAGGTAGAACATAGAATATGACAACAGAATGAAAGCTAAGTGGATGAAAGAAAAATAAATCAAAGATGATGCAAAAGTGGAATTCAGGTAAGAACCGAAAGGACTTGAGAGCTTTCAGCTAAAGAACTTTCAATATCTACACTGATTTGTTTATGTCTAGGGAATTTTGAAAGTAAGACCAAGATACTTGACTGATACAAATTTTATTTTTCATGCTAAAATGTTTACAAATTTTATTTTGTCATACACAATTACAAGAGCAACAGTTACAAGTAATTAAAAAAATAGCATTTTGGGGCACTTCTATTCCTTTTACTAACATAAGCATGTTTTGTTACATGAACAGCAACAATAATTACAATTACAGAACTGCTCAACTTGGAAATTCAATGTGTTATGATGGAGGCTAACACATGATTAGCAAAGAGTAAGTGCCCAAACATAGTCTTTCATTCTGTATTATTCTTTATTCCACAATTAAAATCATGGATTGAACTCTACCCAGTAATGCCATCATTCAAATATGTGACCAATCAGATCAAGTAAGCAAGCATTTTAAATCCTTTTCCAAAATCTTACTTTAGTTCTACAAGGAAATATACAACAAAACACAAGGCATAGCTTGCTGATGTTTTACACCTAAAACAAACCATTACATAATGAAATTATGCATCTTTTGCAACTTCGCATTTGTTCCATCTCACACAATAATTAAAAGATGAACAGCACTGAGAATCACCTGACCACAGCTGACACAGTATCTCCCAGACTTCTAGTTCCTAAAATTCTGGGGGAAGTGGGACCATTTGAACAGTAATAGTCTACATGGTAGTAATATTACCTCTTGGCCATTGGCCCAATACTAATCCTTTTTGTTTTTTAGTATACAAAATACGCTGAAAACATTTCTCTTAAACACATTTCAATTAATGTAATTAAACAGAAGGCAACAATTTCCTTCTAGAAGAGCTATTTAGCTATGAAAAACTTGCCAAATATTTGTTAAATTAATTCATGGAGTATTTTTAGGGTCAATATAGATATTTAATTTAGAGCCTGTGCTAAACGTGTAAAAAGAACTACAAACATAATCACGCTAGTTTTTTTTAAAAAATGGAAATTACCATTTTCATCCCTATAGTAATTTTATAAATATATCACTGGCTTTTATCCAAAGTAAGGATAAATTTCAAAAATCCACTGTGAAATTTACATTCTCACTAAGCACAAAAATACACAAATATTAGTTCTAATCAGAAATTTCAGCTAAGTGAAAATTTTTACTTTTAAATAAGTAGATCTGGGATATAGAAGTAAAATTTTTGATCGAAGCACATCACAAATATATTGCTTTCATGTAAAAATAAATTTTTTTAAAGAAATAATGTTTAACAGTCTTTTAACTCCATCTTCTCAAACACATATATTTTCCTTAAGTTTCAGATAAACATCTCATTTAAAATCTGATTTTACAAAAAAGAGAAATAAAACTTAATTATTCTTAGATGTATTTGAGCCAAGTAGTTACTGCTTCCAGATATTATGACCTAAAAATCATGACACTATGGTAAGTAACCTGTGGTTTGCAACCTAATACCCTGAAATTCAATTCACACTGCTTACCAAAGAAGTCTGATGTGTATTTGTAAATTTAAAATTTTGTATCTTTTAAAAAGAAAAATACTGTATAACAGATAAGTATGAATTTTAAAAACTTTAAAATTCATTGGTAAACCATTTTTATCATACCAAAGATCTACAAAATAAAGTATCCTAATAGTATTTTTGAAAATACTATCAAAAACCTCAAAATCTTATATATTAAGTGCAACAACCAATAAAATTTTACAAACAAAACATTTTCAAAGGCTGGAAAGAAAATACGCTAATTGTAAGAGCAATGATGTTTGAGTCAATCAAGACATGTTTTGAATCTCAAATCTGCCCCTTCCAAGCTTATGCATATTTCTTCTCTAGAACTGGATCTCCTCAGATAAAAAATGGGGGGCATTGTCAGTATCTACTTTAGAGGGCTCTTCTGAATAAGAATCAGATAATGCACATAAGAGATTACTACAGTATCTGACACGTTAACAAATATTATTTGTTAATAATAATATTAACAGTGACTTTATACTAACAGTGACTTACTTTGGGGTCAAGCACCTAACAAACTATTTTCTTAAATAGAATCATTATAAAGAATTATTGAAGAATTTTTAAAAAATTGGTAATAGAAGACAGGTGGGGACATGCCCTGCAACAACACACCCCCAGAATTATATTGCAATAATGATACTTTCATTGTGTTTTGGCAATCACTTTCCCTCCATGTTAACACTGTACTGGATATATCAATTCCAAACTACAATTCAGAAGATCTAAATTTTATTTTGTCATGAACTCTTAGAGAAAATAATGATCTCATTGGCCTAAACAAACAAAAAAGGCACAAAAAACTGCTCACAAATAAAACCACAGTCATTTACATGTTATGTACTATAGTAAAGATGGTTATTTAGCAATTTCAAGCAATTTATCTGGTATCTAATATTTTCACACTGTTCTTATTTCAAATCTCAAATACATTAATCTCTACTAAATAGCCTACTCTGACAACCCATCAGCTGTATCTTTATTGGAATGATCAAGGAGTATAAATTTTAACAGAAGAAATCAGCTATCGATTATGCTATACCAAAATATTGTACAAGTGCTCATTTTTCATTAGGAATATTTCAGGTACCAAGTTAAAGGTACCCAAATCTTAGTCCATCTGTATTATTTTGATTGTCACTATTAACTAAGTGAATGTTTTCTCTGAGTTTTAATCATACTAACCTGAGTCAACAGGGCTTCCTAACGGACTCTATTTTATTTACTTATTTTTTAAATGACAGAGCACGTACACAAGAAACCGAAAAACTAGATCTGGCCCCAATAAAACTATTTACTAAGTATGTGATCTTCCCCAAGTCCCTTCACTTCTTCATGCCTCTCCTTCCTCTTCTAAAAGACGAGGATCCTGCCACCCCTTTGTCTGACTCACAGGACCAGGGATATTATATAAGGAGAAATATATGAAAGAGCTCTAGAGAAGAGCATAGTGTTCGATACATAGAATATCAACACACAGAGACTTGTTATATAGTATTGGATTTGGTTAGAATGACCAGTCTATTAAAAGTGTAATTTAAGAGAAAATTATTCTTGAGAGTTTCAGAAAAAAAATGTAACATCTTTACCGTATCCTTTGAATAAGATCTGAGAGCAGTTTTAAAAAATGTATCGATATCTACCCTATCCCTATATAAGAAAAAATTCCCTGGCAATGCTCATTCATTCTTCCCTGTCTCTGTGTTTAATGGCTATAAATTGTTTCACCTGAATGTGTTTTGGTAATATTAATTTACAGCCTGCTCTGTCCCAGGCTTATTCTGGCAAGTTACTTAAACGTCTCTGAAAGCAGTCACAGGTGATCCTTTTTTCCTCTACTATTGGTTTTCATGTATTTTAAATTCTAGGTTTTTCTACCTTATACTTCATGGAAAGTAGGTAAAATAAAGAGTTTTTAGTTTAAAAAAATGAAGAAAAAATATTCAAAACTAAGTCACTAAAAGCAAATGTTCCCTCACTTTGTCTCTTTAGCAGACTCTATGCATGCATTCTAAAAGGATACCAGAACCACAAATCAACAGAAAAATCCATTTAATTTACACTACATACTTGTCCAAGGTTAAAAGATTCAGAGCAGAAAAATAAATCAGGATTGATTTCTGAAGGAGGCATATCTGAAAGATGATTTTGAAAAAATGGTGATTTTTGAAGTAAATGGGACATGAGGACAAGGAGAGAACAGAACAGAATATGATAAAGATTTTTCAAATACCTTATGATCTTACACAAAGAGTCACTGAAATACTCTTATCTCAAGTAGACAGGTGACCAGTCAGGTGTACAGAAAGACTCGGAAGCCCTAAGATAAATGACTGTTAATTAAAGTCACAGGATTAGAAATTTTGAGGCAAAAGAGGATCCAGATAATACTCATTAAAAGATGTCAAAAGACAGAGAATGAAGGAAAATGAAATGAGAATGATTTGAAAAATAACAAATAGAATCAATATATGAGGGAAGTATGCAATTTCATGGAAAATGGGAGTAGTCAAAAAACACAGCAGAAGAAAAACACATTAAGACTGGGTTTGACTAGTGAGTCTGTACAGATGTGATGGGGTGACTTTAATAGCAAAGATGGATGAGTTACCAATGGATTGAGGTAAGACAAGCAGTTAAAAAAAAAAAAAGTTTGTGCATTCCACCCATTTAAAATGTTCACTCAGGAAAACGTGGAGAAAATGATATGAAAGCTAAGGGGAGACCTGAGTGTTTCAAGGCAGAAAAGAGGCTTCATTCGCTCCAAATAGTTAAACAAAGCTTGTGTGTTAGAGCTGAGAGTCTGACTGATAAATAGTATGTTTCAGACCTAAGTTAGGCACTTTGGGGGAGGGGGAACCTGACTTCTGTCGCGAGGGAACAGAAAGAAATTAATCTTAAGCCACTTATTATTTATTTTTTTTTTTGGTATCACAGTCAGCCCCTACCCTCAGTGGAATTTATTTACAAGGTAATCAGAATTTGTCAAGTGAAAAGGCAAGAAGCCCGAATGGGAAATGGTATTGAAAATATAAAACAAAAATAAAGCCAAATGAAAAAGTCAATAATTTATACTTGAAAACAATTTTAAATAAAATCCAAACAAAAAAATTGAAAATTTTGAAATAGAACTGCTAGAGGCATGGTATCCATGTGATGTGCAAAGTGACTAAATTTTTAAAAAGGATAATATAGGTTTTATTTTGATATAGCCACCATTATTTAATGATAAGATTTCTTGGATAACTGCTACCAAAGACATGATTTCCTCCTTAAAACAGGCATAAAATGGATGACGGGAGTGACTTGGGTACCTAGGAGTTGTGAAAAGTTGTCTCCACAACTTGTTAATAGGAAAAGCAACATTAAAAAAAAAAGTGGAGCATCAAAATACTTTATTTCAAAACTACTTTATGCCTAATCCCATATGTAACTGGAACCATATTCATATTCTGTAAGTTTCTGAATTTCATTTTTCCTGTTTTATTTTTATGAGCAACTTACTTCATTTTGAATCTGTACTTTATTTGACATTTATTAAAGCTGTATAAAAGCCATGCACAGTTTATTTACAGTATTGTACATTAACTATGTTTGAAGACCACACACAAATTTCACAAAACTTATATGGAAAGACATGTGAAACAGGGGGCTTTAAAAAATTTTAGGTACAGAATTTTGCAGATTATTTTGGTTTCTAGTGTTATGCAAGCATTAGCTTGAAATAAGACTGACAAAAACATGCAAATGACTAGAATTTCAACAAATGAAAAACTACAAATGTTTTAGCTAAAAGCTAAAATATCTTGAAATACTACTATGTAGCAATGGGAATTTATAAAACAGAAAAAAGGTTATTTTTTAAAAGTCATGAATAATAGGCTCTCAGTAATATTCTATAAAAACATTCAGAAATAAAGTTTCTCAAATTCTGTTCATCATCAAAATTGTTTCCAGTAGTGACTGAAGCTGTGAATTGTAAATAATTACTTATTGTCCAACATGGGAAGTCTCAATGTCCCCCTCTGGGGAGAAGGAAATCAATCGGCAAATTTAGATTCAAGTAAAAGATCCTGGTACAGATATCATGAACACAGAGTAGAGTGTTGCAATAATGTACAAGTCCACATACTTTTTAACTGTACCCCTAAAATGGAAGTGTAAACTTTAGGTTTGTTCAATTTAAGATTTCCTATCAGGAAGTAAGTACCTCATCTTTCAGAGTTCAGGAAAATTTTAATAGGGATTTCTTCTTCTCCAGTGGCATCTGTTTTAGTTTTTACTGTTGTGGCTGAAGTACATTTAGATACTCAGACTGCCCCAACTGGTAAGTTGTGTTCCTTCCACAATCAACATATTGGTACCTCTCCTGGGATATCTGTTCAGAGTGCCCGAAGTATGTTGTTGTCACAGTAACTCTAAAAAAGAAAACAACAACAACATTAAAACTCAAATGGGGAGAAACATTCAACAGTTAAATATAAAAAAGTTTTCTAAAGTGAGAATACTTTTATATATCAAATTTTCTCCTGAGAGAGACTGATTAATGATAACTTAATATTGTGGACATGGGCCTCTTGGGGACTGGTTTAGCAAGCCCTACTCAAATAATTATACAAGACAAACATAATGTTTCCAGAACACTTATCATTAGACAAAAATATGTAAGTTCATTTTACTTTTAAAAATAATTATATAGGGGCAGCTGGGTGGCTCAGTCGGTTGAGCGTCCAACTCTTGGTTTTGGCTCAGGTTATGATCTCAGGGTCGTGGGATTGAGCCCTCCATCCGGCTCTGTGCTCATCACGGAGTCTGCTTCAGATTCTTTCTACCTCCTGGCTCTCTCACTCTCTCACTCTAAAATAAATAAGTAAAATCTTAAAAAAAAAAAAAAAATCAATAGTTCTATCATAGGAAAAGGGTTATTCACATGTCAGCCAATGGCCCAAATACCAAACCTATCACCCAGGGGCCCCCCCTACAATGTTTTAATGACTTTGAATAACACCAAACTTTCAAACCAGTAACAGTACTTCTCATTACTTTTGAGGATTTTTTACCACAGGCAGCAGAAAACTGGATGCTGAGCTCTGTTCTCCTCTCTAGTCCAACCCCTTCCACTTTCCAGCATTCTTGTAAGATCCAGATTCACTGCTGAGTAGCCATCCTTCACTGCTTCTCTGAGCTCCCCATTTCCTCATTCGTAAAGTGGAATGGAATTTACTTATCTCATAGCACTTTTGTAGGGCTTAAAACCAATTGAACTGGTATCTGTAAAGGTGCTGTGTATGCTATAAGCCAATGTTATAAATCTGAAGTTTAACAAAGAAATATCTCAAAAAAAGACTGATACTTACTGCATCATGAGTACTATGTTATGCACTTTGATGGATATCAGTGTACAGAAATCACTGTTAAAAAGAAAAAACAATGTGAATAAATGCAAGCTATGATATTATAAATTTAAAATCATTTAATTATGATTCCTCCCATGTTACAGCTAATAGAGATTCTATAAAGAAGATATAAAGTGGGGCACCTAGGTGGCTCAGTTGGTTAAGCATCTGATTTGATTTCGGCTCAGGTCATTATCTCAGGGTCCTGAGATGGAGCCCAGACTCAGGCTCCCTGCTCAGGGGGGAGTCTGCTTGTCTCCCTCTCCCTCTTCCCCCACCCCAGCTTGTGCATGCGCTCTCTTCCTAAAATAAATAAATAAATCTAAAAAAGAAGATATAAGTAAGCATTTATTGACTGAACATTTTCTATAGCTCAAATAGTAATAAATATTTTCATGACTTTTTATTCTAGAAACAGACGTGCTCTATAGCAGTTGTAGAGTTGTTTAACACAGGCTACAAATTATTGTTACTTTTTATTCACCTTTTGAAATTTTAGTAAAGTCTGTTACTCAGAAATTCTACGTTAGCCTGATATCAAATGATGATAAAAATGTTAGCCTGATATCAAATGATGATAAAAATGTATCCTTTTTTTTTTAACTTAACGAGTCAATAATCAGACCCAACTGAAAAGCTTCAGAACTTCAAACCAATAACAGAGTTATAATAAATTACTAGCACTTTTAGTTTTCCTATACTAAAAAGTCAACACATACTAAAATGTATGAGAGTATGGTTCTCATAGCAAATAAAAGGTGACATGGTGTATCTGATCTTAATTCTGAAAAATAAATAAGTAAAAAGCAAATATTAAGTATATAGATACACATAATGTACATAAGTATGATGTATGTTGACAGGGGATAAGAGAAAGAGAAGATCAGAGAGAGGACACAAGTATTCCAAATGTGGTTTCTTGACTGCTAAGATTACAGGTATTTCAAAAGATATCCATATGCTTTATTCTTCATACTTTATAATTTCATGAGAAAAATTATTAAAAATCAAAACTTACTACATATAACTCATTTCCTCTGCTATGATAGTAGGTACTGTATAATCAATCTGAAAGGCAAAAAATGAAAATAAGCCAACTGGAAAAACAATCAAAGCATCAAGTATTTCAGACACCTTTCTCAATTTCAAAGAGTTTAGAAATCTTTCCCTTTGCAAGGTTGATTCTAAGACTTTCTCTTATACATGGAAGGGACACATGTCAACATCAAGTTTTTGAGGAAATTCTCCCCCTCCCTCAAGTTAATACAGTAGACAAAGTCAAGACTCATGAACTCTTCCAAAGTATTTCATGATGGAAGCTTACTTGTTTCATATCCAGGGGGCCAATGTTGGTTATGTTGTTTAAGCGTGCCTTTCCGATAACTGTTTTTGAAAACTGAACTTGTGCAGTGATGTTTTCAACTTGAACAGAATAATAGTTATTGTTTGTTATATTTAGTGTGTTCTGCAAAAGAAAGAAGACAGAAAATGTATAAGCATAACAAATATGTATTCAAAATTAATTTTAAAAAATGACTTCAAAAAAATAAAAAGACTTCAGCTGTGGCCATGATTCAGTTACTAGGAGGAAGAAAAGTATTGCCAAAAATAACACAGGACATTAAATGAACTGATTATTTGGCTTTATGAGGAGTACTATGTATGTAATATGCTGATAATAAACACACAATTAAAAAAATAGGCCCAGAAAATGTACATTATAGGAATATAGAAAAATCAATTTTAGAAAATGTATTTGTTATCTTAGCAAAAGTTCTATAAAAATAATTTTTAAATTTCATCTGAATTTTTGCTAAATGTTAATATATAGATGTCTGTGAAGTAAGCTACTTCCTATTCTATTAAATACAAAGATAACCAAAGAAATTGGTTATTTTAACTTATGTATAAGTAGCGATTTCCACTGGGTCACTTTGGAGAAGAAAGGGATAGATTCAAGTCTGTTGGAAAGAAATGGAGCTACATCGTTTCTATACTTAATAGCTGCGGCAACTTCTGCAATTCTAATTCACAACGATTATCTCAAATTATTTTAGAAAACGGCCAATGAAGAAAAAAATGTTAAATCAAGAAATAACAGATAATAAATAAAACATCTGAAGCAGTCATCATGAAAGAAAATCAATAGGAACTAAATGATAAATCTTAAAATATTCGTAAGGCAGATTGCAATGGTTACCATCTATACCAAGAGTCCTTACAAATTGAAGAGAAAGATAGTCTTAAGAAAAAAAAAAAAAACAAAACAAGAGCAAAGCAAATGAGTAAACAAATCAAAAGAGTACAAATATAAATAACCAAGAAACACTTAAAAATTCTCAAGTTCATGTGTAGTTGGGGTAAGTTGATTTTAGTACAAAAGGAATATTGCTTTATATTCATTAAACTAGTAAAACTTGTAGAAGGCAACAAATTCTATTCCTGGCAGGGATATAAGCAAAAGGGTCTATTTTTACATTCCTGGAAAACACGTGAAGCCTTCCGGCCATTCTGATAGGATTCTAGCAATATCCATTAAAATAAAAATAATGTGTATCCTGTGACCTCGCAATCCTACTTGAGCATTTTATTCTAAAGAAATAACATTGGGATGCTAATGACAGTAGTGGCAAAAACAAAAAAAAGACTGAAAATAAAGCAAATGTCCATCTACAAAAATAATGACTGAACAGTATTAAATCATTACATGGGATATTATGCAGCCCATTAAAAAGAACAGATTAACTCTAAGTCAGAAAATTAGGAGATTTCTACAAGGTATTAACAAGTGAGAAAACCAAGATGCATAAAATATGTACAAAATAGTATTCTTTTGAAAATAAATATTAAGAAAAGTTAAATATGTGAACTTATAAATTAATATGAATATGGAGAAAGATGGAAAAATGCAACTATAGGGTAAGTGGAAAGAAGAGAGAAAAGAGTCTCAGTAAAAAAGGATAAAAAAATATGCTAGCGGGCACCTAGGTGGCTCAGTTGGTTAAGCGACTGCCTTCAGCTCAGGTCATGATCCTGGAGTCCCGGGATCAAGTCCCGCATCAGGCTCCCTGCTCGGCAGGGAGTCTGCTTCTCCCTCTGACCCTCCTCCCTCTCATGCTCTCTGTCTCAAATAAATAAATAAAATCTTTAAAAAAAAAAAAAAATATGCTAGCAATCAGTGACTTTATGATCACATTTATTCATTAATTTATAGTTATACAGAGAATTTTTTAAATTCCATAATGTAGTAAAAATAGCCTTTATCTAAATACATGAAAATTTTCATCTACTTAGCTCTTAATACCCGTGTCAATTTAATTTCTAGATACTATAGGAAAGGGATTGTTAATTTGAGGTCAGTGGACCTTCCAATACAGGCCAAAGAACGGGATTCAGAAGAATCTGGGAATCTCTTGTACATGCAAAATAACACTGGTATGTGTCTTTCTCTGAAGTGCCCATAGCTTTCATTAGAATATTAAAGAGATCAATGATGCAAAACTGGTTGAAAACATACTTGTAAGAATTAGAAAAAGATGTACCGAGGATTAGAAAGATAACAAAGATTAACATTAAGACAGACAAAAAAAATAAGACAAATTTTAGTACTATCACAGACATTTTGTTGCTGAGAGCAGTGAGAATCTACTTAATTTGTAAGTCAAGAGCCCACAATCATAAGCTTTTAAGTAATGATGATTTTTTATCAAAGGCTTTAAATGATCTGTGATCTTTAGTTAGCAAGTTTCTGTTTAGGAATCTATCCTATAGAAATAACCTGAAATGGAAACAAAATTTAAGTATAAAGATGTTTTCTGAATACTTGTAATAGCAAAATTAAACATCTATTAAGAAATGGTTGAGTAAATCGTAATACAGCCATATAAAAGACTACATGAGGGCACTTAATATGGGAAAATGTAATGAGATCTCACTTAAGGTAAAATGTACATGTGTATACACTTACACACGTGTGTATCCCTTACATACATATGAAAATATTTGACTGTATTTGTGAATGTATGTGTATAGAAATGTATATATGCATTATCAGCAAATATATGTATATGTTATAGGTCTAGGTAGAAGTAAAAATATACACAGTATTTTTCAAATGTATAATGATTAATTTAATATATTCATAGGCAGAAAGACAGAAAGACAAATGTTACTAAAACAGAGTACATAGTCCTAATGCATATTACTCAATTTAAGAAACAAAAGAAATATTTTATAATTCCATTTTTCAAAATACTGACAGGAGAACCTAAGGAAAACTCAACCTCTTATCTCACGGTTATCCAGTCAAACTTAATATTTATCTTATATAATAATGCTGTTTCTTATTTATTGTTCAGTCTTTCTAAGTGTTAGTATCCCAAAAAATGGGAATTCCTGAGTAATTACTGAAAATAAAATAAGATATTTACATCTAAATAAACTGATATTTAAAAGAGAACATCATATGACTTTTATTATACATTTATAATATTTGATACTAAAACAAGCTTTGGAGATTGGTCAAAAAAAATCTGGCCACTGTTTTAAACACTATTCAAAAAGAAAAATACATTCCTCATTCCAGACGGCTGTTAAAGTGAGAAAATACTCAATAATTCTCCAGTCATATGAAATTGATTTACAATTAGCATTGTGTTGTTTTATGCACGTTTTTTCCATAGTTTAAAAAAAAAAAAGCCCTTAGATTAACAACTTATGGTGGTAAGCAATGAGAATAAATGGACCCATGGGAGTTCCTTTTTTCCTGTAATTAATGAGTAACTCCACTTTAACATACCATTCCCCTACACTCCTGTCCCTCCAAACCTCTCCCCTGAACTACAACTAGCTCTCTAGCTCTACTTCCACCTCAAGCATATGAACCACCTCCGCAAGGAAAACCAACTGAAGTCCAGTATCACTCTTCCAAACAAACCACTGCCACACAGATGCACCCTGAGGCCTGAAACCATACATAATTGCTAATGGCATGACCAATACATATTTTCCTTTTTAATAATTCAGTGGTTTGCAAACCATGCTTCTTTTCAAACAAAGGTTAACATGTAAACAGGCAGACCTTCTCTGAGGGTTTGTCTGTTATTTTCAGGAGTGGGAAGGCTGTCGAATACTTTTAAAAAGGACTGTCCAGGAAAACACTGCAGATATTTTCCCACATACTAATGTATAAGAGAAATCAAACAGTCACTTGTACCTTAAACACCACAAAGGAAGCCTGTTAAAATGGCAAAAAATTGTATTTCACCAAATAAAAGGAAAAGAAAATGGTACATCTATCACATTTATAGAATCAACTATTTTAGCACTTTGCTACGAATTAGTTGGAGTCAAATGTTGAAAGTAAACAGACTGTAAATTTTTTTTTTTTTATGCCAGTACTTATTATTGGCCTTTATCAGCAGAACCAGAAATGATAGAGAAGATCAATAGCAGACACACAGAAAGCAAACTGACCAGGGTCACATTTAATGTTCTCTCAAAGGGACAAAGGTGTACTTAGTATCATAAAGGAATGGAGTCAAATATTTTTAATGTAAATTTGTACTTACCGTGATATTTAAATATACTGTACGCTTTTGAACATCATAACTGACGTATGCAGATTTTACGCCAATGTATTTCACGTCAATAGAGCGAGGGAAAAGGAAAAACACAGCCAATCCAGAAAGGAGCAGACAGACAAACACAGAAGCCATCACATAGAGCTTTCTGAAAAGAAAAATGGAGTATTGAAATACATGTGCATCAAAAATTACATAATGAAACATTCACAGAAGATATTTTCAACTTGAATTTTTCCCCAATATGCTAGCAGGAAAAGATGTATAATTTTACCAACCTTTTACATTATAAAAGTATTTAGTAGGGTTGGGTCTGATCTATTACGTGTGAAAATGTTCTCCTTAAAAGCTGTATGTACCTTTTTGGAGTCTGGGACTTCAGGGTTATTGCAGAACATTTACTACAGCGTTTCTTAAACCAGGCTGCGCACTAGAATTAACCAAGCTGGGGAACTTTATAAAAATGTGGATTTCAAGACTCCCTTCTGAATTCACTAAAGCAGTATTTTCACATGTGGGTTTTGCAATTTTATAATTCCCTAAAGTAACTGCTCATCAGAACCTGTGAAACCCTTAAAAACATAATGACATAACCACATGCCTCATCAAGTCTCACCAAGACTTTAAGTCTCTCATCCCAAAATACTTATGTACTCAGTTTTTAAAACAGTGTTTACATTAATCAACTCTGCTTTGATGATGTTGTTAAACTGTTTCTTTGAAATCAGAAAAGGGGTAGTATGCAGATATAAGACAAGAAAAAAATAAACTTTCCATGCCTTTGCTACTCTTCTAACTCCCCTTGAAATGTATCTCTTCTTTCTCTTGCTCTTATTTCCAATCTCCAGAGATAAAAATTGCCTCTATCTACAAGTTTACCCTCAAAATTAGGGTTTCAAAATACAATTTTCCTGGTTTTTCCAACAAATAACTCTCAGCTCAAAGCCCACAGTACCTCTGTTTGTTTCTTTCTTTCTAGGTCTTGCATGTCACTTACTTTATGTTTTCCTTATGCTCTAGTCATTCAAAAAATTCTCATTTTATCCTTTCTTCCATTCTCTTTTCCCCACCAACTCCCAAATTCCTTAATAGATAATAAGCTTTGCATGCCCCACACCGCTATTTTCAAGTGACTCTTTGTTTCATATTTATCTTTGTTTCATAAATGTTTGAGTATTTTGTCTAAGAAATGAGAACAAAACAGTTTATTAAAAAACAAAATAAAACAAAGATTCACTACATCACTACTACTAGGCCCATACTGTTGTCTTGAGTGAACGAAGAAAGAAGTTCCACTCACTCACTAGATTTCTTCCCAACCTGAATAGGGTGGTGATCACTACCGGATTACATGTCACATATTTAAGCACATGTTTATACACCTACCATATATCAAAACACCTAAAAAGGTATAAAAAAAAAAAAAGTTCAAAATCATGATTTAAAAAAATCTGAATTTTGTTGATTTTATTATTTTAGTGTTTTTATTTTTAATTACTTAACAGCTAGGTGAGCCCACCGTGATCTATTTAGGGCTTAGGGACTATAAATCAGCTCCAGTTGTTAGTATATGATCAATGTTCCAAATTTACTCTGTACCCCAAGATTACGGCCGTAACAAATATATCTAATCTTACGATATATAAGATTCATTTTATGAATAATAAAGAAATATTTCACACAGTATTTCCTATCAATTGAAAAATTGGCTAGTTCACTGAAGAATATAGATCTCTATTACAAAATTTACCAGTAATAATTTTTATGATTCTAGGGACAGTAACCGAATTCCAGGAGCTACAGTACTTATAAAGGTTATGTGGCTTATTTGGAGTCAAGTTACATTTCTACTTCTGCCATTTCCTGCTTACAACACTTTTAGGCGATTTACTTTTTTCCTCGGGGCACCTGGGTGGCTCAGTCATTAAGCATCTGCCTTCGGCTCAGGTCATGATCCCAGGGTCCTGGGATCGAGCCCCACATCGGGCTCCCTGCTCAGTGGGAGGCCTGCTTCTCCCTCTCCTACTCTCCCTGCTTGTGTTCCCTCTCTTGCTGTCTCTCTCTCTATCAAAATAAATAAGTAAAATCTTAAAAAAAAAAAAAAAATTTACTTTTTCCTCCACTTTAAAATCTGCAGGTTTGTTTTGAGGATTGAATGATACAACTAAAGCATGTAGACAAAAACAATCAGTAAATATAATTTCCTAACTACCTTATCACAACTCCCCCAATTTACAAATAATCAGAGTTGTTTGTAAAGTATTATAATTTTACTAAAACTTTGTTTTTTCATTGCATATCTGAAAGTCCCAAAAATTCTTAAAGGGCTTCCTATAGTTTTCAGATTTCTTCGCTTATTAACGGTGTCAAGATCTGGACCTTATTATTTTTTCAAGCTTCATCTCTACCACCTTCCAACAGCATTGTTCACTTTAGGTATACATCTGACTGCCAGTCTGTTACTCTTGTCCTTGCTCATGCTATTCCCTCCGTCTGAACTTCCCACCTCCACTTTCTGTTTTCTACTTTTCTAAGATTCAGCTAATGTTTCATCTTCTTTGGAACCTTCCTTAATTCCATAAAATAATTCCGATAGATACTACTCTGCTCTCATAGCACTCTGGAAATACCTCTAAAGGTGAGAAAGAGATATTGTAATCACTTGCTTACTTGTCTGTCTCCTCTACAAAATTGTAATTCCCTTTTACCAAAGATAACTTTGTTAAAGTTGTATCCCCAGGCCCTAACAAGTGACTGAGTACCTAGGTGCCCTCCACAGTATTTCGTAAAATATGGAAAATATATTTTCTGTTCCCGCCCCCCACCTCTTTTTCAGGGCCTTCAATTACGTATACAGAGGCCACCTGAATTTGTCCCACGTATCACCGATGGCCTGTTCATTTTTTTTCAATCTTTTTTCTCTTCGTATTTCATTTTGGATACTTACTATTGCTATGTCTTCAAATTCATTCTTCTTTTCTTCTGAAGTGTCTAATCTGCTGTTAATCTCATCCCATGTAGTTTTCATCTGAGATGTTTAGTTTTCATTTCTAAATATGCTACTTGGATCTTTTTAAAATATCTTCCATGTCTAATCCTTAAGTTCTACCTTCTTGAAATTATGGGATATAGTTAAGATAACTATTTTAACTATCCTTGTCTAATGCTTTCATCTATGTCATTTATTGGTCTGTTTCTGTAAGTGATGTTTCTCCTCATTATAGGCTGTGTTTTTTCATTGTCTTTCCGTGCTTGGTAACTTTTTTTTATTCAGAGAGAGAGACTGAGCACAAGCAGATGGAGAGGCAGAGGCATAGCGAGAAGGAGACTTCCGCTGAGCTGCGGGCCTGATATGGGGCTCGATCCCAGGACCTGAAGATAGTGACCTGAGCCAAAGGCAGACACTTAACCATCTGAGCCACCCAGGTGCCCCTACGTGCTTGGTAATTTTTAACTGGATACCAGACATTATTTTACCATGTTGAGTGCTGGATATTTTAGTATTCCTACATATATTCTTGAGCTTTGTATTGGGATACAGTTGAGTTTCTTGAAAAAAATTTGAACCTTTCGAGGTTTGCTTTTAGGTTTTGTTAAGCATGTGCACTGCAGCTTTTAATCTACGGCTAATTTATTCTCTTACTTGGGAAGTAATCTGAGTACTCTCCACACAATTCCCTATGAATTATGAGATTTTCCACAGTGATTGGTAGAAACTATCTCTGGCCGTAAGTGGGCTGAGGACTGTTCCTTCTGTTCTGTTTTGCGAGGTTCTTCCTTCAGCCTCAGGTACTTTCCTCACACATATACACTGATCAGTACTCAGCTAAATACTCAAGGAGTACCCAGTGTAGCTCTCTACCGTTTGGTAGTCTGCCCTACTAACTCTGGATTGGCCTCCTAGATTCCCAGTACCATGTATCTCCTCAGTTTAGGGGGACTGCTAAACTCTGCCTGGGTTCTTTCCATTGTGCTGTGGTCTGGTATCTTTTCCTGGACAATACGGTGGTACAATCACAGGGCTTACCTCATTTGTTTTCCCTTTCTCAGATATCACTGTCCTGTACTGCCTGATGTCCACTACCTAAAAATATTGTTTATCTGTCCAGTTTTTTAGTTGTTTTAGAAGAATAAATCTAGTCCCTGTGATGATTCCATCTTGGTTGGAAGTAAAGAATAAAATTCAATTTTGTACTTCTATCCCTTTGTTTTTATGCTAAGAATCTTATTCCCTAATGGCATGAGTACATACTTATCTGCTTTTCATGTAAGTTTCAAAATCATACTAATATTACTCCTAACAATGCAGCTATTGACTGCAGTTTAAACTTTTGTTGTAGTTGTCTTTGTCATTTAGAACACATCTTACTAGACACTGACAGTCAAAATGAAATATTTTCAAGTCATGTAAAGTGATTCTTTCATCTGTGGTTATGCCACCAACTGGATATACAGTTGGAATCATTAGAATCATTTGTTTCAGTTTGTTTCAACTTTCAGGAATTGCTTTTTTTTCTTTTTACTTCTGATTTCATCTTTTAAGTTCTATTTTAAAAAAATGTACTTCTGAAGCCCAAACAATGTAAATATATATACATAGACATCTCAGTTACTTACCTATTCCCTCTTCCAAGTTCCCTCCCAAACTCTGAGAGTAATCATTTTATTAGTCTTTGGTTTATCAATCCACTGTTTCTCTCTCCTTCTCTGTATGCATGTGTGTGTTTTCAGATAAAAACGTACTCTGGATATCAACTGTAGTAAAATACAGAGTTCTTCCTCATTCCATTTTATCATCATATAGATGTAGTGTAACTTAAGTCTACCAGAACCTTATCACTGGCCATTTACATTATTTCTAGTCCTTTGCAATTACAGACACTGGTACAGTGGATAACTTACACAAAAGCCACTTACTATATTTGACAATTATCCTTGGAAAAAAATTTTCAAAGTACAATTCCTGAGCCAAAGGGTAAATGTATATGTAATTTTTCTAGATAACGCCAAATACTTCTTCACTAACAAGGTATGAGTGTGCTCGTTTCACACAGTACTGCCAACAAATTCACTGTCAAAATTTGGAGTTCTGGCTAATCTGATAGATAAGAAATGGTATTTCAATGTTGTTTTAATCTGTTTTTCTCTTATGAGCAAGACTGAACATGTTCTCACATGTTTAAAGGGCATCTGTATTTCTTTCTTGTGGACTAGTCGTTCATAATATCTGTAATAATAATGTGCAGACATTACTTCCCAGTTTGACATTTATATTCTGGCCTCAATTAAGGTCTTGTTTTCATCTTGTAAAAGTTAATCTAGGCTTTGTCAAATTAATTAATCTTTTCTGTCCTCACTGGATTCTGAATTATCTGTAGAAAAGTTTTTTCAGGGGCGCCTGGGTGGCTCAGTCGTTAAGTGTCTGCCTTCGGCTCAGGTCATGATCCCAGGGTCCTGGGATCGAGCCCCGCATCGGGCTCCCTGCCCAGTGGGAAGCTTGCTTCTCCCTCTTCCGCTTTCCTTGTGTTCCCTCTCTCGCTGTCAAATAAATAAAATATTAAAAAAAAAAGTTTTTTCATCCTAGCAGTATAGAGTTTTTTCATACTAGAATTTCATCCTAATTTCTTGAATATTTATAACCATCTACTACATATTTAATAAAGGGTCAAATCGACTTTTTCAAATCCTTTTCTTTCTACGAATATTTAAATATGGTGTTCTACTGGTTACTTGTATGGAGCACTGTGGTCAAGAAGCATGCCAATCTGATTTTGTCCCTTATAAATTAATTGATCCTTCTGCCTGGGGTTTTTCAAAGGGTTTCCTGTTTTTTTTTTTTTCTTCTTTACCTTCAAAGTCCAGTAACTTCACTAGGATGGGTAGAATGTTTTAAGATCATGACATGTCTTTTCATTATGTAGGTTCCTATCCTGTTTTACCTCAGGGAAGTGTTCTTGAACTGAATGTTTAATATTTCTTCAGTTTGATTCCTGTGATTTTTCTTCAGCGGCTTCAAAATTACATGGGTGTTCAATTTTCTTTGCTTGTGTTTATCTTACTTTTCATTAATTTGTGTGTGTGTGTTTTCATTTCCTCCTTTGTAACTTCTATTTCCTTTGCCATACTTTCCATGGTATCTATTTGTACTTGTTCTTCCAGTCTTGTCTTCATTTCTGATACTAATTTTTTCTAATTCAGGAGTTCATAGTCTCTTTTCATGTCCTCATGCTGTTTAGTCATCTCATTTCTGAGCTTTTCAATTTCTGACTCCTCCTGCAGTTCTTTCATAGCTTCTAGTTTTAATTTCTTTAGAACATTTATAATATTGTTACAGTTTTCATGTTTTTCTGATATGCTTCTATGATCTATTAGCATTTTCAGTTCACTTTTTTTCCCACTGTCTTTGTATGATGCTTCATTGCAATACTTTTTTGTTGCTCATGTTTAAATGAAATGTTTTTGTACTTTTAATAGAAGCTTGCATTTTAGGTGATGAGGATAAGCCAGGGTGGCCTTCCTAGCTTCACTGCTCAAAACTCCATGTTCTATTTGTAATACAAAATTGTTTTCTTTTTTTTTAAGATGGCCTATATGTATATATACTTTTATAGTTCTCAGATCCTCTCTCTAGTTTTTGAACCTTTTCTTCCCTTTTCCCTATTCTTTCCCTGTACAAAATGGATTCAATCCCCAGCAGGCTTTTCCTTAGATGTCTGTCCTTTTACAACAAGAGTTTCTGGTGAGTATTCCTAAGGTCTTTGAAGGATCAAGGTGGTCTGGTTCCTTCTGATCTTAAGGCCCTGTAGTGGATCTCTGTGACCTTTTCTGCACTCTCTCCAAGGTACAGCACACCAAGAGGCCTCCCATTTTGACAGGTTATCCAGAAATATTTGCTGAAAGTGCTCTGAGTGGGATCCTCTTCTTTTGGGGTAGCAGAGCATTTGATTTGTGTATCAGGGCTTTCAGGACCTTAAGCAATTCTTTTTGTTTCCCTTCACAAATCCACACAGCTGCTACCATGTTTTGATCCTTGCTCCATTTTTATTCTGGGGTGAGTAGGAGAAGTTTAACACCCATTTTTGGTGAAAATGCTTCTCTGTTTCCTACTGCTATTCTAGGTTTGTCTGTTTTAGTAAATAGATTTGAGAAAATTCAGGTACTATGCTGCTTTGAAGACCTTACCCCAATCAGAAATCCTTTTTCTTTTTTTAAATGACATGAAGCATTGATGGCATAATTTAACAACCTGATAACTTTTATCATTTTAATAGAGTTTACTAGAGTGATTATATGTAATCTGAAAAGCAAAAAAATACCAAAAACATTTGCTATTTTTCTTATCATCACTTACGTCCTTCTTGGCCTTAATCTCTGATCACTATATGGAATCAATGCCACCAGCTGGTTTTCTTGCCCTAAAAGTAAAAACAGGTTTAGAATTTTATTAACATAATCACTTAAAATATAGTGGCTTTCTATCAAAGTCTGGTTTAGAAGGACCAGAATACCATCTGGCTCTCATCTCATTCCTCTGGTAAACTGCTTAAAATCTTCAAAAATTATCTAGTAGACGCTGAGTTCCAAAACAAATAATGTATTTTTCATAGCTTGATGTCTACCTATGAATACAAATAATACAAAGAATGAGAAAGAGTAATCTCTTTACTGAAAAAGATCTAAAAAGTCTCAGTTTTCAGAGGATCTGAATTTACCAAAACTTCTTTCAACTGCATATTTTGTTTAGATTCTAACTTGGTTATCTGGGTAAGAGCAGAAGAAATATTGCTACCTTTGTGTCCTGAAATCCTCTACACTATACTCCTTGAAAACCAAAATCAACACATAACAAGTCTCACGCTTCAAGAGCCCATACAAAATGAGGCTTCCACAACTCACTCAGGCCACACACCATCTGCATTAAGTCAATTTAAAATCCATCCTTTATTTCTTGGGTTGGGCTATATCCATAAGTTTAATGAATAAATAGATCTTTAATAAACCAATTTTTCAATCTTATCAGAACTTGGTTTTTTGTATTAACTCTTAAAGCACTATAGTCAAATTCTCTTTTAAAGCTTCCTATAATGCTTCCATTATTCCTCCCTGCCTCTTCTAAAACTCTCCCCTCATTTACACTACCTCCCCCCACTCACAAGTAAATCTGTTATGTATATATGTCTCTCTCTGTATGTACATGTATCCTGTCTTGTTTGGTGGTATTCATTTGACTAAACTACAATCCTGCTTAAAAGCAACCTTTTAGCTACTACGCTGATATCCATACAGCTAAATGTGGATACAGAAAAACATGCAACTCTGCTCACTGGCCTCGTTTAGATCACTAAACTCAAGTGGCCTTTAATGATGTCAACCATCATACAATATTCCCTAGTTCACACACTCAATCTAAGTCTCCAAAATCATAATTTTATAACTTCACCTCTCACTTCAAATCTCCAATAGCTCCTTCCCTGTCCTCACTCTTAGCTCATGTGGCAAACAAAAGAATTTCCATAAGCTCCCACTACCACATCCACCCACCTGTTTCTGTGTCCATATACTCTACTTTCCTATTACAAAGCATAAAACTGCAGATGCTCCTCTGTAAGAACAGCCCCCTGCACTTGTGCCCTACATCTAATAATTCCCCCATCTCCTACATTATCTGTTGTTTTTTCTCTATGGATTATTCTCATCAGCATACATATTATTCACTCCATCTTAAAAAAAAAAATCCCTTTCCTGACCTCACAGCCCCCTCCACCTACCATCTTTCATCTTCCTTATATATACAGTTAAAACTCCTCAAAAAACCTATTTTCTCACTATATAACTTCACTCATCCTATGCCCTCTTGATCCCACTCTGTACATGCTATACATGCTTATGCAACCTGCCAAGTTGTTCTTCTAAAGGTCTCCAGTGGTCTCCATGTACATCACCAAACCCAATGGTCAGTTCTCAGTCCTTACATTACCTGATCTGTCGGTAGCATCTAACAGGTCCTTACTCTCTCCTACTTGGTACACTTTCTACATTTATTTCCAGGACACCAGAGACTAGAATTTCCTCCTTCTACTCTAGCTGTTTTTTCACTGTCTTTGCTAAATCTTTCTCCTATCACTGACTTTGAAATGTCACAGTGCCCCAGGGTTCAACACTAGGGTGTGTTTTTTTTTTTATTCACACTGATAAGCTTGGTGCTCTCATCCAACTCAGCTTAAGTACCACCTATATTCTGATGACTCCAGCTGAGAGCTTGCACTTCAATTCCAGACACTTATTGTAACTACCTATTAAACATTTCCACTTAGATGCCAAATATGCATCCCAAGACTTATCTCTCTAAAATAAAGCTCCTGATCTCTCCCTGGACATACACAGTCAAGCCTTCTTTTCTCCATCCTAATAAAGTGCTACTCCGTTCTTCCGGCTATTCAGACAAAAATACCTTCGGAGTCACCGTTATTTCCTACTAACCACAATCCACTTCTAGGCTCCCAAGAAAAGCCTATTGGCTATATCTCAAAAACATATCCAGCTTGCTAAAATAGTCCTTTTTTTCCTCCTCTGAGCCTGAGGCACTAATCCCTTCACTTACAAAAATCCTTTCATTCTCTAACAGCTGCGTATCCCTGAAAAGATAAAACCATCACATTCAAAGGCCAACTCATAGATTAACTTCCCCAAACCAAGGCATTTCTTAGAAACTGGTATAAACTGGTATTATCTTCTATTGTCACTTTGTCCTTCCCTCAAGGTTTCCCCCGGGTTATCTACAACTTCAACTAAGCAGAAAATGAGAATAGCACAAAGTATTTTTATTATTTCTATTGTTTCCACTTCTACTGAAGTTTGTCCAGCCTACAAATAGCACATTAAGATTATTCCCTTCTAAATTTCCCTATGATATGCCACAAACTGATTTTTCCCCCTATGGCCCATCTTCATTTACAATCCCTCTTCATGTAGTTCCTTTTAAGAATTAACTAATGAGGGCGGGCGCCTGGGTGGCTCAGTTGGTTGAGCGACTGCCTTCGGCTCAGCTCATGATCCCAGAGTCCTGGGATCGAGTCCCACATCGGGCTCCCCCTGCTCTGCGGAGAGCCTGCCTCTCCCTCTGCCTCTGCCTGACATTCCCCCTGCTTGTGCTCTCTCTCTCTGCCAAATAAATAAATAAAAATCTTAAAAAAAAAAAAAATTAACTAATGACTAGCTTCTTACTATTCTTTAGATAGTGAATTAAAAATATTAGGTCACCAAATTACTTAAATTGTTCCCAATAACAAACATGTGATTATGACCTCTCTTGATGCCATAGGTCTAAAAAATTTCAGTCAAGATACTGTGCATATCTGCTACTGCAGGTGGGAAAGAAAATACTAGAGGTAGACTGGTGGTTTTCATTACTGCTCTAGGAATATTAACATTTTTTTTTTAAAGTTTATATTTACTTCTTTGTGTCTCTTTAACTGAAGATAACTGATACATAGTTTTAACTTTAATTCTAAAAGACTTTTAAAACACAGAAGGTTGTGCTTAGATCTATGGGTTTTATATTATTTGTGTGAATGCCTGGAATTACTCTTAAGGGAAAAACACAGTAACACATACCCCTAGGAATTCTTCCTGTTCCTTGACAAGTGGGACAAGTGACACTATCTCTTCCTGTAAATTCCACATATGGAAACTGAGAGACATCTCCACCTCTTCCATCTTCATTATGGACTTCATTATTAACCAGTCCATTCCTCACGTTTTCAGTTGATGTGACTCCATCATAAGCATCTTCTTTATTTGAATGCAAAGGCAAATGAGAAAAAGACTTTCCCATGTCTAAAGAAAAAGAAAAATCTTAGGTGAACTTAAGGAAAAAAGTATACTCAAGAACATTACGGGATTTTTATACCAATCTAATATATAGAGCAAACTTCAAGGGAATATTCAAATTACTTTTTGATTAGAATTATATTTAATCCAAGTAATGTCTGAAACAAGGGAGCCAAGGGTCCAAAGTGTTTTTCTAACAAAATATTATAAAATGATGTATCAGACTTGTGATGAGAATAGACTTTCAAACATTAAAATATGACAGAAGTCTACACTTTCTTAGGGTTCTCTGAAAATAAAGTGGGCTTCACTTTTCTTAGAATATTCTTTTTTGTTTTATTCTATATTTAAACCAATTAGTGCTAAAGGCTAAAGTTGGTTTAGGCAGATTATGATCACCGATTATATGTATCACCAGGGAAGTTTGAAAGAAGACTTCAACTACCTCCAGTTAGACCTCAGTCTGTACTTTCTAACTGAATTCTTCTTTCCAGCTTATCTCTTAACTCAGGCAAAAGACCCTGAGGGCAAAGCATCCTGTGAAAGGAAGAGAACGAGGCAATAAGGGGCCAACAGGACTGAAGCCAAGACAATGATGGATCTGACCTTTACCGCGCACTTGCACGTACCCATCCACCTTTGTGCCACATTTTCCTTATATAAACTCAGAAGTATTTTCCACACTTCAGAGACAGTATTTTTGAGACCTCAGTTCCCTGTCTTCTCCATGTTGGCCTCACTGAAGTAAATTCCTTTCTTGTTTCACCACCACTCCTCTCTCTGCTTTTGGATTTTGTCAGTGGTGAGTGGCTGAACCTGGTCTGTTTCTGACTCCTGGAGCCAGGTTCCCTTGGACCCCTAAGCCCTGGTTACAAGTTCAAAGTAGTATGTTTCAGCCTGTTAAAATTCATGCCCCTTTGTGATAAATAAAATCCACAATCCTTCTCATTCTCCCCTACATTTCTAGCCTTAACATTTAAACATTTACAACAAAAACAACTCAAAAACCAAATCCTGCACATTTTTTTTCATTCAACAGTTGGCAGAGTTAAAATTATGAAATTAATATTCCAAGATATTTAATATAATTCACCAATACAAAGCAGTAAAATTTATAACATTTAAAAATTCTAGTATGATAGTATCAAAAATAACATGGGTAAAATTTAAATTTATATTTAATATAAATTTAAAACCAAGTAAGAATAAGTAGTGGTAGTACCTACACATATACCATACCTATACCAAAATAACCTCTGCAGCTGAGTCATAAATTTTAAGGATGAAAAGGAACTTAAAAGTCATATAATCCAATCTGCTGACAGTCTGTGGGAAAATTAATAAAGAGGGAAAGCAGAATTTAAAAATAACATTTCTTCTCTTCCTAAATTTGACCATATATCTTTTTTTATCAGTTCCTAAAAATGGATTATTATAGACATTCATACAAAGAGATAAGCATTTCTTTTAAAAATTCTCATTGAGGGACGCCTGGGTGGCTCAGTTGGTTAAGCGTCTGCCTTTGGCATAGGTCATGATCCCAGGGTCCCGGGATCAAGTCTGACATCAGGCTCCTTGCTCTGCGGGGAGCCTCCTGCTCCCCCTGCTTGTGCACTCATGCTATTTGTTTTAATAAATGAAATCTTCAAAAAATTTAAAAAAAAAATTCTCAGTGATTTATAAGGAAAACTGACAATAATTCAACTCATACTATAGTATGAAGAAAAGTTGACTTTTTAATACTGGCATGCCATCCAAGTGTTGGGATCATCAAACATAGTGTATACAGCAGGATAAAAAAAATTATACAACTAGTAGACAAATATAAAAGTGTAGAAGGATGAAGATGCTTATTTTCATAATTTTACTATTAAAAAAATCTACATACACACTGTCCATGTGAGTTTAAAAACAAATGATTCTGTAACTTCCACAAATGCATTATCTTCTCTTGGTTTGTCTAATGACATTAAATCCAAGCCAAACCAACATTTGCCAGTCACAGGTGGTTCAGGGGTGAATTAACATCACTGTCCCCACACACTGACCTACGAGGAATATCAGTTGAACAGGGACTGGGGGCCTCAGTAGTGTGGCCACAGAAGCATCCTTTCTGGGATCTCAGTTAACACAGGAGTGTAGAGTGTAAAGTGCATCCCACTAGAATGCTTTGGTGGCGGGTGAGGGGAGGCACAGAAGGCAGGGTCAAGATCAAGTTGCTCTCAGTCTGGGCCTGTTTTCTATCCGTATCTAACAGTTGTCTTGATGAGTCGGCCTCTGACAGGTGTTTGTTTCAGCAAGGCTAAGTGACAAGCACCAGACTTTGTCAGGTACTTCGTATCCTACCCTCCCTACTGGATTTTCCTCACAGTGAAGAAATATTTAGCCACTTTTATTCCTGGAGACTCGCTGGTTTGTTTATGAAGAAGTGCTACGCCCCCTTCTCTTCCCTGTATTCAATGTTTTTATCACAATCTCTTACTGAAAACCCAACATGGATCTAAGACAGCAAGGAGAGATTTAAAAAAAAGTACAGCACTTCATCCAATTTAAATGGGTCATTATCTTCTGTGATAACGAAGGAAGCCGGCACCTTTCATAAGCTACATAAACAAAACTCAGTAGGCACACAGCCTACTCTGGAAAGTTTAAAGGTTAAGATCAAGGCAACCGTGCAAGAAAACTCAAGAACAGCAAAACCAGGGGCCAGCTGGCCACAGAAGGTGTGGGGGCCTGGAATCAACCCTATGCTCCGGGCTTGGGCCAAAGCCTGGAGCCCCCTAGCCAGGAGGCTGGGACCTGTATGAGGTGACGGAACACCGCCATCACCCAACCCTGAGCGTCTCCTCGGTCCCCGGGCTGGCCCGGCTCCCCTGCGGCCTCTCCTCCTCTACCTCCCCGTCCCTCTCGGCTCTTACCAGGGCGCCACCGTTCAGTTCCACTCCGAAAAAGGAACCGAGGGGCTGCGCGTCTGGGGTCGCTCACCGACACGCGGGGCGCTGCGCAGTCCCGAGCTGCTCCGGCGCGCACAGGCCGGAGGACAGGGTCACGGGGTCTGCAGTCCCGATCGCTGGGGCTGGAGCTACAGGCCTACAAGCGCCTGGGCGCCGCGGATTCGGAGGTGGGGGGAAGGGCGGCAGAACGACGGCATCAGCTGAGGCCAGGCGCTGCTGCAACCTGCATCCGCACCTGCGCAGAACGTTTTCGTAGGAGGTGTATGACCCAGGAGCGTGCACTACGCATGCGTCCTTTCTCTGCTTTGCTAAAGACCGGAAGCGCAGGGGCTGTGTTTGTGCACTCTCCAGATTTTGTTACCTTGGTCTCCCAAGACTTAAAGGTAAAAGTCGGCCGCTCTGGCCTTGGAAAATTTAAAAATAATGGTACCACCTTTTTTTTTTCTCTCCTATTAGGCCTTTTCCTTTTGCAAAGGGGAAAAAAAAAACCCCTATCTGCCTCAACCCTCAGCTGAGCAGCCTTTTAGTTCACGCTTTTAAGAGTTGTCGCTCACACTCAGGACGCTGGTTGTAGGATTAAACTGGTTGGTAGTTGCGCGTTTGGCAGCCGAAAAGTCACATTATTTAAAATTTAGAAGCTCTTGCCTGGTAGAAAGAAACTAAGCGCGGTGGGAGCCCTGTTTGGGGGTTGTGTTTTGGTTTGGTTTTACTTGTTTTTGCACATGGGTCACCATCCTCCGCCCAGGCCTGTCTCCTAATTCAGAGGTTACAGCAGTATGAAATTCCATCTCAAATTCCTGCAGAGAATTTAAAGTTTAGTGAATGTTAGCTATTGTTACAATCACAGTCACAGTATACATATAACCAAGGAAGAAAGTAACAGTATTTTATTTCCCTTCTGGCGGGATCGGTGTGTTTGGCTGGTGCAATATGAAGATATGTAAAAGTAAGAAATACAAGTCAACATAATATACAAGTTAGTTATATCCACATGTGAGATAATAAGCCTTCTCACACAATGTTGGCGAAAATGTAATCTCATAACTTTCTGACAATTAGGCAAAATTTTTGGCACACCTGGTTGGCTTAGTCGGAGCAGCGTGGGACTCTTGATCTCGGGGTCTGAGTTCCAGTGCCACCTTGGGTGTAGAGATTACTAAAAATAAATAAACCTAAAAAAATGTATTAAATATTTTAATTTTCTCATCCTTTAGCCCAGCAATCTCGCCCTTCGGAATTTATCCTAAAGCTAATGAGAACGCTAAAAATATTTTTGTATGAAGTGTGTTCATTTAACCTAAGTGTCCATATTGGGACGTTGATGAAATAATTTTCAGCCCCTCGTTTAGCCAAATCTTCCAAAGGTGGGGGAAGAGGGGAGGGGATGGCATCTTCCAGTAACATTGTTTGAATTTTCAAAATAAATAGCTTGGCTACAACAAATCAGAATCTTGGGGACCCCCCCCAGTGGAAAACAGAGATGCACAACAGTATTTTGTATACATTTTCAGAGGGTTCACAGATTTTTCTTTAAGTCTGTCCTTTAAGACCAGAGTAAAAATCCTGGCTGTAGAATAATTAAGGACTAATGTGGCAAGAAAATGGGTTATAAAACCCAATTAGATAAAGATGGCTATATTTAGACCTAAAGCAGTACAAAAATGGTGTTATACCTGCTAGCCATTACTTCTCCTTGTTTTCAAAAGTGGCTTTCGGAAGTGACAATTAGGAATCAGAGATACAGAGGCAGGATTCAATCCTATAGCAGTACTAGGTGACCCCACATTTCTTTTCAGAAAACTCTGAACAGATTCATTCTCTTTTTACAGTTTTAAAAATTTCCTCTGTCCAAAAAGTACTATCATTATTTTAACAAATAAAGGAATGGGTTTTAATTTTCATTTATGAAATGGGACACCCATGATTCTGGCTATAGGGGTTCTTCAGAGTTGCTTCAGTGGCCACCAAGGTGAGGAATGGTGGAAAGATGTCCAAGTAGATTTGGTGTTTATGGATTGTCATTGTAAATGATACAAATGCCCTAACCATGTAAGTAATACTCTAATATAATACAGTGAATTTCATGTAAGAATGAATGAATAAAAATGAAATTAAACATTTAAAGTTCTAGGTCTTAAAGGGAGCTCCTATATAGAACTCATCACTTCCATATCTAGTATTCCCTGACCTCAAAATGTTTTTAAAAATCTAGTTAGGGCCTGTAGTTAAATACAGTTGTTATTTTCTCATTGCATATTAAATCTGAAGTAGGAATTGGAAGAAGATGAGAAACTGAAAATACCTGAGCAGAAATTCCACGTTGACTCCCTATGATGAAGGATAGCTGGAAGGCGGGTAGGCAAGGACAAGGGGCCCTCCTGCCCTAGGAGGAAACCACCCTTAAAAGGATTTTACACCACCCTGGTAGGAGCCCTCCACCCTTTCCCATGTGATTGACAGATGACAAAAACTTGATTGGATGACAGGCACAGGGAGGGTTAATCAGATTAAAAGGACCCACTAACAAGCCCATAAAAACCCCTAGACTCAGAAACTCTGGTTGCAACCCTCTCAGGTCTCCTCCCTCTTTGGGAGCTTTGTACTATCACTTTGCTATCGCTCAATAAACCTTGCTTTGCTACCCACCACTCTGATCTACGTTTTCATTCCTTGAAGTGGTGTGACCAAGAACCATGGGCACTGAAGAGAAAGTCCTGCAACACCTAATTCTCCAGTCTTCTAGAGTCACCCTTTACAGTAATAGGTAAATGAAATAACCTGAACTTTCTGTAAGTAGAAAGAGGAGAAAGATGTAGGGGTCCTCGGAAAGAGAAGTCATTTTAGGCCCCCACCTATTTTATGTGATCTTACTGGCCTACTTACCCTAATACACTTCTTACAGAACTTTCCAAAAGGTGTCAGAATTACAGTAGTTAATGATTTTAAGGAAACAGAATGCAAAAACTAACATCTCTAACAAGCCAGGATATAGCCTAACCATATCAGAGATAATAAAATAGTGGTAAAACTCCCCAAAACTTCCTGTGCTCTTTCAAAAGTAAGTCAGGCCCTGCATTCCTTACCTGAGAAAAGGAACCCAAGACACCATCCAGTTTATAACTGCTCTTGGAGAGGCCCATAGCCCCTTCTTATCCAACAGTTACCTCTGCTTCATTATATTACAGTCTCCACACTATGTTAACATAACATAGGTTTGTGTGTATAAGCCATTTTTCTAAGAATGACTGTGCAATGTTACACCCACCTTACCTTCTGATGACAAAGCTCCTATTTCTGAATATTCATCCTCACCCTAAATAAAACAAACCCACTTACCCCACTCAGGGAGTCACGGCTTTGGAAGTTATTCGCAGTGATCTCCTTAGCTGCTGTAAAAAAAGTTTCCTTTGTGTGACAACTCCTCCTGGTGTAGTCTCTACTCACCAAGGAGAGAACTCATGTTAGTTCCATTACACCTCTTTCAAGGGAGTGCATTCCCCAATTTTTCTAAATATTTCTGAGAAGAAGGACTTACAACGCTGTTGATAATTGACTGTCATTATTTTATGTGCTTTGCTCCTGGCTCAATCTTGATCACTTAGTACTATCTAATCACTGCTTCTGGATGCTTCTTTGTTCTCTCTCTATCCCTTTCCCAAATGTTTAAACATGGTTCCTTTCCATCATACTACAAATCAATGAACAGAAAGCTGTATGTGCAACAGATTACCAAAGACTTGTAGAAATTAAAAAGGGATTTAAGCACAAAGAAGGAAACAATTTAAAACAGTATCAGACACTGATTTTTCTTAAAGTTCAAAGTTCGTTTTATACCGAGAGTCATGTTGTAGTGATCCCCCCCCACTTCCTGTGACCAATCTTCCATCTCTTCCCCAGGGGCCCACTCTGACTCTCCACTGAGCTTTTTCTCAAATGCTTTTCTATAAGTTCTGAGGCCCAGAATCCCTTTTTCTCAAGCTACTGCAGATGAAAATGGAGAATTTCTCTTATGCAGACCAGTTTGGTGCTACCTTTATCTCTACCTCTCTCTTATGAGACTAGCCTAGAGACTTCTTTTTTATAAAAAACCTCCCCTTAATATTTGTTCACAAACACAGCAGTATCCTTCCAACTCTTTTAGAATGCAGTGATGTTATCGAAATTTTAGAATCCTTTCTTCTTTTGATTCTCTATTCAAAATAGAATGACTAGAACTTAAAAAGACTAATATATATATGGAAATTCTTCCTCTGAGATGCCAATTATCAGATCAAGCACTGGGTGAAATCGTTTATTCTCTATACTGTGCTGTCCTACAAAAATATAATTGAGCAACAAATGCAAGCCATATAGGTAATTTTAAATTTTGTAGTAGCCATGTTAGAAAAAATAAAAAGAAATAGGCAGGATTAATTGCAATAACCCAATATGTCCAAGACATTATTATTTCAACATGAGTAATAAAGATAATGAGATATTTTATATTCTGTTTTTCATATGAAGTCGGAAATTTTCCTGATTTCAGTTTGGGGTAACCACATTTCAACTTCTTAATAGCCACATGTGGCTAGGACATATTCTTTCAGACAACACAGTTCCATACAATAACACAAAACACCAGTAGAGTTCCTAGGATTTTTTGATGACAAAGAGCTAAAAAGCTTTAGTTTTAGAGAGAAAATATCACTTACATTTTATCTTAATATCTTTTGAGATTTTTGTGCTAACCCCAAACTTTCCTTTAATTTTCATTGTGCTTGTTTTCTCTTTCTAAAAACACAGGTTTCTAAAGCTCCTCCACACCATGACTCCTAAATTATGACAGTTTCGTAGAACTTAGCCTATTAACTTTATTATTTGTTATATTTTCCACCTAGGGACCCCTAACAAAGATTTTTGGGAATTTTCATGAACCACAGAAATGCATAGGATGACCAAGTTAGTTTTAGATTTAATCAGAGGAGGCATATAGAATCTGGCATAACTACAAGAGGTGTGTTTAAGATTCTAATTTCAACTTTTCCAAGTTCTTAAACATCAGTGTGAAATTTCATATGTTCAATTCTGTTGATCTCCAGGTTAGTCTTCAAATTTCAAACACTAGTAATTAATAATGATGACTTTAATAGAGTAACAAATATTAGTATATAGAAGAGGGCATTGGGCATCAGTACAGGACAATGTCCATTTAAGCCAGTGTTCTGCTTTGAACTGAAACAATGTGTGTTTTCCGAAAAGACCTGTTTTATCTCTAAGAAATCAATCCCCAAAATAATGCCTTTCCTTCTGTATTGCTTAAAATCTAGTGAGGTAAATCAATGAAACAAATATGATAAATATATGAATGATAGAAAAATGCTATCCCAAGTACCACCAAAAAGATTGATGAAGATTCCCCGGAGAAGGTGAGGAATGTGTAGGAGATTTTTAATTTATTTTTTATTTCTTTAAAGTTTTATTGGGGTTTAATTGGCATACTATTAACTGTACATGTTTATTTTTTTATTTTTTATTTTTTTTTAAAGATTTTATTTATTTATTAGAGAGAGAGACACAGCGAGAAAGGGAACACAAGCAGGGGGAGTGGGAGAGAGAGAAGCAGGCTTCCCGCTGAGCAGGGAGCCCGATGCGGGGCTCGATCCCAGCACCCTGGGATCATGACCTGAGCCGAAGGCAGGCGCTTAATGACTGAGCCACCCAGGCGCCCCATGTACATGTTTAAAGTGTACAACCTGAGAACTTGAACATATGCATGTACTTGTGAAACCATAACCATAATCAAAATAATGGATATATTCACACCCACAAAAATTTCCTTGTGTCCTTTGTAATTCCATCTTGCTATTCTTCCACTGATATACTTTCTGTCATTATAGATTAGCTTGCATCTTCTAGAATTTTACATTAATGGAATCAAATATTATATACTCTTCTTTTTCTAGATTTTTTCATTCAGTCTACTTATTTTGAGATTTATCCAACTTGTTGCAAGTACCATAGTCCCTCCCATTCTGTTACTAAGTATTCCCTTATAAGGAGGTACCACAATTTGTTCACTTATTGATGGATATTTGGGTTACTTTCAACTTTCTCTCTAAGCAAAGCTGCTATGAACATTCATGTATGTCTTTCTAAGACATGTTGCTTACATTTCTTTGGAGTGTATACCTAGGAGTAGAACGTCTATGACAGATTTATGTTTAAAATTTTAAGAAACTGCCAGTCTATTTTCCAGAGTGGCTATATCATTTTATATTCCCACCAGCAGTGTTTAAGAGATTCCTTTGATTCAAAGTGGCTATATCATTTTATATTCCCACCAGCAGTGTTTAAGAGTTTCCTTTGTCAAGTCTTAGAATGGTCATTTTTGTTAATTTTAGCCATTTTAATAGGCCAGTAGTGGTTTCTTATGGTTTAAATTTGCATTTTTTAAGGGTTACTGATGTTGAACATGTTTTCAGGTGCTTATTTGCCATTCTTATAGAATCTTTGGTGAAGTGTCTGTTCAAAATTTTGTCCATTTTTTATCATTATTTTATTTTTACTAAGTTATAAAATTTTTAATTCTGAATACAAGCATGGATTCTGCATCAGACATGTGATGTGCAAAAATTTTCTCCCAGTTTGTGGAAGTTCTTAATTTCAATGGCATATGACTTAGAGCCTAGTGGGGAAGAGAGTTAAGCAAATCAACAATTATAATGTGATAAGTGTTATGATAAGAATTTGCACAGGAGGCATAGAAAAATGGCATTTGGTTCAGACTTAGGGATTAATAAAGACTTATTAGAGGAGGAGATATTTGAGAGGGAATTAGCTGAGTAAAACTGGAAATGGAGTTACAGGCAAAAAAGACCTTGTACACAAGCCTTGAGCTGTAAGAGTATGGTATATATAAGAGTATGGTACTATATTTATGTATGACTGTAGCATAATCTATTCTACAAAATAGAAAATAAAATTAGGGGCACCTGGGTGGCTCAGCCGTTAAGCGTCTGCCTTCGGCTCAGGTCATGATCCCAGAGTCCTGGGATTGAGCCCCGCATTGGGCTCCTTGCTCAGCAGGGAAGCCTGCTTCTCCCTCTCCCACTCCCCCTGCTTGTGTTCCCTCTCTCGCTGTCTCTCTCTGTCAAAAAATAAATAAAAATTAAAAAAAAATAAAAAAATAAAATTAGACTGAAAACTGAGAAAGAAAATTAGCCGTGAAGGATCCTGTGCATTAAGGAGTTATGACTTAATGCTAATCATTAAAGTCATATATACATTTTAGAAAGATTATTCTGGAATTTTTGCTGAAAATGAGTGGGGAGTGGGTGGGTGGGATACTGAAGGCTGAGAGACCAGATAAGAAGTATGAGAAGGATACAGAGCAAGGGTAATGATGCCTGGTGAAGAGAGGATGAATAGGTAGGAATATTTGGGAAATAGAATCAACAGGATTTGATTATCACTGAGTATTTCCTGAGAGACTGTGAAAGGAGTTAAATACAGAATTTGGAAAAAGGAGTTTTGTAATTTATTTTTTTAAAGATTTATTTATTTATGGGGGGGAGGGGCAGGGAGAGGGAGCGAGAATCTCAGACAGACTCCCTGCTGAGTGCAGAGCCCAAATTGGTTCTCAATCCCATGACCCCGAGACCATGACCTGATACCAAACCAAGAGTCAGATGCCCAACCAATGAAGCCACCCAGGTGCCCCAGAGAAATGAGTTTTTAAATTTAAACAAAATCAGTGATATAGCTGAAGAATAGAGTTACATAATTCAAAATTTCATGATTTTTTTTATATATTTTATATCCTGACAAACTGGTGGAATGAGATCAATGAGCTGGCTCGTAGACCAAGTTGGTCCATTAAATTAGTAATAGCTACTGGTAATTAAGGAGTAGATGAAGCCCACTGTACTAAAAACATATATCCATATGTTTTCCAAATTGAAGATTATTTGAGATTCAAATAATATATTCTCATAGTATTGGTATTAGTATCTCCTATATTCGTATTTTGAGGTTATATATTAAATGATCAGAACAGCAATCCAGGTGAGACAACAAATCTAATAAGTTATTTGGAAGACACTGGGACTATTCAAGTTGGAGTTCTGGTAGATAGAAGGAAGGAGAAATGATATTTTTTTTTTCTTCAGTGGCCAGAGCTAGAGAGAAAGTCAGAGAATGATAGCAAGTTTTATGTGCTCAGTTGGGCAACTAGTCAAGTCCAAAAGTTGAATGCAGCTGGGAAGTAGCATTTTCAGATTTTAGGGTTAGACAAAATGGTTAGTAATAAAGAAACAAAAAGTTTCAGGAAGAAGCAATCCTTAAAACAGAGTGAGAAAGCCAACATAATGCAAATTAAGAATCTAGGCAAAATGTGTGGGCAATACATCTGTGGTAGGTACTAATCCAAGAATTGAGCTTAATGATAACTAAAAACCTTAAGGTAAGTTCTATTTATATATTTCCTACCAAAGGTAAGACTTGTTCTCAAACTACAGGAGACCCAAGTACGCATAGATAGAAAAGAAGGGAAACATGACTGGAATGAGAGACTCGGGAATAAGAAACAAGGCCAGATATGAGTCACAGGGGAGTAGCTTTTTATGACATAAATGCAAGGAAGAACAATCTGTAAAATTAAATGGTTAGGGGAGAAAAGAAGGAAGTATTTTCAGTTTTTTAATAAGTGATCATCACCACTGTGGCAAAGTGGAGAACTGGGTCCAGAAACTCTTGAGGAGGTGTTCTGAAAGGGTTATACAATAAGAAAAATACAGAGCCCAATTAGGAGTTACGAAGTTACAGGAGACTTTTGCTCCACTTCACAAACACAAGCAAGAGAGGATTTTAAAATCATTTAAAACAAAACAAAAAACAAAGAAGCTTGTCAGAGAACTAAGGACACAGACTTTCATAAATTTTAATCCGAAAGGCAACAACAACTTCCAAAGAGAGAAGAAAATGACAGCTGCTTTCATTTCTTACAGAACAGTTTATGGTACATAAAGTACCTTTATACTACATGAATGCACCATAAACGGAGGTAAAGGGAGGCCAGCCAAATATTTAATGATTATGTGTGGGTTGGAATGATAGATGACAATCTCATGGAGCTCCAGTCAGAGTAAGTCTGCACCCACCCTCTAACTCTGTTCAAAAGGTCAGAGTGCTACAAAGTAGTATGTGAAAGGCAGGGAGTGAAGTAGGATTGCTAGAAGCAGTTCTTTGGGGATTCCAGGCCTTCATCAAGTGTACTGCCCCAGCCCTCTGAGGGCTGAGGGCAGGGCAACAGGATGGAGACAGTTATACTCAGACACAAAGACAGGCAAGACTGAGGAATAAAGAGAACAACCCGTACTAGAAGCTGGGATTTTGAGCTAAAAGAGTAGCAGATGGGTGAGCTATCAGGTACAAAGTAATCTCCAAAGTTTTGCCAGTGCTGAGAACCCAAGAACATTTTAAAGAAATGAACTGAATCTAATTAGACCTTAAACAAAGTCCAGACTCAGCAAATCTAAAGATTCAATAGACTCAAACTTCCAAGCAAGAAGTCTGATAGAAAAAGTGGCAAGATATTTTTTAGGGCAAATATTACTTACTCTTTTATTTTTTAAAATATCTAGCATCCAGTAAAAATTATGAGATGTGTGAAGGCAAAAGAAAATGTGAGCCTTGGTCAAAAGAGAAAACTGTTAATAAAAGCAAATACAAAAATGGCCCATTTGTTGGAATTATCTGAAAGGGACTTTAAAATCACTATGATAAATATGGTGAAGGGTCTGTAGAGAAAGTGGACAACATGGGAACTGTTTAAAAAAAAAAAGGAAAAGCAAGAAATAAACTAAGTAAAATATCAGACATAAAAAAATCCACTTGATAGTATTTCCAGCAAACTGGATATAGCAGAGGAAAGAATCTATAAGCTTAAGAAAAGTTAATAGAAATTATACAAACCAAATATAAAGAGCAAAAAAAAAAAGGGGGACAGATGGAATAAAGTGTCTGATATCTGGAGGACAATATCAAATGACCTAGCATGCATGTACTTGGAATCCAGGGAGAGGAAAAAAGAAGGGGGCAGAAGAAATATTTGGAGAGAAAAAAATTGAGAAATCTGCAAACTGACTGAAGATATCAATTTACATATTCAAGAAGCCCAGTGAATCTTAAAAGCGTAAATTGAAAGCAAACCAAGGGAATCATACAAAAGATCTTAATACCAGTCACAGGAAAAAGATACACATTGCATACAGAGGAATGTTGATAAAAAAAAAAATCACTAGTGACTTTTATATCAGAAAAAATGGATGCCATAGAAAATGGAATGACATTTTTGAAGTGATCTAAGAATATATTTTTTTTAAATTATGTCAATTTAAATTAAACTTCTAGGAAAAAATACTTAAATATTTTAGGAAAAATAAACTATTTCAGAGAGAAAAAAGCTGAGCATATTTATCTCCAGAGCATCTGTAGCAGAAATTTTAGAAGTCTTTCAGGCTAATGTGAAATAATACCAGGTGGAAGTCCTGCTATATGCATAAACATATAGAAGTATTTTTTATTATCTTTATTATATATGTATTTCATTTGTTATATCTATAGCTATATATGGCTTTTAAAGATTATGACTAAAGTAAATACAGTAATGATATATTTTGGGTTTATAATATATGTAGAAATACGATATATGTCAAAAAGGGCACAAAATGGGGGCGCCTGGGTGGCTCAGTCGTTAAGCGTCTGCCTTCGGCTCAGGTCATGATCCCAGAGTCCTGGGATCGAGCCCCACATCGGGGTCCCTGCTCAGCGGGAAGCCTGCTTCTCCCTCTCCCACTCCCTCTGCTTGTGTTCCCTCTCTCACTGTGTCTCTCTCTGTCAAATAAATAAATAAAATCTTAAAAAAAAAAAGGCACAAAATGTAGCAAGAAATATAAATAGAATTATAGTGTGGCAGTGTTCTTATATTTTTCTTTATTATTTGAAAGTAAAATTTGAAGATACCTAAAGTAAAAAGGTAAGGGACAATATACTATGAAAACAGTAAGCATGAGAAAGAATATATCACCATATTAATATCAGAAAAATAAGACTTCAAGAAAAAAATAGTATTACCAGAGATACAAAGACAAATTCATGGTGGTAAAAGTCACTGTTTAAGAAGATATAACGAGTCTCAATATGTATGCAGTTACTAACAGAGACTTAAAGCCACAAAACAATATTTGACACAATTAAATGGAGAAATAGACAAATCTAGAATAAATAGTAGAACAATAGACAGAAATCAAGAAAAGTATAGAAGATTTGAATAACATTGTGTACTAACTTGATCCAATATAGTATTAGAATATGAAATCCACCGATTAAAAGTACAAATTCCTTTCAGCTGCACAAAGAATATTCAGCAAGATCAATTATATGTTAGCACATAAAAAAGTCTCAATAAATTTCAAAATATCAGGAACATATAATACATGCTCTATGACCATAGATTAAAAATAAGTAATAAAAATATCTGGAAAATGGCAAAATATTTAGAAATTAAGTAATTCTCTTCTAAATAACCCATGTATCACAGAAGAAATCAGGAAAATGAGAAATATTTTAAACTCTATGATAATGAGAACATAATATATCAAAATTGTAGAATGCATCCAAAACTGCTGTGAAATGGAAATTTATAACATTAACTGCCTATATTAGGAAAGAAGGAGAAGGCATTGCTTTTACATTAGAAAACAAAAGAGAAGAGAAAATTAAACCCAACTTAAGAAGAAGAAAGGAAATAATACATATAAAATTAGAAATTAATGAAGTAAAAATCAACTGAGAAAACAAAGTCAAAGTCAGTTCTTTGAAGTGGTTAATAAATTTGATAAGCCCCTAACAAAGAAAAATGGAGAAAATATAAATTACCAGTATCATTAAAAAATAGCGGACATCATTACATGTCTTACAAACATTAAAGATACAATTAAGAGATATTATGAATAACTTTATGCCAGTGGTTCTCAGCTGGGGACAGTTTTGCCAAGAGAGGAAATTTGGGAATATCTGAAAATAGTTTGGCTGTCACAACCTGGGGAAGAGGTGCTACTGGAATCTTATGGATATAGGCCAGGGATGTTGCTAAACATCCTACAAAACACAGAGCATCCTCCCATAACAAAAATCTATATAGCACTAAATACCTCCCATAACAAAAATCTATATAGCCCTCAATGTTGAAGTTGAGAAGTTCTGCATTATGTTCGTAAATTCAGTAACTTAAATAATTGAGTGAATTTTTGAAAAATACAGCTTACCAAATTGACACATAAAGGAATAGAAAAATCCATGCAACATTTTGTCTTTTAAGGAACTTGAAATTGTTATCAGAACCTCACAAAGCACAAATTTCAGATGGCTTTACCACTGAATTATATCAAATATTAAATAAATAAAACCAATATCAAAACCAAGTAAATACAGTACCTAAAAGGAAAATTACAGACCCATACCCCTTCTCATGATCATAGATTCAAAATTTGTTAATATTAGCAGATTCAATACAGAAATACATAAAAGAATAATGCTAGTGGCTAACATTATTCACAAAATAATTCACAAAATAAAAAAAATCATGTGACATCCAAATAAATGCAGAAAGAGTAGTTGACTAGTTTTTCAATACTCATTCATTATAAAAATTTTACCAAATGAGGATAGAATCATATATGATGATAAATTAGTAAATGACTTTCCACTAAGATCAGGAATAAGGCAAGGATGTCTGCTCTCATTAACTTCCATCAGCATTTTTCTATAATTCCTAGCCAGTGCAATAAAACATGAAAAAGATTGAAATACACAAAGTCATAAACAAAACTGTAAAGAAACAGGATTTTGTATGTAGAATATTTTATGGGTCCAAAAAAAGGTAACCAGAAGTAATAAATTATTTTAATAAATACATAGGAAACAAGGTAAATATACAAAAATCAATTGTAATGATATAGGCTAGTAATGACAATTGGCAAATAAAAATTAAAAATACCATTTATAATTGCATTAAAAAATTAAATACATAGAAATAAATCTAGTAAAACTCATGCAAGATACCTATACTAAAAACCACAAAATATTTGAGAGAAATTAATGAAGACTAAAACAGATACTATTATCACAAATTAGAAGGTTCAATATTAAGATATTATTTTCTCTTCAAATTGGTCTATAGGTTCAATTAAATCCAAATCAAAGTCCTAGAAGTCTTTTTTGATAAAGTCAACAGATTCTATAATTTATATGTAAATGGAGGTATTTAGAAGTACCAAAATAACCTTGCCAAAGAACAACAGAATTGAATGACTTGTAATTTCAGATTTCAAGCTATAAAGTTAATATAATTAAGATAATGTATCATTGCCATAAGGATAGACAAATAAGATCAATAGAACATAACAGAAAGTTCAGAACTAGACTCATGGATTAATTTCCCACAAAGTCAACTCAGTAGTGAAAGGAACAATCTTTTAATCTGGAACCACTGGATGTTTATATAGAAAAAAATAAACCAATCTGAAAAGTCTTACTATATGATTTCAATTACATGATATTCTGGAAAAGGCAAAACTACATGAAGCAGTAGTGAGGTAGGTTTTACATGAGGTAAAAAGATTAGTGGTTGCCAGGCTTTCAGCAGGAGGGAAAGAGGGTTGAAGAGGGAAAGCACATGGTATTTTTTTGGGATGATGAAACTATTCTGTATAATACTGTAATGGGGGGCACATGACACTATGGATTGTCAGAACCCATAGAAATTTACAATACAAAGAATGAGCCTAAAGGTAGGTAAATTGAAAAAAAATCATTTATCAAGTGTGAGAGCCCAGGATTGATGCAAACAAAAAATCTATTATAAATATATGAACTGACCTTGCTGAAGGTATTGGGAGGAAAAGATACTGACCTAAGTAACTTTGGAAATGAATGAAGTCTTTGGGTCTAAAAGCAAAATAAAATGTACATAGATACTGTACCGTATTCATAAAATTGTTTCAGGTGGAGCTACAGAAGACCAATTCAGATACCATATATATGAGATACATATATATGGGAATTAAACAATTAAGTGATGGGATGGTAGACAAGTGGAGCCGGGGTTTTCAATATTGGATTGGAAAGTTACAAATAAGCAAGGGAAAAAGGTTACAATAATCAATGCAATATTGATTACAATTGGATATGTCAGTATAAACTCTTGTTTAGCTGAATACAGATACAGATAGTTACATACAGAAATGTTTACAGATTCTTGTATATACACAGGTTAGTATACACACATAGATTTCCTTTCCTTATCAGTAGGGAGGGCAAGGAAGCAATAACACCCCAGTAGCAACAAGCACACCTAGTAGCCAGATCTTGATTTCTAATACCATTCCTTAATAAAAGGAACTAGAGCTCCTGGGAGAAATGGATTATTCTAGAACTGGATCAAGAATTATACAGGATGAGCCTGGAGAAACTTATAGTACCAGAAAATAAGAAATTGCTTAAGGAAATAAACAAACAAAACACGCACCCAAGTCATAGAACCCCACAATGAGGTGGTGTATCAAAAGAACAGAAGAGCCAATGGAAAGAGTTCCCAAAGACCAAAGCTTGCACACTTCGAGCAACAATATAAAATAAGGTGATGTTAGATGATAATCCAAATTATAAAATATACATCCTTGAGTTCATACAGATATAAATAAATGACTGAATAAATAAATGGGAGGGGGAGGGAATAGAAAAATGACCTATGTAGAAGAATTTGAAATAATTTTTGTAGATATTCTTCTCTCAAGGGGGTGGAACATAACTCCCTACTCCTTAACTGTGGGCTGCATATGATGGTTTCCTTCCAAAGAGCACAGTATGGAAAGAGGGGAAAATAGTAACTGTGCAGGTGAGAAATCTGACCCACACTACCTGAGCCAGGCGATCAAGGTTAACATGAATGGTAAGTCATGCTGATAGTATGTACTCTTGGTATAATGGGATGAGATTGGCACTTTACTTCTTAAAGTCTTTGTCCCAAAAACCTATAAATGCAGTGTATTGGTCAGGATTCTTCAGAAAAACAAAACCAACAGGATGTATCCTCTCTGTCTGTATCTATATTGATTTTGAGAAAGAGAGAAAAAGAGTTGGGAACCCAGGAAGAGCCAATGTTACAGTTCAATCTGAAGGCTATCTACCGGCCAAATTCCCTCTTGTTCTGGGGAGATCAAACTTTTATTCTATTCAGGACTTCAGCTGATTGAATGAGGCCTATCTACATTATAGAGGACAATCTGCTTTACTCAGAATCCACTGATTTAAGTATTAATTTCATTCACAAATGCCCTCACAGAAATATCCAGAATAATGTTTGACTGAATGTTGATACTGTGGCCTAGCCAAGTTGGCTCATAAAATTAACCATCACACCCAATCTACTCATGAGGCAAAAAAAGTCAATCTTTACTGAGGGACATTTTACAAAATACCTAACCTGTGAAGGTCTCTGATAACAATGGAAGTCTGAGAAACTGTCACAGCCAAGTGGAGCCTAAGGAAACATGACAACTAAATGCAATGTTGTGTCCTGGATGGGAGGTTGAAACAGAAAAAGTACCTTAGGTGAAGACTAAGGGAATGAGAATAAAGTTTGATAAATGTATCAATATTGGTTCATTAATTATAACAAATGTACCATTGGATATTAGGTATAAGGTACACGAGAATTCTCTGGTACTGTCTTCTTACCAAGTTAGGTCAGGAAAAGATTTATTAGAAGATTTATTTATTAAATTACATATTAAATATATTATTTATTAAAAGATTTATTAGGCAGGACTATGAAAGAAAAATAATGATGTATTGGTTGGTCTTTATTAAAATTAAGTATTTCTTCTTACCAAGTACACCATCAAATAGGCAAGTTATGGCCCGGGAAATACAATTATTTGACAAAAGACTGTGAATATATAGAAACTCTTACAAATCAACAGTAAAAAGACAAAACATCCAATTAAAAAATGGGCAAAAGACATGGCAGACATCTTGCAAAAGTATACATAATAATGGACAATTGGAAAATGAAAAGGTAATGAATACCATTAGTCATCAGGAAATGCAACTTATAACTACGATGATACGCTGCTGTCCATCCACTTAAAGGGCCAAAAACAAAAACAAAAAACCTGAAAATACCAAATTCATCAATATTGGTTTATTAATTATAGCAAAGTTACCATACTAATGTAAACTATTAATATTGTCAGGGTACATAGGAACTCTCTATTGGAGCATGTGGAGTATCTAAAATGCTTATAAGATGTGGGTTGCCTGAGCGGCTCAGTTGGTTGACCGTCTGACTGTTGGTTTCGGCTCAGGCCATCATCTCATGGGTCGTGGGATTGAGCCCTGTGTCAGGCTCCACACTCAAAGGGGAGTCTGCTTGAAGATTCTCTCCCTCTGCCCCTCTCCCCATTTGCACACTTGCTGTCTTTCTAAAATAAATTTAAAAATCTTAAAAAATAAAATGCTCATAAGTTGTTAGTGGGAATGTAAAAATAAATTTTTTGGACAACTATCTGTCAGTTTCTTATAAAGTTAAACATACATCTATCCTGTGACCCACCTATCTATAGAAACATCAAACATACACTCACAAAAAGACTTGTACATAAATATTCATAGCAGCCTATTCTTATTAGGCTAATATTTGAATTAAAAACAACAACAAATATCCATCAACAGGGTAAACCAAATGATGTACATTTGTACATTCATATAATGGAATACTATTCAGCAGAAAGGAACAAAGCACTGATACAAGCAACATGGATAAATCTCGCAAATATTTTGTTGTATAAAAGAATCTACATGCAAAAAAGAAATGCATGCAATGATTCATTTACATAAATTCCAAGAAAAGGCAAAACTAATATATGGTTATAGAAATCTGAAAGTTGTTGCCTCAGGTGGAGGTAGAAATGGACAGGAAAGTGGGCATAAAGGAACTTTCTGGGATTATATAAATGTTCTTTATATTGTTGTGGGGGATAGTTAAAGGGTTGCAATTGCCCAGCTAATTGAACGAAACACTTAGGATCTTCATTTTTAATATAAGTAAATTAGACTTTAATAAAAAATTAAAAATTCATGCTTAAAAAAAGTCAAAGTATTAGGCACATTTTTCCTTCTCTTCATCTTCCAGCCTGGAGGTTGCTATTTGTTTTGTCTTTTTTTTTTTTAAGATTTTATTTATTTATTTATTTAGAGAACACAAGTGGGGGGAAGGTTAGAGGGAGAGGGACAGAGAAAGAGAATCTCAAGCTGACTTTGAGCACAGCCCAAGGCGGGGCTTGATTTCAGGACCCTGAGATCATGACCTGAGCTGAAATCAAAAATCAGATGCTTAATGGACTAAGCCACCCCAGTGCCCCTGTCTTGTCTTTTCATTTCTGAGGCTCAATACGTCATATTTTTTCCCTCAAACAATAAGTTCATAGATCTACTTCATTAGTTTAGGGCC